>NC_069804.1:148700196-149016696 GCF_027406575.1 Nycticebus coucang | reverse complement strand
AATTTTTCTCTATCTTGAGTTGAGTACCTCTGAGTTAGGACATTGCCTCTCTTCTGCTTGCCTTATCACTCCAAGTGTATAGGCTTTTGTTTTGGAAATTACTAGTGCAGCCTCCCTCAACATCCCCAGTTACTGTGTCAAGCAGAACTCTAGCCCTCAGCTTACTTTGCAAGATACTTAGGAACAGTATTGACAGCAGCTCTAGCTTTAGCCCCATAGACAGAGCCTGTCTCAAAAGCCCCATCTTTGTGACTCATGCGTAGCTATTGACCGCTGCCTTCAGTGTCACCTGGGCTGTGGACAATTAAGGCTTATTCTTAGAGAGTGACCCTTGTGACTCCACAATGGGACACCTGCCCAGCAGGTGAGAACTCTGGGCATGCTTTTCTTTTTTTTTGTAGAGACAGAGTCTCACTGTACCGCCCTTGGGTAGAGTGCCGTGGCCTCACACAGCTCACAGCAACCTCTAACTCTTGGGCTTACGCGATTCTCTTGCCTCAGCCTCCCGAGCAGCTGGGACTACAGGCACCCACCACAACGCCCGGCTATTTTTTGTTGCAGTTTGGCCGGGGCTGGGTTTGAACCCGCCACCCTCGGCATATGGGGCCAGCGCCCTACTCACTGAGCCACAGGCGCCGCCCTGGGCATGCTTTTCTTTTAGGACACTCTTATCATTATGTGTCTCACCTTTTCTACCACCACCTCCCTCATGTTTGGTCGGGGTATTGGAAACCAGATTGAGAAATGTTGATTGATGTAAATCAGTGTTATATCCACATTTATCTGTTTCATCTGCCAGTCTTTCTGAGGTCCATCCCTTGTTCCCCATTCCTGTATCTTAAATTCCTGATACTGGCCATATTTAACTAAAGACAAACTCATACGATGTATGTTAAATGTTACTTGAATGGCGGTGTACTGAGTAGGGCACCGGCCCCATATACCGAGGGTGGCGGGTTTAAACTCAGCTCCGGCCAAACTGCAACAACAACCAAAAAAATAGCTGGGTGTTGTGGTGGGCGCCTGTAGTCCCAGCTACTTGGGAGGCTGAGGCAAGAGAATCGCCTAAGCCCAACAGCTGGATGTTACAGCACTATTGAGGGCGACAATGTGAGACTCTATCTCTAAAAAAAATTAGTAAATAAAAAATAAATGTTACTTGAAATCTGCACTTTTCTTTTTCTGAGGCAATTAATTTGAAACATTCTTCTCTGATTTCTTATTTTTGTTGTAATGAATATTGTTTTTCTATCAGTTGAGAATTATCTGATTTAATAAAGTTCAGCAGGATTGAAATATAGAAAGCAAGTATGAGCAAGTAAAGTTTCACTTATTAAGGTGACTGTTAACTTAAACTCACAGGTATTGTATAGTGTGTGTATAAATTTTATTTCTTTTTACAGAGTTGGCGTTCCTAAAGGTGCTAAAGGCTCACCTGTTAATGCTTTGCAAAATAAGAGAGCACCCAAACAAGTAGAGACCTTTGAAGATTTGAGGAGAGATGTGTTCAGTATGTTCTGTTACCTTGGTCCTCACCTTTCTCACGATCCCATTTTATTTGCAAAAGTGGTGCGCATAGGCAAGTCATTTATGAAGGAGGTTAGTAAGATTTTCTTGAAAATGTTATGAGTATACTTGTGTTATTAAGTATCTCTAGAAACATAAATATGAACCTAATTTAGGAAAAGGTTATGCTGAGTGAGGTTCATGGAAAGTCCATTGCATCCTAACCATAGAAACACACATAGTCATGTGTTCCTTAAGGACAGGTGAGAAATATGTCTTAAAGCAACTTTATTGTTGTGCAAACATCATGCAGTATAATTACATAGACTTAGGTGGTATAGTCTACTGAACTCCTAGGCTATAATAGTTATATAGCTTATTGCTCTTAGGCTACAAACCCATGTTATTGTACTGAATACTGTAGGCAGTTGTAGCACAGCGAATGCTAAGTATTTGTTTGTATATCTGAATATATCTAAACATAGAAAAGGTTATGCAGTGTTCTACAGTGTTTACTAGGTGATAGGAATTTTTCACCTCCATTAATAATTTAAGGGGATCACTGTCATACATACGCATTCTTTGACCAAAATGCCATTATGTGGTACTTGACTGTGTGTATAACCGAAATCTATAGCTATGTTATTAGTCAGGTCTTCTACTCAGGAAAATAAGCTTTGGAAAAGTGGCTGCTTTTTGAATTCCCTTATAATTAGTGGTTACTTGTGTTCTTTTCCTTTATTTGTCTTATCATTTTCTCAGCTGCAGTTTTGAATCTTTTTGTTTTTTTTTTTTTTTTTTTGTGGTTTTTGGCCAGGGCTAGGTTTGAACCCACCACCTCTGACATATGGGACCGGCGCACTACTCCTTGAGCCACAGGCGCCATCCTGCAGTTTTGAATCTTTAATGTTATTTGAGTAAAGTCTCTTTAACCTCAGATTGTTGAGGACCTATTTTTTGTATTTTTATCGAAATAAAACACATGTACAGAAAAAATGTAGCTCAAGGACTTTTCTCAAACTAAATACCCATGTATCCACCACCAAAATCAAGAAATAGAACAGTATTAGTAACCCAGAGTCTCCTTTAGATTGCATTCTAGTCACTACCCTGAGCATAACTACCCTTAACTACCCATAACAGTGTCTTATTTTAAGGTGTGCTCCCAAAGATGCGCTAGGTCTTATTTTCAGGGGACGTCTTATCTTTCCTGTAAGTAGGTCTTATTTTTGGAGGATGTCTTATTTTTGGGGAAACAGGGTATCTATGCTACATTTTTGTTTTTAAAATCAGCTTTGAGGTATAATTTGCATACAGTACACTCATAATTTTAAGCATATAATTGATTAGTTTTGAAAAATGTGTACAGTTATGTCTGCCACAATCACGATATAAAATATTTTCATCACCCCGGAAAGTTTCTTTTGCTCTGTTGCAGTCATTTTCTTCCTTCCATTGATTGATCCTGGCAACCTCTGATAGACTTTCATTTAATTTTGCTTTTTTTATAACTTCATATAAATGGAATCATATACTATGTACTCTTTTCTCTCCAGTGTCTTTCACTTAGGCTTTGAAATTCATCTAAGTTGTGTCAGTAGTTTTTTTTTTTTTTCCTCTTATTGCTGAGTAGTATTTTATTACATAGAAGTCATAGAACTAATTTAACCACCAGTTGATGGGCATTTGGGTTGTTTCTACTTTTGGGCTGTTATAAACAAAGATGCTTTGAATATTCTTATGCAAGCCTTTTTCTTGGGGGACATATGTTTTTGTGTCCTCAGAGTAGGATTGTTGGGTCATATGAGTAAGTGTATGTTTAACTTTAGAAGATTGTCAAAATGCTCTAAAGTGTCTACCATTTTTGCCTTCTTGGGAGTAGGTGTATGAAACTTCTAAGTGCCCCACATCGTCACCAACCCTTGGCATTGTCACTCTATTAGTCATTTCTAGTGGGTATGTAGTGGTATCTCATTGTGCTTAGAATTTTGTTTCTCTGATGACTAGAGATGTTGAGTATTGTTTATTTGCTATTTACAGTCATCTTTAGTGAGGTGGTGTCTATTTGTATCCCTTGCTCATTTAACAATTGGGTTGTCTTTTTATTACTGATACATAGCCTCCTCCTTTATCAATATCCCCCCACCAGAGGGGTACATTCGTTATAAATGATGAGCCTACAATTGACATATCATCACCCAAAATTCATATTTTACATTAAAGTTCACTGTGTTGTACATTCTAGGGCTTTGGAAAAATATGTAATGACATGACATGTAGTCACCATTGTGACTATACTCTATTATATAGAATATTTTCACTGCCCTAAAAATCTCTGTGCTTGGCCTTTTCAATCCCCTGCCCCTTAGCAACCAATGATCTTTTTACTGTCTCCATAGTTTTTTCATTTCCAGAATGTCAAATAGTACAGTATGTAGCCTTTTCAGATTGGCTTCTTTCATGTAGGACAGGCATCCTCAAACTGCGGCCTGCGGGCCACATGAAGCGGTGTGAATTGTATTTGTTCCCATTTTTTTTTTTTTTTACTTCAAAATAAGATATGTGCAGTGTGCATAGGGATTTGTTCATAGTTTTTTTGTTTAAACTATAGTCTGGCCCTCCAACGGTCTGAGGGACAGTGAATTGGCCCACTGTTTATAAAGTTTGAGGACGCCTGATGTAGGAAAATAATATATATTTAAGTTTCCTCTATATCTTTTCATGGCTTGATGGCTTATTTCTTTTGAGTGTGAAATAATATTCCATTGTCTAGATGTATTACTTCTTTATCCATTCGCCTACTGAAGGACATCTCAATTGCTTCTCATCAGTAAAGCCACTATAGGCATCCATGTTATAGGTTTTTGTGCAGACTTAAATTTTTGTTATCTATTCTGACAATCTGTGTTTTTTTAAAAATTTTCTTTTATTGTTGGGGATTCATTGAGAATACAAGAAACCAGGTTACACTGATTGCATTTGTTAGGTATAGTCCCTCTTATAATTGTGTCTTGCTCCCCAAAAGGTGTGTCACACACTGAGAGCCCCACCTCCTTCCCTCTATTTGTTCTTCCCTTTTCCTGCCCCCCTTCCCTCTCTCTGCTTTTCATTTCCCCCTCTCTGCTTTTCATTTCCCCCTCTCTGCTTTCCCTTTCCCCCACCCTTCTCCCTCCTTTTCTCTCTCTCTCTGCTCTTCCTTCCCCCACCCCCCACTGTGTACTCTAGGTCATTAATTGTCCTTATATCAAAATTGAGTACATAGGATCCGTGCTTCTCCATTCTTGTGATGCTTTACTAAGAAGAATGTGTTCCACCTCCATCCAGGTTAATACAAAGGATGTGAAGTCTCCATCTTTTTTAATGGCTGAATAGTATTCCATGGTATACGTATACCACAGCTTGTTAAACCATTTCTGGGTTGGTAGGCATTTAGACTGTTTCCACATTTTGGCAATTGTAAATTGAGCTGTGGTAAACAGTCTAGTGCAAGAGTTGTTATGGTAAAAGTTTTTTTTTCCTTCTGTGTAGATGCCGAGTAATGGGATTGCAGGATCAAATGAGAGGTCTAGCTTGAGTTCTTTGAGGGTTCTCCATTCTTCCTTCCAAAAAGTTTATATTAGTTTGCACCACCAGCAGTGTAAAAGTGTTCCTTTCTCTCCACATCCACACCAGCATCTTCAGTTTTGAGATTTTGTGATTTGGGCCATTCTCACTGGGGTTAGATGATATCTCAGGGTGGTTTTGATTTGCATTTCTCTAATAATTAGTGATGATGAGCATTTTTCATATTTGCTAGCAATTTGTCTTCTTTAGAGAAGGTTCTATTCATGTCTCTTGCCCACTGATATATGGGATTGTTGGCTTTTTTCATGTGGATTAATTTGAGTTCTCTATAGATCCTAGTTATTAAGCTTTTGTCTGATTCAAAATATGCAAATGTCCTTTCCCATTGTGTAGGTTGTCTGTTTGCTTTGGTTGTCTCCTTAGTTGTACAGAAGCTTTTCAGTTTAAGTAAGTAAGTCCCATTTGTTTATTTTTGTTGTTGTTGCAATTGCCATGGAAGTCTTCTTCATAAAGTCTTTTCTCAGGCCAATATCTTCCAGTGTTTTTCCTATGCTTTCTTTGAGGATTTTTATCATTTCATGCTTTAAATTTAGGTCTTTTATCCATCTTGAATAAATTTTTTGTGAGTGTGGAAAGGTGCAGTTTCAGTCTTTTGCATGTGGATATCCAGTTCTCCAAGCATCATTTATTGAATAGGGATTCTTTCCCCTAGTATATGTTCTTGTTTGGTTTATCGAGGATTAGGTGGCTGTAAGATGTTAGTTTCATTTCCTGGTTTTCTATTCGATTCCAAATGTCTATGTCTCTGTTTTTGTGCCAGTACCATGCTGTTTTGACTACTATGGCCTTGTAGTACAGCCTAAAGTCTGGTATGCTGATGCCCCTGGTTTGTTTTTATTACTAAGAGCTGCCTTAGGTATATGAGTTTTTCCTGATTCCAAACAAAACCAAGAATTATTTTTTCCAAGTCTTGAAAGAACGATGTTGGTATTTTAATAGGGATGGCATTGAATCTGTAGATTGCTTTGGGAAGTATAGACATTTTAACAATGTTGATTCTTCCCAGCCATAAGCATGGTTTGTTTTTCCATTTATTAATATCTCTGCTATTTCTTTTCTCAGGGTTTCATAATTTTTTTTTTCTTTTTCTTTTTTTTTTTTTTTTTTTTTGGTAGAGACAGAGTCTCACTTTATTGCTCTCGGTAGAGTGCCATGGCATCACACAGCTCATAGCAACCTCCAGTTCCTGGGCTTAGGCTATTCTTTTGCCTCTGCCTCCCAAGTAGCTGGGACTTCAGGTGCCCACCACAATACCTGGCTATCGTAATTTTCTTTATAGAGATCCTTCACCTCTTTTGTGAGGTATATTCCTAGGTATTTCATTTTATTTGAAGCTATGGTAAAGGGAGTTGTGTCCTTAATTAGCCTCTTATCTTGGTTGTTATTGGCAAATACAAAGGCTACTGAGTTGTGGACATTGATTTTATATCCTGAGACATTATTGTATTTTTTGATCACTTCCAGGAGTCTTGTGGTTGAGCCTTTGGGATTCTCTAAGTATAAGATCACATCGTCAGCAAAGAGGGAGAGTTTGACCTCCCCTGGTCTCTTTTGGATGCCCTTTATTTCCTTCTCTTGCCTGATTGTATTGGCTAGAACTTCCAGCACTATGTTGAATAGTAGTGGTGATTGAGGACAACCTTGTCTGGTTCCACTTAGAAGTGGAAAAGCTTTCATTTTTACTCCATTCAGTAAAAGATTAGCTGTGGGACAATCTGTGTTTTAATTGGTACAATTAAAGTGATTATTGATATACTTGGATTAGTATCTGTCATATTTATTACTTTTTTGGTTCTTGTTTGTTTTTATTTTTTAGAATTTATTAATGAAGTTACTTGTTTTTTTCTTAAGAGACGGGGTCTGTCTTTATTGCCTGAGCTGGAGTGCAGTGGCACAGTCAGAGCTCACTGTAACCTCAAACTCTCCTGGGCTTACGTGATCCTCCTGCCTCAGCCTTCCATGTAGCTAGAATAACAGGCTTATGTCACCACATCTGACTAATATACAGTATTTTTTTCTTCTTAGTTTCTACAAACAGCATTGAAAAATTTATTTTTTGTAGAGATAGGGTCTTGCTATGTTGCCTAGGCTAGTTTCATCCTGGCCTCCAGCAGTGTTTCTACCTTGGCCTCCCAAAGCACTGGGATTACAGAAGTGAGCCACTGCCCTTTTTGAACTGAGCAATGTGTATGATTCCATTTTCTTCTTCTTTTTACTTTTTTCAGTTGCTGTGGAGCTTGTAGCTTTGTAATAATTGTATATTTACAGTTAATCCAAGTCTACTTTCAAATGCACTATACTGCTCCAGGGGTAGTGTGACAGAATAGTCCTAATTCTTTCCCTCTGACCCATGATGTCATTATGTCATTCATTTTGCTTATCTATAAGCATATATACACAAAATCATACATAATCAAATACATTGTTGTTATTATTTTGAATAAACTGTTAACTGTTATGTCATTTAAGAATAAGTAAAACAGGGATGAAAAATTCCCTGTTGGGGCTTGGTGCCTGTAGCTCAGTGATAGGGTGCTGGCCACATTCACTGAAGTTGGTGGGTTTGAGCCCAGCCTGGGCCTGCTAAACAACAATGACAACTGCAACCAAAAAATAGCAGGGCGTTGTGGTGGGCACTTGTAGTCCCAGCTACTTGGGAGGCTGAGGCAAGAGAATAGCTTAAGCCCAAGAGTTTGAGGTTGCTGTGAGCTGTGATGCCATAGCACTCTATTGAGGGCGACATAGTGAGACTCTGTCTCAAAAAAAAATAATAGTCCCCATTGGTTACAGTGCACATTATTCAGTTAATGGGTTCATCTAAAGCCCAGGATTCACCACTATAAAATTCACCCATGTAACAAAAAGCATTTGTACTCTCTAAAATAAATAATCAGATTTTTATGCAAATAGAATGAGAAAAATAGAAGTTTTGATTTTACCTTCACTTGTTCTTTTTTCATTGCTTTTTTTTTTCTTTATATGACCTGTATCATTTCCTTTCTGAAAACTTCTAAGTGTTTCTTGCAAGGCAAGTCTGGCAGTGAAGTCTCACAATTTTTGTTTGTCTAAGAAAATCTTTATTTCTCTTTCACATTTGTAAGATAATTTCATAAGGCCCAGAATTCTAGGTTGGTGAGTTTTTTTCTCTCAACACTTTAAATATTTCATTCCATTCTCTTCTTGTTTATGTGGTTTCTGATAAGAAGTCTGGTACAATTATTATCTTTGCTTCTGTAAAGGTAAGATGTTCTCATCCATCCTTGGCTTCTTTCAGGATTTATTAGTTTTGGTTTCCTGTAGTTATATGTGTAGTTTTAATGTGAAAACATGATTCTGTATAGTCTTTGTTGGGGGGAGGTATTTATCCTGCTTGGTGTTCTGAGCTTACTGGATCTGTGGTTTGATGTCTGTCATTAATTTGGAGAAATTCTCAGTCATCATTTCTTCAGATATTTCTTCTCTTTCTTTCTCTCTTCTCCTGGTATTTCAATTGTACATATGTTACCTTTTTTTTTTGGTCCAGTTCTTGGATATTTTATTCAGTTTCAGTCTTTTTTCTCTTTGCTTTTCAGTTTTGAAGGCTTCCATTAAGAGATATCTTCAAGCTCAGAAATTTGTCCTTAGCCATGTCCAGTCTGCTAATAGTTCATCCAAGTTCATTTGTTCTGTTACGGTGTTTTTGATCTATAGCATTTCTTTTTGATTCTTTCTTAAGATTTCTGTCTCTGTCCTTACACTGCCCAACTGTTCTTGGATGGAGTCTGTTTTATCCTGTTGAACCCTTAGTATATTGATGATAGTTGTTGAAATTCCTGGTCTAATAATTCAACATTGCTGCCATGTCTGAGTCTGGTTCTGATGCTTCAAACTGTCTTTTTTAAATGGTGTCTCTTAAGAGCAGTGTTTCTTTTTTTTTTTTAAATTTCAGAATATTAAGGGGTACGCAACTGTTTTTCATTTTAATATTCTTTGTCATTTTTTTCTTCATAGCTGGATATGATGAAAGGTGAAAGGTACTGCTGTAAATGGGTCTTTAGTAATGTGGTAGTAAGGTGTGGGGAAAGGGAAAGCACTTTATAGTCCTATAGTTAGATCTTTGTGACCCTGTGCCACTGGATTATGAATTTTACAAGTGTTTCTTAGTCCCTCCCCGCCCTTTAGGTGGGATAGGATGATTAGAATGGGCTGGAGTTGGGTATTTCTCTTCCCCCGGTCAATTAAGGTCTGATAAAACTCAAGCAGGTTAGGGGTTTCTCTTAAGGTTAGACTTTGTTAAAGGAGAACAGAATGCTCTGGTGAATTTTAAAGTGGTCCATTTTCTCTTCTTTTTGCTTAAGACCAGCCTGAGTTGGAGGTAAAACTGAGAAGTGTGTGTGTGTGTGTGTGTGTGTGTGTGTCCACCTGTGACCAGGTCCCACTGCCATTTTTTCTACTCTCAGACTTGTCCATACTAAGCACCCAGCAATTCATCAGTTCCAGTTGGGGTTTTGTATCCTGGGCACTGGTTCCTGCAGAAGTTTCTGCTCCTGTAAGCTGTGACTCTCTGCATTTGCCCACCTGTCTCTCTAATTTGGGGGGCAGTGAGTTGCCCTGTGACCTCACTTTTCTCATATATCCAAGAAGAGTTACTGATTTTTCAGTTTGTCCATCTCTTTACCTGTTAAGACAGAATGGCAAAATTCAGGCATATTACATGCCAATTTGGAACCTGGAAGCCAGAAACTATACAGTTAAAGATGATAAATTTCTTGTTGCTTTTTTTCTATCCAGTTGATCTTAATGGATTAAGTTATTCATGATAGTAGTAACTAATATTAATTGAGCTCTTCCTCTGTGCTACACTCTATTCTAACTGCTTTATTACCTTAATTAGCTAATTTAATCCACATCAAATCCTTTTTCCTCTGCATTACTTGTCCCAGGTCACACAGTTAGTATGGGGACAGAACTGTAATTTCATTCCTTGCATTTTGGCTTCAGATCTGGCCAAGGTCAAAATCATTATGTTCTACTGTCTATACAAATGTAGTACATCTGAAAGTGAAGAAATGATATGTCCTCTAAATTTTGCATTTCTTAATTTAAATTATATCTGTATTAGTGATGCTTGTTATGTTTTTCTCTGTAATCTCCCTTTTCATCCTATTTTTCTCTAAGCTTTTCTTGTTTTGAATTCATTCTCAATACTTTTTTCTATAACCATGTATAGAATCTACCTATGTCCTCTGTGTTGTACTTTCTTCCAGACCAAATTCATCTGGTTTTTATAGGTTGTTTTTGCAATTATGTTTCCATAATTGTCATTTCATTCTTTTCATCTTAATGTGGGTAGCTTTGTTCAGACTTTATATCTTTCTGATATAGGGTGAGTGGATCTTCATACCCTTTTCACCTTATGTGTGATTAGTCCCCCATCCTCCCATGTCTACTGTTTGAATATTGGTTTCTGTTTTCAATTTTTTTCTGTAGTCTAGGATAGGAGAATAAATGAGTTTGGCTGAGGCTAAGTATAGCCCTCAGAGGACTTCAATTTTGTTTTCTCCTTGGGTATCCTTTTACCTACCCTATAGTAGGCACATTCAATCAAGTGTGTATCCAACTTCCTTGGTTTTTTATTTCTTTACACATCTAAGTTCAATGCCTTTGTAAGATAGTAAGCCTTGACAGCTAGCTGGCTTGCTCTTCTACTCAGAAGGGTTTTCCCTAAAGCTACCCTACCGTACTTACCTTGCAGGCCACATTCCTTGCCTAAAGAGTTTTATTGACTTAACCTTCTTTGCTCACTACTACTTCTGGGGATTGGTTAGAAGCAGAAGCAATACCACATTGTCTGTGTTGCCAGAATCATGTTAAGAGTTCTCCGCTCCTGAAGTTAATGGCATAGGTTCCTCTTTTCTTGCTTGGTTTCTGGTGATGAATTTTTGGGCATTAAAGAAAGCATACATTGTTCATTGCATTAGGGATTGCAAGACAGATATTCTGTGTTTATGCCTCTCTCTGCCATCTTAATTCATTTGTCTGGATGTTACCAGTTTTTAAACTCATTGGTTATTGTCTTCTCAAGATTGAAGAATGAAAGCAAGAGACAGTTTTGAAGTGGCAATCAGCAAAGTTTGTTAAAGCAAAAGTTCACTATTAAAGGGGTTAAGCATGGGCACATGTCGGAGCAGGCTGTGGCCCTGGAGTTTCTGTGTCATCCCTTTTTCTCCTGTCTGGCCTTTCTTCGTTCATGATGTTATCTCTTTCACTTTTTTCTTGACCAATGGAGATGTTGTCTCCTTCCTGTCACGGAATAGGGGAGTTTTCCGTCTTACATGGTTAGGCCTAAATGTGTTGTGGTGCCTATGGGTGGGTGACAGGGGAAAATTGTATTATATAATGTGCCTTCTGTTGTTTCTGTTATGTTTCTTGTGACAGTTGTGGTTACCATTATCTTGTTATCATTATGGTATGTTATGTCTTATTCAGTATCCCATTTGTTTATGTTCCTTGCTTTCGTATTTTCTCTGTTCATGTCTCATTTTTTTCTACCGTAACATTCTGTGACATTTGTCTTGTTAATGTTACAGTATGTTCTTTTATTCAGTAGCAGACTGCCCATTCCGTACTTCCCCTGTTCATGTCTTCCTACCTATGTTAACATGGAAAGACTGTTTATATAGCTGTTTCTTACGTTGGCCTTTGGTAAAAGGCAAAGTGCTCTAAATTGATTCACAAAGCCTAGAGAAACATGAAGTCAGGTGGTCAGAATATACCTCTGATTGGGTATCAGCTGGTATTAGAAAATGGGTGTGATAGTGATAATGTGGTAATGTAGAAGAATGTCCTTATTCTTAGGAAATGCATCTTAAATTATTGTGAGATAGTGTCATGTCTGCAATTTTTTTGGTCAGCCTAAAAAGTGACAAAATATTAATTGTTGAATTTACAAGGTAGGTACATCATAGGTTTTTAGTATACTATCCATTCAACTTTTATGTAAATTAGAAATTTTCATAATTAAAAATTGGGTTGCTAGGGGGAGAAGGTCCCTTAGACAAGTGGTTCCAAAGCTTGAGATCATGAGCCAATTGCTTTAGAACTTTGGGGCTGATGTTTTCTATTATTTATTTTTCATTTTCACTAGGTATTAGGGGAGGGAGAGTCCATGATCCTGTTTCACTCTACTTATTTCTTTTCAAAATTGAAAATCCACCTTGGCGCTGTGGGTTAAAGCTGAAAATTGCTCACAGAATAGTTTTCAGACATAAATGTGAAGTTTTTAACTTGCACATGGTACATAGTGGGTACTTAATAAATGGTAGTTAATGAGCAGAATAGGGAATGTGAAAATGCCGCAATTGACACAGATTTAGTTTCAGGTTTTGGTTTAGTAAAAAATCTTAAATATTTTGCTTATGCAATGCAAAATGAATAACATCTACTCAGTCCATTTGCATTGAACTGAGGGATCCCAGCAGGCCAACACTGATACTTTTATTTTTTCTTGTCTGAGGTAAGATATTGTCTTAAGTAGCCTTTGCAATATTCATGGGTTGGAGGTGCTAAAAATAGGTCATTAGGAATACAAAATTTATCTAGTTATGTCTATAACTTTTCCATTTATTCCTTGACCCTCCAAAAAGTCTCTTCTTGGTAGACCTACATTTTTTGAGTGTGTCCAGTACTGTTATTTAGCCTCATTTAACTACCCTGTTTTTGTAGGGCAATATTGGAACCTGTTTTGGGCCATTTAGCTGATGGCCTGTCTAGGCATGAAAACTCAATTGCTAACAGTACATTGGTAGGAATAGTTTTAATCTTTAACAGGTGTCATTTTCTCAAAGATAGGAACTCTGTCCTGCTCATCTTTGAATTCCTAGTGCCTGAGCGCCTAGTCAGTAATGAATGAATGAATGTCTCTTGTTCCCTCTCCCTCCTTTCTTTTTATTTATTTTTTTATTGTTGGGGATTCATTGAGGGCACAATAAGCCAGGTTACACTGATTGCAATTGTTAGGTAAAGTCCCTCTTGCAATCATGTCTTGCCCCCATAAAGTGTGACACACACCAAGGCCCCACCCCCTTCCCTCCATCCCTCTTTCTGCTCCCCACCCATAACCTTAATTGTCATTAATTGTCCTCATATCAAAATTGAGTACATAGGATTCATGCTTCTCCATTCTTGTGATGCTTTACTAAGAATAGTGTCTTCCACTTCCATCCAGGTTAATACGAAGGATGTAAAGTCTCCATTTTTTTTAATAGCTGAATAGTATTCTATGGTATACATATACCACAGCTTGTTAATCCATTCCTGGGTTGGTGGGCACTTATGCTGTTTCCACATTTTGGCAATTATAAATTGAGCTGCAATAAACAGTCTAGTACAAGTGTCCTTATGATAAAAGGATTTTTTTCCTTCCGGGTAGATGCCCAGTAATGGGATTGGAGGATCAAATGGGAGGTCTAGGTTGAGTGCTTTGAGGTTTCTCCATACTTCCTTCCAGAAAGGTTGTACTAGTTTGCAGTCCCACCAGCAGTGTAAAAGTGTTCCCTTCTCTCCACATCCACGCCAGCATCTGCAGTTTTGAGATTTTGTGATGTGGGCCATTCTCACTGGGCTTAGATGATATCTCAGGGTTGTTTTGATTTGCATTCCTGTAATATATAGAGATGATGAACATTTTTTCATGTGTTTGTTAGCCATTCGTCTGTCGTCTTTAGAGAAGGTTCTATTCATGTCTCTTGCCCATTGATACATGGGATTGTTGGCTTTTTTCATGTGGATTAATTTGAATTCTCTATAGATCCTAGTTATCAAGCTTTTGTCTGATTCAAAATATGCAAATATCCTTTCCCATTGTGTAGGCTGTCTCTTTGCTTTGGTGGTTGTCTCCTTAGCTGTACAGAAGCTTTTTTCAGTTTAAGGAAGTCCCATTTGTTTATTTTTGTTGTTGTTGCAATTGCCATGGCAGTCTTCTTCATGAAGTCTTTCCCCAGGCCAATATCTTCCAGTGTTCTTCCTATGCTTTCTTTGAGGATTTTTATTGTTTCACGCCCTAAATTTAAGTCCTTTATCCATCTTGAATCAATTTTTGTGAGTGGGGAAAGGTGTGGGTCCAGTTTCAGTCTTTTACATGTAGACATCCAGTTCTCCCAACACCATTTATTGAATAGGGAGTCTTTCCCCCAAGGTATGTTCTTGTTTAGTTTATTGAAGATTAGGTGGTTGTAAGATGTTAGTTTCATTTCTTGATTTTCAATTCGATTCCAAGTGTCTGTGTCTCTGTTTTTGTGCCAGTACCATGCCGTCTTGACCACTATGGCTTTGTAGTACAGACTAAAATCTGGTATGCTGATGCCCCCAGCTTTATTTTTATTACTAAGAACTGCCTTAGCTATACGGGGTTTTTTCCGGTTCCATACAAAATGCAGAATCATTTTTTCAAAATCTTGAAAGTACGATGTTTGTATTTTGATAGGAATGGCATTGAATAGGTAGATTGCTTTGGGAAATATAGACATTTTAACAATGTTGATTCTTCCCATCCATGAGCATGGTATGTTCTTCCATTTGTTAATATCCTCTGCTATTTCCTTTCTGAGGATTTCATAATTTTCTTTATAGAGGTCCTTCACCTCCTTCGTTAGGTATATTCCTAGGTATTTCATTTTCTTTGAAACTATGGTGAAGGGAGTTGTGTCCTTAATTAGCTTCTCATCTTGACTGTTATTGGTGTACGCAAAGGCTACTGACTTGTGGACATTGATTTTGTATCCTGAAACATTACTGTATTTTTTGATGATTTCTAGGAGTCTTGTGGTTGAGTCTTTGGGGTTCTCTAAGTATAAGATCATGTCGTCAACAAAGAGGGAGAGTTTGACCTCCTCTGCTCCCAATTGGATTCCCTTTGTTTCCTTGTCTTGCCTAATTGTATTGGCTAGAACTTCCAACACTATGTTGAATAGTAAAGGTGACAGAGGACAACCTTGTCTGGTTCCAGTTCTAAGAGGAAAAGCTTTCAGTTTTACTCCATTCAGTAAAATATTAGCTGTGGGTTTGTCATAGATAGCTTCAATCAGTTTTAGAAATGTGCCACCTATGCCTATACTCTTCAGTGTTCTAATTAGAAAAGGATGCTGGATTTTATCAAATGCTTTTTCTGCATCTATTGAGAGGATCATGTGATCTTTATTTTTGTCTCTGTTAATATGGTGGATAATGTTTATAGACTTGCATATGTTAAACCAGCCTTGCATCCCTGGGATGAAGCCTACTTGATCATGATGAATGACTTTTTTGATGATAAGCTGTAATCTATTGGCTAGGATTTTGTTGAGAATTTTTGCATCTATATTCATGAGTGAGATTGGTGTGAAATTCTCCTTTTTGGTTGGGTCTTTTCCTGGTTTTGGTATCAGGTTGATGTTTCCTTCATAGAATGTGTTGGGGAGGATTCCTTCTTTCTCAATTTTTTGGAATAATTTTTGCAGTACAGGAATAAGCTCTTCCTTGAAGGTTTGATAGAATTCTGGTGTGAAGCCATCTGGACCAGGGCATTTTTTGGTTGGAAGATTTTTTTATTGTTTCTTTGATCTCAGTGCTTGAAATTGGTCTGTTCAGGAGCTCTATTTCTTCCTGGCTAAGTCTAGGGAGAGGGTGTGATTCCAAATATTTGATCCATTTCCTTCACATTGTCAAATTTCTGGGCATAGAGTATCTGGTGGTATTCAGAGATGATCTCTTATATCTCTGTGGGATCAGTTGTTATTTCCCCTTTATCATTTCTGATTGAGGTTACTAGAGATTTTACTTTTCTATTTCTAGTTATTCTGGCCAGTGGTTTATCTATTTTATTTATTTTTTCAAAAAAACCAAATCCTTGTTTCATTAATTTTTCTGAATGATTCTTTTGTTTTCAATTTCATTGATCTCTGATTTGATTTTGGATATTTCTTTTCTTCTACTGAGTTTAGGCTTAGATTGTTCTTCTTTTTCCAACTTCATAAGATGGCTTGTGAGATTGTTGATGCGCTCTCTTTCTGTTTTTCAAATGTAGGCATCTAAAGCGATGAATTTTCCTCTCAAAACTGCTTTTGCAGTATCCCACAGGTTCTGGTAGCTTGTGTCTTCATTGTTGTTAAGCTCAAGGAAGTTAATGATTTCCTATTTTATTTCTTCCTTCACCCATCTGTCATTCAACAGAAGATTGTTTAATTTCCACGCCTTTGTGTGGGGTCGAGTGTTTTTGTTAGAGTTGAGTTCCACCTTTAGTGCCTTATGGTCTGAGAAGATACAAGGTAAAATTTCAATTCTTTTTATTCTGTTGATATTTGTTTTGTGTCCCAGGATATGATCAATTTTCGAGAATGTTCCAGGGGGTGATGAGAAGAATGTATGTTCTTTATGAAGTGTTCTATATGCGTCTATCAAGCACAGTTGTTCTAGGGTCTCATTTAAATCTCTTATATCTTTGTTTAATTTCTGTTTAGAGGATCTGTCCAGCTCTGTAAGAGGAGTGTTAAAGTCCCCTGTTATGGTATTATCAGATATCATATTGCTCAGACTGAGTAAGGTCTGTTTCAAGAATCTGGGAGCATTTAAATTGGGTGCATAAGTATTTAGAATTGAAATGTCTTCTTGTTGTATTTTTCCCTTGACCAATATAAAGTGTCCATCTTTGTCTTTTTTGACTTTAGTTGCCTTAAATCCACATGAATGTGAAAATAAGATTGCAACTCCTGGTGGCGCCTGTGGCTCAGTGAGTAGGGCGCCGGCCCTATATGCCGAAGGTGGCGGGTTCAAACCCAGCCCTGGCCAAACTGCAACAACAAAAAAAAATAGCTGGGCATTGTGGCGGGCGCCTGTAGTCCCAGCTGCTCGGTGGGCTGAGGCAAGAGAATTGCGTAAGCCAAAGAGGTAGAAGGGTGCTGTGAGCCGTGTGACGCCACTGCACTCTACCCGAGGGCGGTACAGTGAGACTCTGTCGCTACAAAAAAAAAAAAAAAAGATTGCAATTCCTCTTTTCTTCTGAATTCCATTTGCCTGAAAAATTGTCTTCCAACCCTTGACTCGGAGCTTTAATTTGTCTTTTGAAGCCAGCTGTGTTTCTTGCAGACAGCAAATGGATGGCTTGTGTTTTTTAATCCAGTCAGCCAATCTATGTCTCTTCAGTGGGGAATTCAAGCCATTAACATTTATTGAGATAATTGATAAATGTGGTAGTATTCTATTCATCTTATTTTGTGAGAGTCCATTGCTTAGTTTTATCTTTTGCATCAGTGTGGAGGTTAGGTTCCGTCCTTTGATTTCTGAGTTCTTACTTTGCTGCTGATCCATTGTGGTGGTCAGTGTGCAGAACAGGTTGAAGTATTTCCTGTAGAGCTGGTCTTGTTGTGGCGAATTTCCTCAATGTTTTTATATCCGTAAATGATTTGATTTCTCCGTCAATTTTTAAGCTTAGCTTAGCAGGGTACAGAATTCTGGGCTGGAAATTGTTCTGTTTAAGTAGATTAAAGGTAGATGACCATTGTCTTCTTGCTTGGAATGTTTCATTAGAGAAGTCTGCGGTCACTCTGATGGATTTGCCCCTTTAGGTCAACTGGCGCTTAGTCTTGGCAGCTTGCAGAATCTTTTCTTTTGTCTTGACTTTGGACAGGTTCATCACAATGTGTCTTGGAGAAGCTCGGTTAGAGTTGAGGCGACCTGGTGTCCGATATCCCTCTGAAAGTAGTGTGTCAGAATCTTTGGTGATATTTGGGAAATTTTATTTATTTTTTTTATTTTTTTATTTTTTGTAGAGACAGAGTCTCACTTTACTGCCCTCCAGTAGAGTGCCGTGGCGTCACACGGCTCACAGCTACCTCCAACTCTTGGGCTTATGCGATTCTCTTGCCTCAGCCTCCCGAGTAGCTGGGACTGCAGGCGCCCGCCACAACGCCCGGCTAGGGAGATTTTATTTTATAATATTCTCTAGTACGGCTTCCATTCCTCTGGGGCATTCTTCTTCCCCTTCTGGGATTCCTATAACTCGTATGTTGGAACGCTTCATAAAGTCCCATAATTCTGACAGTGAACGTTCTGCTTTCTCTCTCTTCTTTTCTGCCTCTTTTACTATCTGAGTTATCTCAAGAACTTTGTCTTGTACCTCTGAAATTCTTTCTTCTGCATGGTCTAACCTGTTGCTGATACTTTCCATTGCATCTTTAAGTTCCCTAATTGACTGTTTCAGTTCCTTCAGCTCTGCTATATCCTTTTTTTATTCTTCATATCATTCATCTCTTATTTGATTCTGTTTTTGAATTTCCTTTTGGTTATTTTCCACTTTATTAGCAGTTTCCTTCATTGTTTCCATCATTTCTTTCATTGTTTTCATCATGTTATTCTAAATTCCCTTTCTGTCATTCCTAACATTTCTTTATAGGTGGAATCATCTGCAGTAGCTACCTCATGTCCCTTGGCAGGGTTGTTCTGGACTGGTTCTTCATGTTGCCTGGAGTTTTCTGCTGATTCTTCCTTACAAGTGATTTCTTTTATCTGTTTCCTTGCCCTAATTTTCCTTTCACTTCCTCTTGCTCTTTAAGTTCTCGTTCCTGTGGACTAAGGGTTAGATGAGTCCTTTTGGTACAGAATGAGAAGATTGAAGAGCAAGAAAAGGATAAAAGAAAGGAGGAGTGAATGAAAAGAAAAAGAAAATAGCGAAAGCAGAGGGGGTGGGTAAAAGGAATATTGACAAAAAGAAGAGAGGCACAGAAATAGGGAGACAGAGCAATATAGGTGTACAGTAGGGTACTTTGACACAACCTAAAAAAAAAACCCACCTTCTGGGGGTGCCCAGTTGGGTGGTTCCCTTGAGGTCAGCAGCTCTTTGCTAACCTGATCAGACACAGTATCCTACCTCCACCAAGTAGAGACGAAAGACAAAAATGCTATAAATCAAACCAAAACAAAGCAAACAGAATACTTTACAGGATAAAATTGAGTGAAAAACCAAATAATAGCTGTAGAAACACTAGCAAAAATGAAATTCTAGTTATTGAAAAAGGCAGCAATGGGAAATTATAATTAAACTAGAAAAATTGAGAAAGAAAAAAGATCTGTATGGAAAAGGTTGAAATTAAAAAACAAAACAACATCAACAACATCAAAATAGTCAAAAAAAACAACCAAACAAACAAACAAAAAAAAGAACAAAAAGAACAAAACACAACCAAAAACAAAGCAGTATGTATATGTTATTGAATATTGTCTGGGACAACACGTGGTCTTCTGGGGTATGAGATGTTAATCACAGTTCTGATATGACTGGAGGCTGCTGATTTCTCAAACCCCAGCAGGTAGACACCCTAAATCTCTCTTCAGCCCACTTAAAAGGCACTTCGAACTTGTAAACTTGCTGAGCAGAAGCTTTCCCAGGAAAGTGCTTGTCGCTGGAATCACTGCTGAAGTGGCTATCCATTTACCCAGTGTGCCAAAACCGGTCTCACTCTGCCCCTGAGGGTTAGGGCTGCAAGGCGGCTCAGACACCCCCCCCCCCTTAGGTTACTCAGTCGCTAGGTTACCAGCTTCCACCCAATTCTAGCTCTGCGACCCTGAGGGCGAAGCTTGCCCGGGCAGATCACTCACAATGGCTCCCTGTGGCCCACAGCCAAACACTATTAGCTCCATCTGGCTCAGTGGCTCAGACTTGGGCCCTAGACAACTGCCAAAGTTCTCCGCACTCCTGCTCAGGCTCTCCCCAAGGCAGTTCAACTGAGTGCCAAGTCCAAAGACACCAGAACAGTTCACAGGTAAGGCCTTTCTGGTTTGCAGTCTCGGTGGTGCTGAACTTACAGTTGCGGGCAGTTTTAGACCGATTGAACACACGTGACCACTTGCCGGTTTTCCAGTGTTTTAGTCCTCCTCTTGGGGTCCATAAGTCTCTCGCTAACTCCGTGTATCCTCACAGGGGTGATGATAGGCAAATCCCACTAGCCAGAGATGCCTGGAGTCCTATCTCCCCAGACTCACGGTGCCCAGATGCAAGGAAGCTGTTACTCAGCTGCCATCTTGCTCTCCAACCCCTCTCCCTCATTTCTGTCCCTGTCCTTTTTCCACCTGGCATGCAATGAAACTTTTAGTATTGTATTATATGAAAGGAGACTCTCATATTTACTCTGAATTAAAGAGCAAATTAAATTCAGAATGCATTAAGAGAGTGGAATTTATCTTCTTACCAAATAAATACAAAATTGCTTTTATTTGCGTGTAGTGCTTGATTTTTTTTTTTTTTGTATATCCTTGCTATGTTTAAGAATTTGATAGGAAGGCCTCTTATTGATCTAGGTGGTTTCAGTTTGCTTCCTATATTTCTTTCTTTCTCTTTAAACTTTTCTTATAAAATTGAAAAAATAGACACATAGACATTAGAAACTCGTATGAGTTACCTAGAAAGGGAATTAGAACAGCTTAGTAACTAAGAAAATGTTTTATTTTTATGGGAAAACCATGTGTGGTTTTATTTCATATCTTTGATTCATAGTATACCAGGAAAAGAGTAGCTTAACTGCCTTAATCTCCAACATAATATATCATAAACCTAGTTTTTCAATTATGACATTCCTGTATTTCTGCCTTCCAGTGTACACCGATATGCCACGAGAATTGTGTGTTTCCCCCTAAAAAACTGGGTAGCTTTTTTTTATCAGCTAGGCTACTCCTTAGTAATACAATTCCTTATTTGCTGACCAGGATAGATATGTATATATATGTTGACTTATTAAATTGTTTCTGTGATATGGAACCATACCTTTTTAACCTGCCAGTTAAATAAAAAAGTGAATGTATATATTTTCCTATTAGAGTAACATGGCAGGCCCCAAATTAGCATTATGTTAAAGTGTATCACTGTTTCATTTTGAATATTCATTCATGTTGTTAAACATCACTTCAAGGGCCCATCTGCACATCATTAGTATTATATGGACCCAGGCTTTCCTTCCGTCTACAAGTTAAGCAATAGTTTTGTCTTTGTCAACAATGTTGTTAATATTTTGGGCTTATCTTTTATTCAGGGATTTGGTAGTAGTGAATTACAATATAGCTTTACATTTCTTTGTGTTTAATTTTGGTTTTGTTTTCATTGCTTTAGTATTTGATTTTCACTAATCCTGTAGAGGAAAAACTCTAGAGAAATGTACATGCATTATCATGAAATTATGGTGCTGGTTATAATTTTATAATAAATACTTAGATAGTTTTAAGATGCTTTGGATTGTGATGATTGAGGTTGAGAAAGATTGGCTTATAAAATTGACACATTTCTAACCTAAATCGTTCTTGATATCCATGAATTTTAAGTGAAATTTAAAGATGTTAATTGACAACAGGCTACATTTAAAAACCTTTGTGTGTGTAAAAAGATAACAGTTCACAACCACATGCAACTCAAATATTTTTCAAATGAGAAACTAAATGTGACAATATAATTTTAACCTTTTTGCATTTTACTAATTCCTTTAACTTTAGTTTCAGTCTGATGGAAGCAAACAAGAAGATAAAGAGAAAACGGTAAGAGACTAGAAAAATCAAATTTGCCTAAGTACAGCAAACTATAAATTTTACTGTGAACATGCTTTAATTATCTGTGTGAATAACTATGTTATACTGTAGATGCTGAATGTGGCTTTTGGCAGCTTATACAAAGTTACCTTTTAAGGTGTATGAGGATGAACATGTTGAGAAAGGAAGAAGGATAAAAGACCCTTGTTCCCTTGCTACCCCTTTCCTTCCCTCACCTCATTTTCTGTCTTAGATGGAGAAACTCAGATAAGCATTGTATTAAGGGCAGAGATGGGGTGGGGAATTAAATATTGCATATTAAGAGATTAAGAAATATTATTTTTCCCAAGGCTATCATAAATTTATTGTTGAATGGATTAATATGGACTGCTTACTGAAATAATTTTTCTTCCTTTCTTCTTAGGAAGTTATCCTTAGCTGTTTACTTAGCATTACTGACCAGGTACTACTTCCGTCTCTTTCTTTGATGGACTGCAATGCTTGTATGTCTGAGGAACTGTGGGGAATGTTTAAAACATTTCCATATCAGCATAGGTAAATACATATTATTTTCATGTTTTTAATAACTAGTAATTCTAGTATGTTAACTGCTAACAGCTTTTTCTAATTCTTCATTCCATTATTTTTTAAGATACCGTCTGTATGGCCAGTGGAAGAATGAAACTTATAACAGTCACCCACTTTTAGTAAAAGTTAAAGCTCAAACAATAGACAGAGCGAAATATATCATGAAGTAAGTTTTAATTTATTTTTTCATATTAATCTAAAATATGTCTAGATCTGTTTCACTTTCTTTCAGTTAACTTACATTTGAATTTCAGTTTTGCGAAAGGCTGTGAATATTTGCTAATGGTGTAGCTGATGATATATACTACAGGCAGAATGACTATCAATTGTGGTTTTAGCTCATTTTGATTACCAAGTTAATGTTTTCATAGTTGTCATTTTATATAGGTTTAAAATCTGGGCGGTGCCTGTGGCTCAGCGGGTAGGGCACAGGCCCCATATACCGAGGGTGGTGGGTTTGGGCCTGGCCCTGGCCAAATTGCAACAAAAAAATAACCAGGCGTTGTGGTGGGCACCTGTAGTCCCAGCTACTCAGGAGGCTGAGGCAAGAGAATTGCCTAAGCGCAGGGGTTGGAGGTTGCTGTGAGCTGTGTGATGCCACTGCACTCTACTGAGGGAGATAAAGTGAGACTCTGTCTCTACAAAAACAAAACAAAAATCTAATAAAAATCCTCTTTAATGCATCACATAAGGTGGGTTTTTTTTAAAGACAGCATGCTGTGGCCTTTGTTCAATTTGCATATTACATTTAATGGCTTGTGCAAAGTAGAGTTCTAGGAATTTCCTCTGCTACAAGTGATCATAATAAATATTTTTAATTTCTTAGGAAGCTGTAATAGAATTATGTAAAACTATCTACATAGGGAATCAATTCTTAGGAAATTTCATTTTTCCCTATTTGTGTGCTTTAATTTTAACATCTTTAAAAACATTAGAGTGATGTTAATTCTACTTTCCGGTGGACTATTTGGAGTTTAATTATGAAAATTATATACTTCAGATTAGAATCAGCTTAGATACTAAAATACTCTGCTGCATTGCAAGTATTCCCAACAAAGTTATTTATTGTCATTTGTCACTTATATAAATTCATGGCAGTGGTATGGTTGATCTAATCAAAAGTAGTTCATTCTCTAGTTTAGCTAGATTTAATAGTATGTGATAATATTGTCTTTGTCTAAATGATACTGTTTCTGGTGATAGTCCATTGAGAAAACAGGTATATGCCTGATCACAGTCTGGTTTAATAGGTGCTCTTACACAGTAGGTACAAAGTGCTATGGGAGGATCAACACGAGAGTGAATGATTTCACCCTGGGGAAGTTATGGGAGGAGATGATATTAGATCTAGTGCATCTGAAAGACTTTCCAGATGCAGTTTGAGTTTAACAACAGCAGCTACTATTTGTGGAGCCATTACTACGTGTGCCAGACATTAAACTAAGAATGCTGTGTGGATTATTTTATGATATTATTAAATTCCTTAAATTGGTCTCATTTAGTTTCTCTACCACCATACCTTAGTTTTTTTATCTAGAATATTACAGTGATTTGTATGTTCTCTTAAAAATCCTTTGGTGACTGACCTTTGCCTACAGGTTATATGTTAAGCTTTATGGCATAGGGGTGATGTAAGCAAGAGATCTTCCTTGATCTGTCCCTCTCTACATCTAGTCTCATTGCCTGCCAGTTCTACCTCTGGCTGTACTGAGCCTACTTAGGTTTTCCTAAGTATACCATGATCTCTTTAGCTTCTCTTGGTTTGCATATATTTTTTTGTTTCCTATTGGTAGAGGTTTTCCCTCACCTACCTTTTCCTTCTCCGTCTGATGACATCCTCAAAGAATAAGCTCCAGTGTCACCTCTGTGAAGCCTTCCCTAGCACCAAGTGCCAGACACAGTTGATCTTTATTTGTGCTACTACTGTTCCTTATGCATGTAATGCTATCAACAACACTTGGTTATATTGCTATGATGGTTTTTCTTTTTTTAATTATCTACTTTCTTGACTAGTATATACATTTAAACAGTTAAATTTTAGTAAATATAAAAAGTAAAAAGTCTTGGACTGGGTGTGGTCACTCATGTCTGTAATCC
Source organism: Nycticebus coucang (assembly GCF_027406575.1). Lineage (NCBI taxonomy): Eukaryota > Metazoa > Chordata > Mammalia > Primates > Lorisidae > Nycticebus > Nycticebus coucang. The sequence continues at coordinate 148,992,360 of NC_069804.1, read as the reverse complement.
CCGTGCTTTGAGACCAAGGTGAGAGGATTGCTTGAGGCCAGGAGATTAAGACCAGTGATTTAATATTAATTAAAAAAAAGACCAGTTTATACAACACAGTGAGACTTGTGTCTACTAAAAAAAAGTCCCTTATTGAAAACATGAGCTTGCTATAGGGCATTCAGTAATTTACAAATGCTTATTGTGTTCCATATGCCAGATACCATGGTAGTTGGAGGGAAAAACATAGTCGAGAAAATATTCCTTTAATTTTTGTTTTTTATTTTTTTCCTCTTTCAGAGTGATGGAGACAGAAAGGAATGGAATAAAACACATAGAGGAGTTAGCCTTAGCAAGTAAGGGGGAGGTACTTGATACAGTAGGATTAAGTTTGAAGGCAGGACAGAATACTGTATAGCCAATGTTTAAAACTAATGGTCTCTCTTCTCTGTGAAACAAAATGGAAGAAAACAAATTGGCTATGGAGAATGGGAAAGGGATCCAGTTGACAATAAAGTAGTTTTCATTGATGGTGTCAGTTTTGTCATAAGAAGCTTCTTAAGATGATTATAGCAAGTTTGTCACTTGGAGAGTAGCCCCATTCCATGAATTATAAACTGAATTTATAATTTACTTCATTATGTTTTCATTCCCACTTTCTTCCTGTCACTGTAACTTTTTCAGATTTCTAGATTTATTGTGTAATATTGGCATCAGAATAGTTTAAGATCTTGTTTAATTTTTTTTTTTTTTTGAGACAGAGTCTCAAGCTGTTGCCCTGGGTAGAGTGACATGGCGTCACAGCTCACAGCAACCTCAAACTCTTGGGCTTAAGTGATTCTCTTGCCTCAGCCTCCCAAGTAGCTGGTACTGCAGGTGCCTGCCACAATGCCCAGCTATTTTTTTTTTTTTTTTTTTGGTGGTGTTGCAGTCGTCATTGTTGTTTTAGCTGGCCTGGGCCAGGTTCGAACCTGCCACCCTTGGTGTATGTGGCCGGTGCCCTGCCAACTGAACTACAGGTGCCTGCCTTGTCTAATGTTTTTAACTGAGAATTTCATAGATACACATTTGCAGAATGTTGGTCAACGAATTAACAGAGTAAAAAATGGAAAGGAAGAAAAGAAACAGAACTTAGTTTTTTAAAAAATATTTAAAGGCCAGTCTTGGTGGCTCACGCCTGTAATCTCAACACTCTGGGAGGTTGAGGCAGGAGTTTGCTTAAGCTTAGGCATTCAAGACCAGCCTGAGCAAAAGTGAGACCCCGGCTCTACTAAAAATAGAAAAAAAACATAGGCATTGTGGCTGGCGCCTATAGTCCTAGCTACTTGGGAGACTGAGGCAAGAGGATTGCTCAAGCCCAAGAATTTGAGGTTGCTGTGAGCTACGATGATGCCACGGCCTCTACCTGGGGCAACAGAGTGAGACTTTGTCTCAAAAAAAAATTATTTTGAATATGAAGCAGATAACTTTCCATATTCAGGATTGCAGTATTAGCTATTACTCTGTTAGGGTAGCTGAGCCATATGGCTTGAGATATTTCATTGTGTTACACCAAATTTGATATATTAATCCCTAAACTGATAAATTAGTTCTAAATATAAAATAATGATAATTCTCTAGAAGAAGAGTTTTATGTACCTGTGGAGTACATTAAGAATTTTAAGGATTATTAGACTATTATTATAAAGTGGAAATACATTGATATGTATAATTTATTTGATAAATGTTAAGCATTTAACATAAAATCTCAATACCTTCTGGGAGAATCCCTAACCAGAATAGCCCATGCCCTGTCATAAAGTGTATGATGAATGTGATTGTTTATGACATTTGGAAAATAATTGCTTTCCCCCATGATGTGAAAAGCTATTAGTGTTGTGAGAAATGTTACTTAAGGTGATTGTTGACGCTTTTTTTATTCCCTTGTAGGCGCTTAACAAAGGAAAATGTGAAACCTTCTGGAAGACAAATTGGGAAGTTGAGCCACAGCAATCCAACCATTTTGTTTGATTATGTATGTTTCGAGGTTAATATTATTTTAAGGGATTTCTTATTTTGTTTTAAAATCAACACAAGTGGTAATACAATAAGGTTAGCAAATGAAGCATTGTAAGGTTATGCTAAAATAAAATTATTACACAATATGTTTAACACATTGACCCACTTTTCTAGGTCTCTGTAACAGTGCTACTATTATAGTCTAATGTTATCTTATTTACCACATTTTGATTTCTAGAAGCATTACTTGTTTTTAGTTTTTAGAAATATTTGAATTACATTTGATTGTGATTCAGATGTGACACTATTCATATTTAGAAAGAGATTTCTAAAACACTTTGATTTTAGACTAGCCTCTGTCATGTCAAAATCCAAGTTTAAATTCCCTGAAATTATTTTCTATTTGGAGAATGTAGCCTGAAATATTCTCTAAGGCAACAATAGAATGGTAGTTTTTATATAAACATGAAATGATAGAAAATCTCTTTTTTGAGTCAGTCTTGCATTTATTAAATGGAACCTGAACATAGTGCAGTTTCTTATAGGATAAGACTGTGATTAGTGCATTGTATTTTATTAGTATCTCTGAAGCCTTATTCATATTTGGTACTGGCCTATATAATGAAATTTTATACCAAATTGGAAAGTTGTTACAACCAAGATTATTCTGTAAAATACCAGCAACATAAAATCAAATCGGAAGCTATAAAAATAAACTAATATATATCTAGATTCTTTGAAAACATAGCTGATACAGTTTGTTAGTGTAGCACAGTGTTTAGGGCACTGGTCTTTGTACCCAGTAAAGCCAGGTTTGAGTCTCCCCTCTGCCTCTACCCAGCAGATAATTTAACCTGTCTGTTTATAAGATATCTACTTCTGAGCTATGAAAACCAAGGAAACCACTTTAATTATAAGCATTCTTTTTTCTTTTGAAAAATAAGAAGTGTAAGCCATTGCTTGGTGCAATAAAAGCCCTCCTTTGATCAGTTAATGTCATCTATTCTTTGTTTCCGTCTTTCAGATCTTGTCACAAATACAGAAGTATGATAACTTAATAACACCTGTAGTAGATTCATTGAAATACCTCACTTCATTGAATTATGATGTCTTGGCATGTATCCTTTCAAGTGAAGCAATACATAGATTTTACTTTTCATAAATCTTAATGGTAAACATTTTTATTTTCATTGTAAGTTCCTTTAGTAACCATCTGAGGTTGATTCAGGTGGCAGATCTGAAGTTTGGCCAGTTGATAGTAGTGTGAGAGTGAATGAATGAATGTACACGTTTGTGTGTGTCTTTATGTAGTATAAAGTGAGAGATGTTAGGTTTACCAAAAATCTTCGTATAGGTAGAATCTACTTTGCTTGCTAAAAGATGGGAAAGAGACTAAAGAACAGTTGGCAAAGAAGAAAGTTGGCACTATAATGAGTGTATTTTTCAAAAAATTTTAATAACCTGAAGCAAACAATCTTATTTTTTAAAAGATGTGCCATATTATTTTTTTAAGGGTCTTTGTTAGAGATGTAATGGCTTAAACTTTCTTAATGTATGAAAGATTGTATCATTGAAGCTTTAGCTAATCCAGAAAAGGAGAGAATGAAACACGATGACACAACCATCTCAAGCTGGCTTCAAAGTAAGTGTTTTTATTTTTCCAAAGATGAAATTACTATCTGTAGTAATTTTCCAGTTAGATGTTCTATTACCTATGCTTACAGATGTTTAAGAGCTTATTTGTTAGGAGTTTTGAGAATATCTAGCCACTCATCTTGTTCTACAGAATGATCAAGTCACTTGGCTGTATAAGAAGATTCATATCATAGTTACTCATTTTCATAATTCAAGAGACTATAATAGAATTTGGATAAGCATTACTGGGGAGGTGAAAATCTCCTTAACATTATTTTAGAAGTGTTGATCTTAAGGGAATTAGCCTTACTTTTTCCTATTTCATCCTAAGGTTCCAGGTATCTTTTTTTTTTTGGTAGAGACAGAGTCTCACTTTATGGCCCTCGGTAGAGTGCCATGGCCTCACACAGCTCACAGCAACCTCCAACTCCTGGGCTTAAGCAATTCTCTTGCCTCAGCCTCCCGAGTAGCTGGGACTACAGGCGCCCGCCACAACGCCCGGCTATTTTTTGGTTGCAGTTTGGCCGGGGCCGGGTTTGAACCCGTCACCCTCGGTATATGGGGCTGGCGCCTTACCGAATGAGCCACAGGCGCTGCCCCAAGGTTCTAGGTATCTTAAAAGAACAAAAAATCTGGCCACAGTTCTTTTTTTTTTTCAAAATGCCGTTGGTTGACGTGAAAGATCTCTACAAAGAGAACTATGAAACTTTAAGAAAAGAAATAGCTGAAGATGTTAACAAATGGAAAAAACATACCATGCTCATGGCTGGGAAGAATCATCATTGTTAAAATGTCTATACTACCCAAAGCAATATATAATTTTAATGCAATTCCTATTAAAGCTTCATTGTCATATTTTAAAGATCTTGAAAAAAATACTTCGTTTTATATGGAATCAGAAAAAACCTCGAATAGCCAAAACATTACTCAGCAATAAAAACACAGCAGGAGGAATCACACTACCAGACCTGAGACTGTACTATAAATCGATAGTGATCAAAACAGCATGGTATTGGCACAAAAACAGAGAAGTAGATGTCTAGAACAGAATAGAGAACCAAGAGATGAATCCAGCTACTTACTGTTATTTGATCTTTGACAAGCCAATTAAAAGCATTCAGTGGGGAAAAGATTCCCTATTTAACAAATGGTGCTGGGTAAACTGGCTGGCAACCTGTAGAAGATTAAAACTGGACCCACAGCTTTCACCATTAACTAAGATAGACTCTCACTGGATCAAAGATTTAAACTTAAGACATGAAACTATAAAAATACTTGAAGAAAGTGCAGGGAAAACTCTTGAAGGAATTGGCCTGGGTGAATATTTTATGAGGAGGACTCCCCAGGCAATTGAAACAGTATCAAAAATACACTACTGGGACCTGATGAAACTAAAAAGCTTCTGTACAGCCAAGAACATAGTAAGTAAAGCAAGCAGACAGCCCTCAGAATGGGAGAAAATATTTGCAGGTTATACCTCCGATAAAGGTTTAATAACCAGAATCCACAGAGAACTCAAATGTATTAGAAAAAAAGAACACGTGATCCCATCTCAGGGTGGGCAAGGGACTTGAAGAGAAACTTTTCTAAAGAAGACAGACGCACGATCTACAAACACATGAAAAAAAGCTCATCATCCTTAATCATCAGAGAAATGCAAATCAAAACTACTTTGAGATATCACCTAACCCCAGTAAGAGTAGCCCACATAACAAAATCCCAAAACCAGAGATGTTGGTGTGGATGTGGAGAAAAGGGCACACTTCTACACTGCTGGTGGGAATGCACACTAATACGGTCCTTCTGGAAGGATGTTTGGAGAATACTTAGAGACAGAAAAATAGACCTGCCATTTGATCCTATAATTCCTTTACTAGGTTTATACCCAGAAGACCAAATATCACAATATAACAAAGACATCTGTACCAGAATGTTTATTGCAGCCCAATTCATAATTGCTAAGTCATGGAAGTTGCCCAAGTGCTCATTGACCCACGAATGGACCAGCAAATTGTGGTACATGTATATCATGGAATATTATGTAGCCTTAAAGAAAGATGGAGACTTTACCTCTTTCATGTTTACATGGATAGAGCTGGAACATATTATTCTTAGCAGGGTATCTCAGGAATGGAAGAAAAAGTATCCATTGTACTCAGCCCTACTATGAAGCTAAATTATAGCTTTCACATGAAGGCTATAACCCAACTATAGCACAAGACTATGAGGAAAGAGCCAAGGAAAGGGAAGGGAGGGTAATGGGTGGGGCCACACCTATGGTGCATCTTAGAATGGGTACAGGCGAAACTTATTAAATGCAGAATACAAATGTCTACATACAATAACTAAGAAAATGCCATGAAGGCTACGTTGAACAGTTTGATGAGAATATTTCAGGTTGTACATGAAACCAGCACATTGTACCCCTTGATTGCAGTAATATACACAGCTATGATTTAACAATTAAAAAAAAAATGCCTTCGGTTTCTAGCAACCTGTTCTTTCAAGCTATTGTATCTTTCAGCCTATTATAACTGAATCGTTTTTGTTGTTTTGTAACTGAATCTTGCAGTGACTCCCTATTGTCCTTTAAAGTCTGAAATCTTTAAAAAGTCACACGAGTAAAGTTCTTTTGAAAAAGGGTTCTTAATCACTATTTTAGCCTCTTCCTCCCCCCAATCTTCTAGGTTCCATTAATATTGAACTACTTGTACTTTACATGGTCCTTTGGCACATGTTATTTTTTTCTATTGGTAATAATCTTCTATGGCTAGTTATCTCCCCCATTCCATGTTCTTTTTATTATTATTATTATTAGATTTCAGCTTAGCGATCACTTCCCTTGGAAAGCTTTGCCTGTTAATGCTGTCACCCACAGGTCTGAATTAGGTGCTTTCCGTTTGTACTCCCATGGAACCTTTTACTCATCATAGTTATTTCAGTTTACTTTTCTATATCCTTCACTAGATTGAGCTGAGTGAGGGAAGAACCTGTGTTTTGTCCGGTATCATTTAGGTGGTTAACAAAAAATTGTGGAATAAGCTATAGAGTACTTGACTTTACTAGAATCTCCTACTCTTTTATTGACTGGGGTTTCTTCCTATTAATGATAAGGACTATTGGTTAAAATCAGTCTCTTACCTCCCTATAGGTCTTGCAATACTTGGCCTATTTCCATGCTACAACTAGTAGCATGTTTCTTGATTAAAAGAGAATTTTTTCTTGACTCCGACATCCAAGGGGTGGGCGTTTTGCTGTTTTAAGTATCTGAGTCATCTGTAGCATTTCATTGTGTTCTAATGTCATAGATTTTGGAATTAGGCTACATAGGTTGAATCACTGTTCTACTTTATACTGAGTACATGACCATGAGCAAGTTATGTGACATATCTGTTCTGAATTTACCTCACCAATAGCTTTATACCAACCTAACATGATAGTTGCAGGGATTAAATGAGGCAGTCATCATAAAGTGCTGGGTGCAGTGCTTAGCACATGTATGTTCAATAAATATTAGTTGTTATTAATTGTAAAATTCTATTCAATGGCATCAGCTATATAATATGTGCCTTTTCTTTTATAAACTGTTCTTACTCCTATTTTGTAATTTTTTTCATATAGGTCTGGCTAGTTTCTGTGGTGCAGTTTTTCGTAAATATCCAATTGATCTTGCTGGTCTTCTTCAATATGTGGCCAATCAGCTAAAGGCAGGCAAAAGGTATTCATAACAAATTATATGTAAATGAAATTCAATAGAGTACTTCTGATGGTATTAGGGTATTGAGATTGCTCTTATTCTGAAAGACTGCTTACAGTTGTAGACTCAAGTACAATAGTTGCTCATTTACATGATAGCTTAATACATAAAGAGTTTTTTTAAGAATAAATGTTATATTTGGCTATATGTATTAACTCACTAAATTTATTGGTTATATATGTTAATGCACTTTTAATTATTTTGACTACCTGTTAGGCTTTTGAGTACATGACTAATGTGGTATATGTATTGTATATCCTCTTATGACAAATTGTACTGCACTGTTGACTACGCTGATGGACAGTGATTGGACTTTATTACATTGATTATCTAGTAGAAACAATTTGTTTATTTGGAGGGGGTATATAGTATTTTTAAGGCACAATTTTTTGAATTTGAGCTTTAGAGATATGTAAGGCTTACATACCTTTTGGATGGTGTCCTCTTTTCTTTATAAATACTGAAGCTTGGCTAGGTGCCCGTAGCTCAGTGGTTAGGATGCTGGCCACATGCTCTGGGGCTGGTAGGTTTGAATCCAGCCCGGGCCTGCTTTTAAAAAAAAAAAAAAAAGTTGGTCATTGTGGTGGGCACCTTGTAGTCCCAGCTACTAGGGAGGCTGAGGCAAGAGAATCACTTGACCCCAACAGTTGGAGGTTGCTGTGAGCTATGACACCACTGCACTCTACTGAGGGTGACAAAGTGAGACTGTCTCAATACGGAAAAAAAAAATGAATAAATACTGAAGCTTCTTTTTTTCCAGGCTGATACTGGTGCTTAGAATTTGAATTATTATGTATGTGTATTAAACTTCACCAGCAGTAAACTGACTAGAATCAAAGAACTGGAGATTGTTTTCAAGATCTTTTTCATAGAAAGTAAACAAAAACTTACAAGCTCTCTGGTGTTCCAAACGAGTATTACCTAAACAGTTCTTGAAAGATTCTTATTTTGGTTTAGGGAAAACTTAAAAAAAATATTTAGGCTCAGGATTTTATCAGCATATTGCTATCAGTCATTTCTGTACATTTTACTCTTCTCTGTTTATAGACCAGGAGAACATGTTATTTTAGTCTATAACTCTGTTTTCTTTATTGTGAATACTGTTTTATGACCATTAAATTAGAACATAATTTAAAGAAAAATTAAAATCATTTCATTGGTACTGGCATTCTAATTTGCACGTGGGTCCTGTCTTTTATAAACTATCTTAAGGATAAGTGAGGCAAATTGAGAGAACAAGCACTTGATAAGAATCTTAGAAAACTGTTCCTTTAGAGAATGTATTTTTAGGAATTTTAGGAGTAAAAGACCGTGGTTTAAAAAAAAGTGTGTGTGTGTGTGTGTAGACTGAGAGAGGGGAGGAGGAGGGAGGGAGGAAAAAGAAATGATAAAACAAACATAAGTACAAATGTTAATAGGTAAACTTAGGGTAAAAGGTATGTGGGTGTGCTTTGTACTATGTTTTTTGTATCATATCTGTAAGTTTAAAATTATTTCCAAGTAAAAATAGTTAAAACATATGTATCAAGTTATTTTTCAGTTATAGTTCTAGGAATGCTGTTCCTTAGAAACCACTTAAGCCTATTCTCTCATATTTATATTAAGTAATGTAGGAATTCTCAGGATATTAATTATAATATATTATCACATTTATATTTGAAGTTTTAACCATAGACTGTTCCTGATTTTTTTTTTGGAGTAGTTTTGACCTGCTTATATTGAAAGAAGTGGTACAAAAAATGGCAGGAATAGAAATTACAGAGGAAATGACAATGGAGCAATTAGAGGCCATGACTGGTGGAGAGCAGCTAAAAGCTGAGGTGAGAGTTGCTATTTTTGTTGATCAGCTTTTTAAACTTGTAGTGTGTGCATTGTCATAGTAAAGAATCCAAATAATATATGAGTACATAAAACCAAATATCAGAGCCATATATATACTTTCCTTTCAAAGCCACCCTTAACCTCTCTTTTTAAAAAATGAGATATGCATTTGGGAAGATGAGGCAGGAGGATCACTTGAGACTGAGAGTTTGAGGCTGTGGTGAGCTATGATTGCACCATTGTACTCCAGCAGAGAGAGAAATACTAGTTATTTTAACCTCTTTTAATAACTAAAAGTGTAGGCTCAGCGCCTATAGCTCAGCGGCTAGGGCGCTGGCCACATACACTGGGGCTGGTGGGTTTGAACCCAGCCTGGGCCTGCTAAACAACAATGACAGCTGCAACAAAAAAATAGCCAGGTGTTGTGGTGGGCACCTGTATTCCCAGCTACTTGGGAGGCTGAGGCAAGATAGTCGCTTAAGCCCAAGAGTTTGAGGTTGCTGTGAGCTATGACGCTACAGCACTCTACTGAGGGCAACATAGTGGGACTCTGTTTCAAAAAAAGAAAAAATCTACAAGTGTAAAAGATAGTAAGTAATATATCTGTAAGGAAAATAAATACCAAATTTGTGATCCTTGATATATGTAAGTGCTGTAAATTTTAACATAGTTGCTGTGTTGAATCTCTTCCATACTAAATGAAGACTAATCCTTTATGAGGGATTATGAGGTTGAAAATGTAAAATATGCAGAAGTTTAAATACAGTTGACAATTGTCTTTAAGCCGGTGACTATAATCAGTAATAGTGTCACTAAAATAAATTTGTGAAGAAGAGGAAGGAATGTAGAATATAGGAGTTTTTTAATATTAAGTATTACAACTCAACTTTTTTCTGTGTCTTTTTCAAATCAGGTAGCATGGATTATGAATTGTACACTGGTAAATTTGTGTTTTCTCTTGTGTAGGGTGGTTATTTTGGCCAGATTAGGAACACTAAAAAATCCTCTCAGAGGCTAAAGGATGCGCTATTGGACCATGATCTTGCTCTTCCTCTGTGTTTGCTTATGGCTCAGCAAAGGAATGGGGTAATCTTTCAGGAAGGTGGAGAGAAGCATTTGAAACTTGTGGGAAAGCTCTATGACCAGGCAAGTTAAAGTGGGTTTTATATTTACGTAGATTTTTTTTTTAGTCCTGACAAAGGAAAATAGAGAATGTGATATAATTTGAAAAATGTCATTTTTCTGCATATTGTAAGTGCAAAACAGCTCTAATGTAAAATAGACATTCTGGAAATAGGGCCTGTTTCTGTGCAAATATGGTAATTTAGGAGATGTTCTAGGAGATGTTATATGTAAGACTTTCAATTAGGAATTCTAGCATTAAATAAGAGATAAAATTGCTCTTATATCTTTCCAATATCTGAAATATGAAATTTTAATCATAATAGAGATGTTATTTCCTTTTCTCCCTTTTTATTGTAGTTGGTGATAAATATATTTTGTGGCTAATCATAAATATTGGTACTTAACATTTATAAATATGTCGGGCAGTGCCTGTGGCTCAAAGGGGTAGGGCGCCGGCCCCATATGCTGAAGGTGGCAGGTTCAAACCCAGCCCCGGCCAAAAAAAACTATAAAAAAAATACATATATATATATCCTATAAATAGTTTTTCTCTTTTAGAGATGAAGGAATTGATTTCTATGCCTATGGTTACTATGTGATTTGGGTAGATAAATTCTACTAAAAGTGATGAGCAATGGCTTGGAACTTAAGAGATCCAGTTGGCTATTAAAGCCTTGGATTATACAACCTATGCGGACTGTGGCATCTTTTTTGTAATGTAATTATTTTTATAGGTGGTTTCTAAAGTCCCCTTAAGTTACAGAATTGGGATTATTCTTTATTAATCAAGATATCGTTAAAATGTGTCTTAATCATTTTCTGAAATAATTTGTTGATTTTGTAAAATGTTGGCACATCTTTTGTTTTTGTCTTATTTTTAAAATTTAGTGTCATGATACCCTGGTACAGTTTGGTGGGTTTTTAGCATCTAATCTAAGCACAGAAGATTATATAAAGCGAGTGCCTTCAATTGATGTGCTCTGTAATGAATTTCATACACCCCACGATGCAGCGTTTTTCCTGTCTAGGCCAATGTATGCACACCATATTTCGGTAAGTACAAGTATCTTTGAAGTCATTCAATTATGATTCCAAATTATTTAACTTTATTTGTAAATGCATTTTAGTTTGACATAGATATAGTTTATGTCCTTTGGAGAGTTATTCTTTTGTTAATATTCATTTTGAGCAGTATATAATATAAATGTCTCTTTTTAACCCTTTGACTGCAGAGAGCTCAGAAATGAAATGTACGGTTAAAATAGGCCTTACTGGTTCATTAACTTTGCTGTTACTTTTCTACCAGTTTTTCAGGTTGATGTCTTATGGATCCTTTAGAACTCTAGTTCTCAAGTGTTAGTACAGATGAAAATTGCTGGAGAAGCATCTTAAAAGCTCAAAATTTCATATCTCAAACTTCTAATTCAGCAACTTAAAGGGAGCCTGGGAATTTTTTTTTTTTTTTTTGAGACAGAGCCTCAAGCTGTTGCCCTGGGTAGAGTTCTGTGGCATCACAGCTCATAGCAACTTCCAACTCCTGGGCTCAAATGATTCTACTGCCTCCACCTCCCAAGTAGCTGGGACCACAGGCGCCCGCCACAACACCTGGCTATTTTTTGGTTGCAGCCATCATTGTTGTTTGGCGGGCCTGGGCTGGATTCGAACCTGCCAGCTCAGGTGTATGTGGCTAGCACCTTAGCCACTTGAGCCATAGGCGCCGAGCTGAGCCTGGGAATTTTTTAATTTATTATTATTTTTTTGTTTTAAAATAAGCAGTAGGGGATTCTGATGCATGTAAATCTAGGTATATTACTCTGAAGAATACCCCTTTTGACTCCAGGGAGTCCTATTTCCTCCATGATAATATCCCTGTCAGGTGGCTGACTTGCTGTTACTTATACTGCTTTCAAAGAAAGATGAACAGAAAGACTTAACCCTTCTAGCCCTCTAAAATGTTTTACCTTCTCTATTATGTAGCTTCTAGAAAGGTTATGTTCATGGTTCTTATTTCCTTTCCACTTAAATGAAATCATTCCAAAAAGTCAACCAAAACAAATAAAAAACTAGAAGTACACTGGAAACTTCCCCATCATAGCATCCCAGTAGTGACTGTACTGAGAGTCAAGTAAGGATGTAGGGAGGAAAGAGATAGTTCATCCTCATCTGTCACCTGGACTGTTCTGCAAAGCAATAATCTCTCATGGGAATTTACTTTTCCTTTCCCCTCAAGGCCTTGGTCAGTGCTATGGAAACTGTGGTACTTTTCTACTCTTGACTAGAGCCCCAGCATATTTTTTTATTTTTCTGAAGGCTTGGATTCTGGCACTTCTGTTTATTTGTTGTTTTTAAGATGGTACTGTAGAAGATTTTCACAACAGATTTTGGGGCAGATCTTGCTCCTTTCTCTTCCACTATAATTACTTCTTTGTTCTTAGTAAGGGTATAGAACTGTGTAGTAAGTAGAGGTATGCAAAAAGATGCTGAGAAATTTGGAGTCTAAATTGATCATTTAGTTAAGAATCTGCTGTTAGTGTTTATGTATCAACTGCTACAGCCTCCCACTTTCCTTCAACTAACTGTTATTTGACTTAATTATCACTTTATTAACATTACACAACTATTCCTGTGCTGTAAAGGTGAAAGGAGGATAAGGGAATGGTGTTAGGCCTTGTCTTCCCCTTTAGAATCTCTCAATCTAGAGAATTATATGCTGTCTTTGTGTAGTTTGTATCTTGTGTTGTTGCCCCACCGCACAGTAGACCAGTCTCATACGACAGGGAACCTGATTTCTAGAAGGACCGAGGTGGGAGAATTGCTTCTTCTTAGGAATTTTGACCTGCTTTGTGCTATACTGAGAAGTGAACACACTAATCAGCGATATTGAACCCTAGCAAACAGGAACACTTTACCTAAGGTTGGCTGAATTTTTCCAGGTCAGAAAATGGAGCAGATCATTCATACTATTAGCTACCTTTTCTCTAGCCTGTGTAAAATATTGTTTTTGTCTTTTAAGAGATATAAAAATCTAAACAAAGAAATGGCCTTTCCTTCTCAGGGTTGAGGAAGAAAACACTTCTTTTACTTGTAGCCCACACTCTACTCTTTGGAAGGGGAGTTCCTTGCCAGCCTTAGTTGTATAGGATGGATGTCCAAGCTGCCCTGGGGATCCTTGCCTTGGGTGAAAGCCTCTCTTGAAGAGCCTTCATATTAGATGACTGTGAGGTCCTCTCCATAAATTGACTACCAGCAGGCTCTCATGAGAATAATTGAGCCAAACACTGCTCAGATTCTTAGGCCAACAAGAGATCTTTGAACAGTAATCAGAAGTTCAGCAATAATTATGGATTTTAGTTATATTCCACACATCTAGTTCCCCAGGTGATTTGAGATATATGGAAGTTTTATACCTCTTCATTTAACTGAAGATGTGAACTTGAAGTAGGAGTTAAACTGACTTTAGGCAAGGACAAGTATAGCCATACTTTCCGATCAAACCTGTTTTTCTAACTAGATAGGGATTAGGCAGGTGCCTAGGTATAGAAGTCACAGATTTAGAACGAGAGGACTAAGGAGACTGGAGCCGTGATAACAACCCTCTCATAACTACCACCTAATTTTTAGTTTTAATTGTTGAGACCCATCTTGAGACAAGGGTCTGAAAGAGAGGGTCTTCCCCAGTTTATATTCTAGATTTTGCCCAAATCAGATAGCTAGGCGATCCTTATGCAGGTAGTGTCAGCACAGTTGTATTCCATGTTTCGTTAGAACTTTAGCAGATGTTGTGTTGCTTACCTAGATTCCTATTAATTATCTTCAATAAGACTGCTCTTTAAATTAAAAAAAACCTTTGTTATCCCAGCTATTATTTTCTATTTCTCAGCTATTATTTTCTTATTGTCTGATGTAATTGGGACCCCTCTCTCATAAATAATTTTTTTTTGTAGTTTTGTCACTTGTGTAGTTGTAGTAGTTATCAGCATGTGCTCTAAAATGGGGATAACAGGAGTTAAGTTTTCCTACTACTATCTCATGTTCTGCTTGAGATACCCTTTGGAACAAAGAGAACTTGTTTGGTACACTTTCAGTCCAGGGAGGCTGTGAATATAACCACACTCAAGGTACTCAGGAAGGCAGGCAGGCAACTGGGCCATAAGTTACTGAGACACTTTTTCCTATCAGAGTGCAGAACTGGAAGCAGAACATTTGACCTCTGTCTATCTAGTTTTGGGTTGCATGTTTAGACAGACTGAATGATTTATGTGATTTTCTAACATTAAAAAAAAAAAAAAAACAGTCGTTTTAGAACCTAGTGTTTTAGGTTCATCTTAAGGATGATGTATAAGCCAAACAAAATTTTCTGGGTCAGAGCTCTTTTATTTTAAAGGGACTAAATGACATGAAACAATAGCAACAACTCTTCTTTGTGTTTTCTTTGTTTTATGTTTGGCACATATGTATCTATGAACTAATAATGCAGCCCCCCCAGGCTAACATTTTCTTTTATACAAGTAAGAGTAAGGCCTTTCTTTGACTCTTCCCCCAAATTAGGATAAACCAGTCAGGCCAAGGAAGCTGTAGTGTCAGTCCTCACATGTTCTAAACTTCAGTATACCTCAGCCTTTCATGGAAAATTTTATTCGGCTTAATAGTAGGGTAACCAGCTGATCCTAGTTTGTCTGGACTTTGCTACTTTTAGCATTAAACCATTGCATCCTTGGAAACTCCTAAATCCCCGGCAAACCCAGACAGTTGGTCACCATATTTAGTAGTCTTATAGTGACTCTCTCATAACTTTTCTTAGTACTGATCCAGCTTCTTAATTGATAAATTATGATAATTGGTAGGGATCATATGTAGTGATACTACATTTTGTTCTGGTCGGCTGTTACTAGTTCCATTCTGCCTCTTTGCTAATGTTAAAACCGTCTGTTTGATTACCTTGACTATCTCAAAAGCAGGACTGGAAGCACTGCATGTTCAATCCCCAATACAACAGTAACTAAGAAGGAGTGGGGTAGGGACACATATACCCTATTCACTTACTCAGCAGATCAGATTCAACAGAATCTTCTGAAAAACTTCTAGTCAGCACACAGGACTTAGATTGGAACAGTCTCCAGGGATGATTTATCTTAAAATAAATGTGGGTAAGAAACTAGAATTTATTTTTTTTTATTTTTTTATTTTTTGGAGCTCTTCCCTTTTTTTGTTTTAATTTTTGACCAATAAGAAAACCTTGTCTATTTACCCAGAAAATGAATATACAGAAGGTGCAAAAAAGTGTAAACACATTTTAAGAAAGTAAAAAAAATTACATATTCAATTTGTAATATTCAAGACACGTTTGACTTCTGCAAGAGATACAATATAGAAGATAAATGTTATCAGCATGTTTTCTGTATTACAATTTTAATACCATTTTAAAGAGCCTACTATTTGAGAGAAATTCCCTGGGAGGTTTTCTGTTTCTAAGGCCTACTGAAAATTGATGACTGAGTCTTGATAATCTTTTGATTCTTTAAAAAGGAATATGGATTTTTTTTGCAGTTTTTGGCCGGGGCAGGGTTTGAACCCGCCACCTCCAGCATACGGGGCTGGTGCCCTACTCCTTTGAGCCACAGGTGCCGCCCGGGAATATGGATTTTTATACCATGAAAGTCAAAGCTATAAATTGTGTTGTATAAATGTATATGTGTGCATGTGTTTTTGCTTTTTATCTCCAGTCAAAGTATGATGAACTTAAAAAATCAGAAAAGGGAAGTAAACAGCAACATAAAGTTCACAAGTACATAACATCATGTGAGATGGTGATGGCTCCTGTCCATGAAGCAGTGGTCTCCTTACATGTTTCCAAAGTCTGGGATGACATCAGTCCTCAATTCTATGCCACATTCTGGTCATTGACAATGTATGACCTTGCAGTTCCACATACCAGCTATGAACGAGAAGTCAATAAACTCAAAGTCCAGATGAAGGCAATTGATGATAATCAGGAAATGGTAGGTTTTTGTTCTAGTAGTTTAAGCACAATAACTTTATGGTATGAATTCAGTGCTACCCAGTAGCTCAGGTTCCTTAAACCTAAGATTTTGTTGGTACATAATATTTTCTTAAGTAGGTTTAGTGGTAACCTTTCAGTGGGTTGGCAGGGACTTGGTAGATGGGTGGGGTTATGATTAATCAAAGAGTATTTGCTTTTCTACTGATGACTATGCTAGTAACTTAAAGTGATCTGTATGACTTTAATTGTAAGAGCAGTAGAAGTTCCTAAGAGGAGAAAACATATTGAAAAACTGAGTCTTGAGCTGGGCAGGATTTGAAGGTAGATTAGGTTTGGAAACACAGAGGCAGATAGGTAGGTCATTGCTGGGTCCCAGCAAAGGCAGGATGTAGTGTAGGGTTTAAGGACGCCACTTTTTTTTTTTTTTTTTTAAGAGACAGAGTCTCACTGTACCGCCCTTGGTAGAGTGCCGTGGCGTCACACGGCTCACAGCAACCTCTAACTCTTGGGCTTACGCGATTCTCTTGCCTCAGCCTCCCGAGTAGCTGGGACTACAGGCGCCCGCCACAACACCCGGCTATTTTTGTTGTTGTTGTTGTGGCAGTTTGGCCGGGGCCGGGTTTGAACCCGCCACCCTCGGCATATGGGGCCGGCGCCCTACTCACTGAGCCACAGGCGCCGCCCTAAGGACGCCACTTTTACTGTAGTTGAGTATGCTTAGTGATACATTGGAATAGTTAGGATGGGGCCAGATAATGTAGGGCATTGAAAGTCAGGTGGGAAATTGCACTTGGTAAAATTGAGAGCTATTATAGATGTGTGAGCAGGGAAGTGATAATGGTAAAAAAAAAAAATGATGTTTTTAAAAGATTATTTCAGCTAGCTGCTTAGAGGTAAGGGGAAAAAAAGACTATTTATGATAGCAGTACGAAGAATGCTTTTTTACTGGGAAAGGGACTAGCATTAGGCTAAAGACCAGCTAGGTGGCTTTTTGGGTAATACATTATGTGAGGTATCTAAAGCACAGACTATGGTGCGGGTAGTAGGAATGCCCAAGACTTGTAAATAAGTAGGATACAGGAATAAAGGAGAAGGAAGAGTCAAAGAAGACTGTATGCCTAAGACTAATAGTACCAGCAGTGGGAAGGTAGCCTGATTTGAGAGTGTGTGAAGACTTGATAACAATAATGTGGATGTGTTGAATAGAGATGAAAGCAGTACATTCAAGTGGACCTACCATGCATCCATGTTGAAGTAATTATGATGTATCAGCATTTATCTCTTCACATTTTTTAATTAAAAGAAAGATGGTAGTGTGCATATAATTAGAAAAGTATCTGACTTATACTTTGTAGCCTCCAAATAAAAAAAAAAAAGAGAAGGAGCGCTGTACTGCCCTTCAGGACAAACTGCTTGAAGAAGAAAAGAAACAGATGGAACATGTGCAGAGAGTCCTCCAGAGATTAAAACTGGAAAAGGACAACTGGCTTTTAGCAAGTAAGCTGTTGGAATTGTTACAGTACTGTTGCTGGTAAATTGACAAAAGCAAAACTTCATAACTTTGGAGGTGCTGAAGTGTATTTTGTTTGTGTTTCAACTCAGTGTTCACCATTCCATTCTTATTCATTAATGCAGAATCACATGTTCACTGAAGGAACTTAGTTTGCTGATAAAATTAATCATAACCACAATACTGGCAGCATCTTTCAACTTTTCTGTATAAGATCAAATTTCTGGAGAAATTATAGATAGAAAAATGTCCACAGAGTAAAAGCAATATAGTCTTATCCCAGGCTTGACCTTTTGGTTACAAACTATAAATAGTTTGTGGTTTTATAGCAATCTCTACACTAAAGTTAATATGTTGTCATGTTTAGTGGCCTTGAGGCACATGAGGAAGAAGTTTACCACTTAATATATTCTTCCCTTATTTTTAGAATCTACCAAAAATGAGACCATCACAAAATTTCTACAGCTGTGTATATTTCCTCGATGTATTTTTTCAGCAATTGATGCTGTTTACTGTGCTCGTTTTGTTGAATTGGTACATCAACAGAAAACTCCAAATTTTTCCACACTTCTTTGCTATGATCGAGTAAGTTCTTTTTATTGCAACCTTTAAAACAATTCTCACACAAAGATAGCTAAACATTATAATCTATAGAGGTATTAATTGTGTGTGTGGTTAAAAGCATGAACTCAAGAGCCAAGTGCCTGAACTTGAATCTTAGCCCTGCTACTTTCTAGCTGTATGATCTTTGGCAAGTTATTTAACCTCTCTGTGCCTCAGTTTTCTTATCTTTAAAATGGGATAACATCTGCTTCACAAGATTGTGAGGATTAAATGAGTCACTACATATAAAAAGCAATTTGAGTAGTACCTAATATGTATATAAGCATTCAAGGCTAAACTGTTAACTCAGCATTTGAGTTTACATATTGTGTCATAGTAGGTAAAAAAAACTCTCTTCACCCTTAACCTTCACTCCTCAAAAAACAAAAAAGCTTACACCTTTGTTTGCATTTACATAAAAGCAGGGAAGCTTTTCAGTATGGTCATATTCACAGATTTTGCATCTGGCTTTTTTCTTACATTAAATTACTATAATTTTTGGTTTAAAAACATCATGTATGGTACAGCATGCCAGCTTCTAATTTCTGTCAGCTTTGCCTCTGCTTTCTGTCCCCCTATTTATAGTAGTATAACTAAGTCTTTAAGAAGTTATCATGTAATAATAATGATAGTGTTTTTCCCCTGTCATTGTAAATCAACTTCCTGTATAAAAGTTCTTTTTGGGGGGAGGGGTTGCTTTATGAATGTGCTCTTTCCCCACAAAAAATAAAATCTCCAAATGTCTCTGCAAGTTTGAATAAAGGGGACAATATATTTTGACTAAGCTTAACTGTTTATTAATATTTGCTATAACATGATCTTTTAATATTTTCTAACTGATTTTGACTCTGATTTGCTTATATTTTTAAACATTTTTTCCTGTAGGTTTTCTCTGACATAATTTACACAGTTGCAAGCTGTACTGAAAATGAAGCTAGTCGATATGGGAGATTTCTTTGCTGCATGTTAGAGACTGTGACCAGGTGGCATAGTGATAGAGCCACGTATGAAAAGGTATGACTAATAAAATCTCTACTGTTTTACTCATGTGCATAACGACTACTTCCAGTAATCTCCAGATCGTTCAGTTTTAGAAAGAAGCTGAAGATTCAGCTATAAAATACTGTTTAAAAGTGCAATTAGTTCATTATTAAAAGTGTTATAGTCTCAAACTGACATTCCAAACTAAATACTATTGAATAAGCTGAACCTTTCTGTGAAAATTGCTTGTCATCCAAATAAGCATGGTGTTCTTACATGGAAACATTGCTCTATTCTAATGTTTCAACTTCTCTTTTGTAGGACAATTTTTTTTCTTTAAAAGTGACAAAACTTTTTTCTCTTAGGAATGTGGAAACTATCCAGGATTCCTTACTATATTACGGGCAACTGGATTTGATGGTGGAAATAAGGCTGATCAATTAGACTATGAAAATTTTCGACATGTTGTACATAAATGGCATTACAAACTTACTAAGGTAGAAATTGGATTTTTCAAAAGTGATTTTTTTCTCTTTAATACTTTTGTAATAATAGAACTTAAAATGTTTGTTGTAGGCATCGGTGCATTGCCTTGAAACAGGCGAATATACTCACATCAGGAATATCTTGATTGTGCTAACAAAAATACTTCCTTGGTACCCAAAAGTTTTGAATCTGGGTCAGGCTTTGGAAAGAAGAGTGCATAAAATCTGCCAAGAAGAAAAAGAGAAGAGGCCAGATCTATATGCATTGGCTATGGGGTAACAACATTATACTTTAATGTGATTTATAAGACTAGATGACAGAAGGATTCTGAAGACTTTAAAAATGTTTTACAGTGTTGAAGTTTATCTTCTGCCTTACTTCAGGAGATTATGGGAGATTATGCGATCATGTCCCCACAGGCTGGTGAGAGTTGTCACTTCTGATTATCAAATTCCGGTCTATACTGGATGATAGTTTCAAAAGTCATATATAATATTTCTCAATTGGGAGAAAAATATAATTTAGTCATTGCAGTGGAATTATCAGAGCTTTAAGAGCAGAGAGAAAAACGTCCTCTTAGTTTATCGATTAGTTCATATTGAAATTTTTATTTTTAAGGAAGTAGAGCTTTCTATAAAAACCTTTAAGAACATACTGAAAATTATTTTTTATTCTCTAGGACCAGCTAATAGAGTGAATAACTTGCTAATTTTATACTTTTAAACCTCATATTTGTGGTTTTTGATTTGTATTTGTATATTTAAACACTTTGTGCGACTTTCAGCTACTCTGGGCAGTTGAAAAGTAGAAAGTCATACATGATACCTGAAAATGAGTTTCATCACAAAGACCCCCCTCCGAGGAACGCAGTTGCCAGTGTACAAAACGGGCCCGGTGGTGGGCCTTCATCATCATCAATAGGAAGTGCATCTAAGTCGGATGAAAGCAGTACTGAGGAGACTGGTATGCTTATTTATAGAAACTCATAAGTAACACATTTTGTTTAAACTAAGTGAAATGTTTTCTATCCAAGTACAATGTACAAGTACAATGCTGGCTTAGTATCATGCTGCTGTCTTTTTTCTAATTATTCTATAATCATTTTGTGTTGAAATTAAAGTTTTTTTACATTTGGGGCCTGTTAAATAAATAAAAACTTACTTTTATTTCAGATAAATCAAGGGAAAGATCTCAGTGTGGTGTGAAAGCTGTTAATAAAGCTTCTAGTACCACACCAAAAGGGAATTCAAATAATGGAAATAGTGGCTCTAACAGGTAGGATCACTGTGTTGTGTATCATGATTCTAAATTCTTAAATGATTAGCCTCATGAATGGAAGGGGGATGGTGGTTGAGTTATGTGAAAGTCATTTGTGTTGGACTTTGAAATTTTGTATGTACCCTGTTTTTAGGATATGCTTAACATCCGGATTATATTCTGTATAAGGACTTTGTTTTCTCTACTGGGATATACAGGAAATGTAGGTGTGAAGTTAAAAAAAAATTAGGATAGAGTGATTGCAATGAACCGTCTGAGTAAGGAGTGTTAATGTGAGAAAAGCTTTTATACTAATTTAGAATTGTGATCGACCCAGCTAAGAAATCCATTTCCTGATAGTAGCTCCCTTGCTTGGTTAGTAGGATGTATTTTTGGATATTATCTTGGACATTATTTTAATCATTATTTTTAATCTGCTATTTATGGATCTGTTTATTATTTACTATGTAAGGAAGTACTTCCTTCTTGTCTTAAAATGGTCCTTTAATTTTCATAGGATTTTTCATAGTTCTAGTATTTCAGAAATCAGTAAGAAACCCTTTATGATTTCAAACATGTTATATATTTTATGATTATTGGTTTTAAAAGCCTATGTTTTTATTCTTAAGCAGCAAAACTGTTAAAGAAAATGAAAAAGAAAAAGGGAAAGAGAAAGAAAAAGAGAAAAAAGAAAAGACTCCAGCTACTACTCCAGAGGCCAGGGTACTTGGTAAAGATGGTAAAGAAAAACCAAAGGAAGAGCGGCCAAATAAAGACGAAAAAGCAAGAGAGACCAAGGAAAGAACACCTAAGTCTGACAAAGAGAAAGAAAAATTCAAGAAGGAAGAAAAAGCTAAAGATGAGAAATTCAAGACCACTGTTCCCAATGCAGAATCAAAATCAATTCAGGAAAGGGAAAGAGAGAAGGAGCCATCCAGAGAAAGAGATATAGCAAAGGAAATGAAATCAAAGGAAAATGTTAAAGGAGGAGAAAAAACACCAATTTCTGGGTCCTTGAAGTCACCTGTTCCCCGATCAGATATGGCAGAGCCTGAAAGGGGCAAGTGTACTTTCTTTATATGTATTTATGTTTTATTATTTTAATGTTCAGTTCGTTATTGTCTCCTTGTTTTGGTGAGTTATTTGGGGATTTTGTTAGGGGAACTGGGTGGCCTTAAAAGTTGCGGATTTTAAGTTTTGGGAAAAGCTACAAGTGTTCTTTATTCTGACTGACTGACTTTTTGTCCTAACAGAACAGAAACGCCGCAAAATTGATACCCACCCTTCTCCATCACATTCCTCCACAGTAAAGGTTAGTATAGCCTGAGGAAGGCAGCGTCCATGTTAGGCTCACCTGTTTGGAATACCAGTGTCCTGACTTCCTTCAAGTCTTGTGCCAAGTATTCACTGGAGCCACTGGAGGTTTTACATTGCATTAGAAAATGAATTTTTTCTGTATTGGTGGACTGATTTTTTTTCCTATTGAGTGTTTTTATTATAAAAATGTTAAAACTTCAAGGACCTAGCATTAATTTTATAGTGTTTCAAAGTGCAAGAGAAATTTTACCCAGAAGTGCCTCAGCTGCTTTAAGCAGTCTTTTTTGGAGTGCAATGGTAGCTACAAGCAAATGAATCTTTTCAGCAGAATGAAGCTTATTTTTCGGCATTAATATCGAAGAATATATAGTACTGAAGACTTCCTGGATGATACAGGATAAACAAGATACCTCTGAATTCATCAAGCTTCTTGATGAGCATCATACCGATGTGTGCCTTCTAAGAAGGAATCTTGAAAGGAGTTCCATTTTAAAGTCTCCTTGGTGATCAGTTCTCCTGTAGTTGTGTATATTCAGTGAGCATGCAGCTTCTGTTGTATCTTCCCTTGGAGGTTTGTTTATACCCATTGGGTTCCCAACAAGTCGAACCTTGCGTTACGATAAAAGCAGATGTGGCATCCAATCCTACCACCCAGCAAAGAGAAACCCCAGGCATTCAACTGCAGCACAAAATCGTGGGTGTAGCCTTCTTGAAGACTCAGGGTAGCCATTCCTTGTTCCATATTTAATTTTAATTCTAAAGTCATCTAATATCATGGAATCTTTGAATTTGCAGTACGTTGAACTTTTAAAACTGTAAGTTACTAATTCTTCATCAAGAACACTGTGGTGGAATACCGTAATTGATTTATTTTTCTTTCTTTTTCTTAAAAATCCTTTTTTTTTGTGTGTGTGGGAGGTGTGAGATTCATAGTAGGTACTTTGCACAAAAAAAAGTGATTACTTTTATATATTTTGTTTTCTTGTTAATATAATGCCACTGAGTTTTCCAGCTAGGATTTAAAAATGTGTATATTTATATTAGAGTTATGAGTAAAGTAAAATTTGAAACCTCCCAATTAAAGAAAAGCTTATAGGCTTGGTGCCTGTGGCTCAAGCAGCTAAGGCACCAGCCAAATACACCTGAGCTAGCAGTTTCGAATCCAGCCCAGGCTCGCCAAACAACAATGACGGCTGCAACCAAAAAATAGCCGGGCGTTGTGGCGGACGCCTGTAGTCCCAGCTACTTGAGAGGCAGAGGCAGGAGAATTGCTTGAGCCCAGGAGTTGGAGGTTGCTGTGAGCCGTGATGCCACAACACTCTACTCAGGGTGACAGCTTGAGGTTCTGTCTCACACACAAAAAAATAACTTGTAACTTAATGCTGCTCTTCCACAATGATCTCCACTATTTTAAACTTGTGGAGAAAAATATTTTTGTTTTCTTGAAAGCATCTTAAGTTACCAAAAGCTTAAGTGTAGAGATGTAAAAAATGTGGCATTAACATTTAAAAAAAATTCTGAGCAGAAAAATATTTTTATTTCTTACATTGAGTGCATATAATTTAGTTTTTTAACATTACAATTCCATTACATGGTTTTGTTTTTGTTTATATTGTTGATATTCATAGTGATATTGACATCATAAAATTTATCCTCACAAGAAGTAGCTGGTTTATTTCCAGGTTACAGCCATACTTCCCAAAGTTCCTCTGAATTCTGAGAACTATGCCAGCTCACCTGTCATCTCCATTCATTTTCTACAGGACAGTCTCATCGAACTCAAGGAGTCTTCAGCAAAGGTTTGAGTCTTTTAAAATCATCATGCCTAAGTAAACCAAAAAGATTTTTACTTCTTTTATTTAGTAGATACCCTCACCCTGGTAAATTTAGCAGGCAGGTGGGAAAATGAGACTAACCTTTTAAAATACTTATCGCAAACTGAGAGAACAGATGACAATGGTCCCTTTTAATGAGATTGTTATAAAATGTGTGTAATGTAGCAACATTTCTATAAATCTCTCCTTGCTTGCTGTGTTATCCATTTTCCTTTGATGCTTAAAACGTTGGAAATAAGCTTAACAGTTGGGGAAAGGGTTAATTGGTTTGTTTTGGGGAGTAGACTTATTTCATTTCTCAAGACAAATCTCCAAGGTTGTTACCCAAGTGCTTTTTAGACAACTCAAAAGACAAAAAAAAAAAAAAATAATAATTTGATCCATTCACAATCACAGAAGTGTTTTATAAACTGAGCTCATTTTAGTTCATAAAATTCTTTATATATCCTTTGCTGGAGTAACCTTTTTGGTAGATGTGCATAGATAGTATCAGGAGATAGAGTTAATTTAAAATAATCATTCCCATGGAGGGGACTATTCAACTTGGTGTTGTGTTTACATGTCAGTATTACTCTTCCCTATTACTCCATTTTCTTGAGAATTCTTTTAAAAATAGTGTGCAGTTTGTCTTATTATGTAATGGGTTCATTTCAGCATTATAGCGGAATTGTTCATTGTTCATGTTATTTTGTCTTTATTATTATAAAATTTGTACTCTCCTTTGGTTTTCTGCTTTGCCTCCTTTTATAAGTTATAAACAAATGAATCTTTCCAACAGAATGAACCCTTTTTTCAGCATAAATATTCCTAAGCATGATTTAAAAAGTAAACCTGCTAAGCACGAGTTCTTTACTGATAGACCAAATGAAATTTTGAAACAGAGCCATATGATATTACTAACTGATTTTTTTTAGATCTGTAGATTAATAGTGAAATATCTGTGGATATTGGGCAGACTAAATACTAATTTTTAAAAATTTAGATTAGCCAACATGCCTGTACTCTAAAATTGTAGCATCGTTTTTTAGAATATACTGTATTAATCAAAGGAGTCTCAGCTGTACTTGTGAGTACTTTTGTTTAAGATAAAACCTTTTATTGGCTAAATTAAATATGTATTGCAATATAGTAGGTTTTCATAACCAGTTTGAGATTGTATATGTCAGTCTTAACTATCAGTGGCTTGTGTGGACTATTTTAAATTAATGGGTTAATGATGTTAATTTGTGAGTATTTACTGAGATGTACTTTGAGGCAGCTTGCAACCTGCTGTTAAAATTAATTGGATTTTCTAATGAGTGATGAAGATTATGGTTCTTCACATCTGTGAAAGCCTTTTGAAAGTAAAACATTTTGAGGTAGCATACCCTATTTTAATTCATGCTCATAACAGTACTTTGAGGTAGATAGGGTATGCATTAGTGTCTTTTTGACAAATGAGAGGCAGAAAAAATTATTGAGCCTTTCTCAGTGGCAGTTAACTTGTTAGTACCAAAATGAGAACTAAAATTAAGGTTCCTTGATTATTACCACCCATTTCAACAATAATTGAAAGAGTCCTTAGTTCCTTTAGTGTATTTTTTAAATTAATGATCCAATCTCCCCTTCTGCTCATATATTTAAAAAAAAATGGCAAGGCTGGGCGAGGTGGCTCACACCTGTAATCCTAGTACTCTGGGAGACTAGTGGGTGGAGCTTAAGCTCAGGAGTTCAAGACAAGCCTGAAAAAGAGCAAAATCACTGTCTCTACCAAAAATAGGGAAACTAGATGAATGTTGTGGCTGGCTCCGGTAGTCCTAGCTGCTCAGGAGATTGAAGCAAGAGGATTGCTCAGGCCCAAGAATTTGATTTTACTGTAAGCTGTGATGCCATGGCATGTATCTCAACTTCTGCCTCAAAAAGAAAAAAGTGATTTTATGACCGTTTGAAATTTGATGGATTTATTCTACACGCTTCCAGAAAAGTTTGAAAATGACATATAAATTTACTTCTAAAATTATTTGTGACTCATACTACTTTTCAGATCCTTAGTGCTTAACATGGTGCCCAGCAAT
Source organism: Nycticebus coucang (assembly GCF_027406575.1). NCBI lineage: Eukaryota > Metazoa > Chordata > Mammalia > Primates > Lorisidae > Nycticebus > Nycticebus coucang. The sequence continues at coordinate 148,966,001 of NC_069804.1, read as the reverse complement.
AAGGTTAGGTATTCAGTAACTGAAATAACCTCTTGTTATGACTTTGATAAAGCATCAAAAGTACTAGTTTGTACAGTAGCTGATGTTGAACTTTTGAATATCTAGAAAGTTTAATAGTGTATGAATATTTTAGGAAAAATTTTTACTGGACTTTGATGTCCAAAACTGATTATCTGTAACCTCACGGTTTCTGGGGTAGCTTTTCTTTTCTAGAGGGTTTGGAAGATATGTATCTATTTTCATGTTATCTTGTCACCTGGAAATACAAAATTGTTGCTTTAGTTTGACTTTTTAGTTATGCTTTGTCTCTGAGATTCTCTTTTTTTATTATTATGTTCATCTAATCTGATAAAGGTAATATGCGGATTTGGCTTTTCAAATGGGATTAGTTCAAGGGACAAAAATCTAGCTTAGTATCCCCATTTTTTCAGTCATTTCACTCTCCATTGCTAATTTCTAAGTAGCATATTTCCAGTTTAGATCAGTTGTATTTTGACTTAGCAATTCTAGCAGCTACATTTGATGAAGAAAATGTTAAAAGCATGCTCCACTAAGTTTCTGTGTAATTTAGGAGGGCAGTAGTAACTACCTTAAGGCAGAATTCAGATTTTATTTCCCATCTTAAAATGGGGATTTACAACTAAATTTAGGCCTAAAAGTGAGGCCATCTTTATACTATTGAAACCTTGATAAAGTCAATGGAGCAGTGTTCTACAGATCTTGAAAATCAGTTAGATACTTTTTCGGACCTTTATGATCCCAGTGTCAGGAGTAAAAGCAAATCAAGAGCAAAATCCAGCTACGCTACATTCAGATCAATTTAATGAATCATGAGTTTTATTTGGCAAACAAGTATAGAATACTCACTGTGTGTACAAGGCACTAGGAAGTGTTTAAAAGTAGAAAAGATACCTTAACTCTAATAACTATGTCATGGACAAAAATAATTGACATGAAATTATTTGGGAATACCTATAAAATAATGTAAGAATTCACTAGAAAGTAAGTTGCAGAATTGAGGGTAGTTGAATGCTGATGACTTTTGAGCTATCTTTGAAGGCTAATTAGAATTTTAAGAGATTAAGGTAAAAGTGAACTACCATTGTAGTAAGGAGAACTGCTGGAAAGGAAGAATGTTAGGGAGCAGTGTTAGCCACAACATAGGATGTAATCAGTGGTCGTATCATAAGATATAATTGTGAAAACATGATGGAGAGCTTAGAATGCCCAAGCTAAGGTATATGCAATTTTATTCATTAGGCAATGAGAAGCTTTATGTTTTTGTGGAAAAGAGTATTATCAAAATTATTCTTAGAAGGATAGAAAGAAGGCATTGAATTGGGGGCATTTTTAAACTAAGAATTTCTTATTGTGTATCAGTTATTACACTTTTATGTTAAGAATGAAATATTTGAGTGTGTGTGTATGTGTATGTATTAGTGAATCACAAACCTTTTTTCCCCCTTTTATTGGGAAAAATTAAGCATTACTTCCCTTAGATAAATCTTCTTTGAGTATTGCAATAATGTATTATTTCCTTTGCCTTAATCAGTTTCACAAGTAACATTAAGATAGTAATAAACCACAATTAGAAAAATCTTGAAGTCTCATTTAAGGCATTATTCTCAGCAAGAGTATCGTTTAAACAAGTATTTTTATGACTGTTTATCATTCTCTTGCTCATTATTATTAATAAAAATTTTATATGTTTCAGTTTATCATCAACTTTTTTAAACATTGAGATTTTAAAGAGTCTGCTTCATTGCTATGGCAATATTTCTGAACTGATGTTCGGTGGTGTTAAAAAATAAGTGTTTATGTCTCAAACTCTAATGTTCTTCTTTTTTCATGTATTCCTTTGACTACCAAAGGATTTCTTTATGTAAAAGTATTTGACTTTGGACTCACCATTCTGCTTATTCCTAATGTATATATTTAAAATATGTACTTAAGTAATGAGTTATGTTCAGTGTTTTGATGCCTAATACTTTTAATGTCTTAAACATTAGCTTGTAGTACAGTTATAAATACCATTGGTTTAAGTATCTGATTATTTTCTTTGTACTTCTTAATATTTTCTTTTATGATGCATTTTGATATTTACAACTTACATAAAGTAGGGTTATCTATCAGTTATGTAGAGTTGGAATATCTTTGACATTTGGCTGTTTTATTGCCTTTGGGCCTTTTGGCAGAGAAAGAATAGGCAGAGGAGAATATTGGTTCATCATTCTTCAGTCTTTTGAGTTGTTTAATCATCCTCAGCTGACTTAATTTATGAGCTGTTTAGAACTTACAAGACAAATTTTGCAGTCGGTTGTGGTTATTTGATAGAAATTAGAGTACCTTCAGAAATAGACACTATTCTGCCTTTATTTTTACAAAAATAATTTAGGATAACCTGTGTGGTTCACATTGAGGCAGAAAAGACGAGTAAAGTAATGGTTTTATTTTGATACTTTTGCTCATTGTCCTCATTAACTGCTTATCAGTGGATGGTAAGAGTCTTTAAAATTTCCATAATTACAAAGAGGCTTTTCCCCCTGTATTTTATTTCTGTTACTTAAAGAAAAATGTTTAAGACCAAGCATCTCTGTCTTACTATGGGATAGCGTTAGAAATAGTTATACATCAAATGCTTTAAGCAGAAAGAATAATAATAAAATACTTCAGTTATAATAATACCTGCATTTTGGTTTTCTTTTTTTACAGTAGAGAATTTCAATAACTTTTTCGTACATGTACTCTTGTATTGATGATTATAAGTCTTTATAAGAGAACTCTAAGGAACACTGTAGCTTATGAATTTACTAATTAGTCTCAATTTAAGTAGTAATGAATTGATGGAATTTAAATGGTAATTTTTATAATGCAGGACTAAAAAGTCTTGTATAATTTGTGCCGTGCCTTTTTATTTTACCTTTCATAATCCAGATATGTGATCAGTTTTGACTTTGGGTCTAACTGTCAATTGTCTTTCATTTAATAAGCAAGTGATGTTGATACTGGAAAACTAATAATCTTTAGTAATATTGCCTTAATTTAACAGCTCTACATTAACCATACTCCTCCACCACTATCCAAGAGTAAGGAGAGAGAAATGGACAAGAAAGATTTGGACAAGTCAAGGGAGAGATCCAGAGAAAGAGAGAAAAAAGATGAAAAGGACAGGAAAGAGCGGAAAAGGGTTTGTAATTTTTTAAAAACTAGTTTGGAAAGCTCTTTATCATGTACGGTAGTGTGTTTATTGCCTTTTAAAAAATATTAGTTTGTTCCTTAGCAGTCTGTTATTTTGGGTTTTAACTGGTATTTTCACCCTAAAGTGTGTTTGCATCTTCTACAGTAATAAGTATCTTCACCCTAGTAATCCCTCCCAGCTCTGCTTATTTTTCATGCCATTTTACCAAGTTTGTGACACTCTTCAATGCTAGTTAGCTGTACCCTTCTTGTATAAAAGTAATGAAAAAACATAAGCCTTTGGTCAACGTAGTTCACAATTCTTGGTTTTAGGATCACTCAAACAATGACCGTGAAGTACCACCGGACTTGAACAAGAGGCGAAAAGAGGAAAATGGAACAAGTAGGTAGACTTATTAATACCTTTGAAACAATTGTCAGAATGAACTGGAAAAGGCTTTCATGAGTCTCTTTTGTAATTTTAGTGGGGATTTCAAAACACAAAAGTGAAAGTCCATGTGAGTCTCCTTATCCAAATGAGAAAGACAAGGAAAAAAATAAGTCAAAATCTTCAGGCAAAGAAAAAAGTGGTGATTCATTTAAATCTGAGAAAATGGATAAGATCTCCTCTGGTGGCAAAAAGGTAAATTAGGAAAATAAAGGAATAATAGGCTTTTTCTTTAAAAAAATAAAAAAACCTTTGAGGATATAGCGAACATTTGGGGTTTGGAAAAGGAGGCACTGGGAGAGAGCAAGTTACTGGTTTGGAGAATTTGTACCAGTTCAGCCCCAAATTCCTGGGAGAGTTGTGTTAGTGTACTCTTGAGATTCCTTTCTTTTCTATTCCACTCCTACCTATTTCTGTTCATTGAATTTCAGTCTTTCTTTGTATTTTCTCTTTCTCCACTAATTTTCTGCTTTTAGTTTCTCTTTATTCTTAAAATTAAAATATGGTCACATGCATCTTCCCTCACCATCACAACGTCACAGAGTCTTTATTAATTGTAATTTGAAACTTTTTGTAACGTTTTCTTCTGCTAAACTCATTTTTTGAAACTTTTATGTGATTTTAAAATTAAGTATAAGGTATATGCTCTTACATATTAATGTATATTTAAAATCTCATGCATCTACCATAAAATAATAAGCCATCATTAAAGTGTAAATTGTTTACAAAGTATTATTGTGTATAATCAAAGTATATACCATATATTCATGGTTCATAAAAGCAGTTTTAGAGCATTATAAGGTGAACATTTTAATTCTCTATGCTTTAAAAGATAGGCTACTTGGGTGGTGCCTGTGGCTCAGTGAGTAGGGTGCCGGCCCCATATACAGAAGGTAGCGGTTTCAAACCCGGCCTCAGCCGAAGTGCAATTAAAAAAAGCTGGGCGTTGTGTTGGGTACCTGTGGTCCCAGCTACTCAGGAGGCTGAGGCAAGAGAATTGCCTAAGCTCAGGAGTTGGAGGTTGCTGTGAGCCGTGATGTCACAATACTCTACAGAGGGTGACAAAGTAAGACTCTTTCTCTTAAAAAAAAAAAAAAGAAATACATATATATATATATATATAAAACTAACCATTTTAAAGTGTACAATTCAGTGACATTTAATATATTTATCATATTATGTACTCATCATCTCTATCTAGTTCTAAAACATTTCAGCACCCCAAAGGGAAATTTTCTATTTATTAAGTAAAGAAATTTACTCCCATTTCCTCCTCCACTCAGCCCCTGGCAACTATAAATCTGTTTTTCTACAGATTTATCTCTTCTGAGAATTGTTTTTATTAAATTATAAACACATAGATCATGTATACATTAATGCATTTATGGGGTACAATGTGCTGATTTTAAATACATTTTGGAATACTTACATCAAACTAGTTAATATAGCCATCACCTCGTTTACTTAATTACTGTGTTAAGACATTTATACTCTATGCTTAATAGATTTGACATGTACCCTTGCAATATGCACCATAAGTGTGGTCCCACTGTTTATTCTCCTGAGTATTTATATAAATGGAATTGTACAGCAGTGTGGCCTTTTGTGTCTGTCTGCTTTCACTTAGTATGTTTCTGAAATTCTTCCATGTTGTAGCACATATAATTAATATTACATTATGTGAATATACCATGTTTGTTTATTCATTTGTTCATGGATTTTTGGGCTGTTTCTAGCCTTTGGCTATTACGAATAGTGTTGCTATGAACATCTGTGTGTTGCTACAAGTATTTATGCAAATACTTGTTTTTAGTTTTCTTGGGTATATAACCCGGAGTAGAATTTCTGGGTCATATGGTAATTCTATGTTTAACTTTTTGAGAAACCACCAAATTGTTTTCCATAGTGGCTGTGCCATTTACATTTGTACCAGCACTGTATCAGGACACAAATTTCTCTATCTCCTTGTCAACACTGGTTATTTTCTGGTTTTATTTTTTTATTGTAGCTATTCTAGTGAAGTGGTATCGCATAGTGGTTTGACTTGAATTTTCTTAATGACTAATGATGTTGAGCATCTTTTCATGTGCTTATTGGCCACTTATATCTTTGGAGAAATCTGTTCAGATATTTTGGACATTTTAAAATTGGGTCATTTGTCTTTTTGTTGCTTAATTGTAAGAGTTCTTCATATATTTCAGATACAACATCCTTATAAGATATATGATTTGCAAATGTTCTCTCCCATTTTGTAGGCTGTCTTTCCACTTTGATGATAGTGTTCTTTGATGGATGAATGTTTTTACATTTGGTGAACTCCAGCGTATCTTTTTCTTGCTTGTGCTTTGGTGTCACCTTAAGTAAATTTTTGAAGAAAAATTATGGCTGGGGGGTGATAAAAAGGGATTTTGAACTTATTTTTATATTTGGATTTTCCTTTTCCCAACTAATTTCACCATTCCTTATAGGAGTCCAGGCATGATAAAGAAAAGATAGAAAAGAAAGAGAAACGGGACAGTTCAGGAGGAAAGGAAGAGAAGAAGCAATATCCTTTTCATCTTACTGATGTTTTCAATCAGTGTAATGGAAAGCTTTGATACTGGTCATTTTAATTTTATTTTTTATTTATTTTTATTTTTTTTTTTATTTTTGTAGTTTTGGCCGGGGCTGGGTTTGAACCTGCCACCCTCGGCATATGGGGCCGGCGCCCTACTGACTGAGCCACAGGTGCTGCCCGATACTGGTCATTTTTAGAATTGTACCCTTGTAGTATCTTGTCTAAATGCCTAAGGGCTTATTTGTTTATAAATGGTCTTTCCAGTTAATCCTTTCAAATTTACGAAATCTGAAAGTGGGAGACTTGATATTCTTGATTTAAAAAAAGAAATTCTGTAGTGACTGAGGTGTTCTATGTCACCAAGCAATTTATGTTTCTTCTGGCTGTAATATCACTGAAAGGAAGAAAAGAAAGATAGTCCCTTAGGTTGGAGGCATAGGGAATAGAAGAACAAAATGATGTGGCAGATGAGCAGAGCTGGTAGAGTGTGGTTGGGGCTACCAGGCTGGTCAGGGCCAATGGCCCTTGCAAGCTAAGGCATTGGACTAAAAGGTGAGACACTTTCCCCCTCCTCAAAGTTGTTTTCCCTTAATTTGTCATCTACTCATAAGTCCTCGGACAAGCACAGATAATGAAGACTTTCAGTCAAGGTGAGTGTTCTCTCACCTTTTTTCCATTTAAAGATAGAAACATCAAATGAGGTCTGATAATATTGAAGAAAGTGGATTCATTTTGCAAGATACACTACTTGAAATTTTCTCCTTAATATTATGACCAAGTTTTTGGGTATAGATGCAAAACAAGATTTACGGTCATTTTGCAGCTATTTTCATTTTAAGCTTGCTGATTAGCCATGATTTTTTTTTTTGTTTTTAAGTACTAAGATATATTTAAGAACATCTGGCTTTCTCTTCCCCACTCATTCGCATCTTCTCTGGATTATTACTCTTTTGAATGAAGTACCTATAGCTCTGTAAATAAATGGTGGTGGTATCTGCATTTTATAGGTGAAGAAACTGAGACTCTGAGAGGTTAAGTTGACGAAAGTCACAGAGATACTAGTTAACAGAGCCAATACTCAGACTATGTCTTCTTATCCCTGGTGTTCTCTGCTTTCTTTTTGCCTTCTCATGCATACATGTTATCCAAAGATTTTTTGCTTAAGTTTTTGTGCTGCTTTTTCTAACACTGTTCATGTTTTACAAAGCCGAAAAACATGGTCTGCACTTTTAGTTTTGGAATTTTAAAGTGTGTGTCTTTGTTTTTAAACCATTTAAAATAAAGTGTCCATTGTAGTAGACAGATAGCCTTTTTTTGAGCACTTAAAATCTTCTGGATAGTAATTGTTTGGTGGTGCCTTAGGGTTATTGAAGTAAATAGGACAATTTGCCCTTTACATGTAATGGTTCCAAATAACTGTATTTGGAGTTGCCGACTCTGCTTTTTTATAGTCCATTTTCTTGCTTCCATATTAGCTATTACTTCTTAATATATTAAATATACTTGCTGTCTATCCTTTCTCCCTAATATTATTGGTGCATCTAATCTTTTATGAAGCTAGGTAGATAACCAGGGCTCTTTACTGATGTTTAAATAGAGTGAGAAATGTCTGAGAGAGTTCTATAGAAGCATATGAGCCATTAGAGTTTGGATTCAGCACCTGAAGAGTGGTGTGCTTTTTCTGCTTTGTTATTCTGTGCTTGTTTTTTAAGTAGTAGAGTAGGATAAACAAGAGTTTTGAAAGCATCTAGAATTTAATAATTAAAAAAAATCAGATGGTAAAAGAAATATTACTGCTCATTCTGCATTCTTGTTGCCTCTTGCCACCCCCACCCCACCCAAACAACTACCTGTCTTCCTTGGAGAGCTAGAAACTCTTAATTTTTCATTGGATTTTTATTCTTTATCTTAACCTTTCTTTTAATTCGACATTTTGTTTCACATGTGGTTTCCCTATTAAAAAAAACCAAAAAGCTTACATCTCATATCTTCATTCAGAATGGGTCAGTCATTGTCACTGACAGTTTTGATTATGATTTTACACATCTTTTTACTCAGTACCTAAACATTAATCTTTTGTATGTGAAGGTTATACTACAGATTTGAATTTCCTTACCCTGGCCATGAATTTATACCAGTTTATGTATTTTCTTAGGAACAAAGGCATGAAAAGACTGGCTAAGTTAGTTGTTTGGCTGGTGGTTTTATAGAAGCTTCTAGATTATGATATCCTTTTAAAGATGCATTTAGTTTGATGTTCACCATGCAACGTCTTGTTGACAACTTTGTAGTATCTTCTTGGGTAGACTCTTAATTTTGTGAAGGTTTGGTTGATATTTTCCTTTTTCTGACTTTTTTTGGATGCCTCTATTTGTATACTAGGCTTGATCAAGTCTTTCTGTTTTTCTTCCTTTTCTTCTAGAGGTCTCATCATTCTGATTAGCACCATACACCTATAGGCTACTTCTAAATCTGCTATCTGCCTGCTCTCCCTTTTTTCTACTCTATAGAAAGGAGAAATCCTAAATATGTCACATTTCCATGATTAAAAGACATCATTAATTGGAAGATTTCATTATTGGTTTTGAGAACAGTTTTTTGAGGGAGGTGGGTAGAGAAATGACATTGATTTGTAACTATCCTGATTCAGAAACATTAAAATGATCACATCGGAATTAAAAAATACAGTATATAAATGTGACCCAGATTAAATTTCTTCCAGTCTTATGTCTTTTTCTTTTGTCTTCTATTTTTAGTTGCAAAACTTTCTGCCTCTTTGCTGTATCCTCTGTTACCTGTGAAGTCTTTTTTCAAATTGATCTTAGCTCTCCCTGAGTTGATATTTTGAATATTATTAGCCGATTTGCCTTTAAGATTTTCTCCTACTTTAAATCTTTTTTAAAAAGTTCCCGCCTATTAAAATTGTCTTCCAGAATCATCTTTGACCTCTCAATTTTTATTTGGTACATGTGGTCCTTAACTCAGCAACCTTTGGAGAGTCCTTTAGTAACCAGATGCTGTCCTAAGTTGATACTTGCTCCCAGTCCTTGAGAAGTGTGATTTTTTTTTTTTTTTTTTGAGACAGAGTGCCACTATGTCACCCTTAGTAGAGTGCTGTGGCGTCACAGCTCACAGCAACCTCAAACTCTCGGGCTTAAGTGATTCTCTTGCCTCAGCCTCCTGAGTAGCTGGGACCTGAGTAGCTGGGACTACAGGTGCCCGCCACAATGCCTGGCTATTTTTTTGTTGCAGTTGTCATTGTTGTTCAGTTGGCTTGGGCTGGGTTTGAACCCGCCAGCCTGGGTGTATGTGGCTGGTACCCTACCCACTGAGCTACGGGCACTGCCCAAGAAGCACGATCTTGTTTTTTGTTATTTTGGATTTATGACTTTGATTTCCAAGAACATTAGCAGTTAGCTCTGTCCTATCCATAATCTGTATTTTTAATCTGTCATATTCCTGTTATAACTCTCTATTCCAGCAAAGCCAAATATACTTTCCAAGTCCATTTCTCACCTCTAGTCTCACGTGTGTAACCTAACTTGTATCCTGTAAACCCAAGTTTGCAAGTTCCCAGCCCATTGGTAGAATGTGGCTTGTTAAGATGTACCATCTTGGCCTTATACAATGTTTAATTTTTTAATTGCCTTTAAAAATCAAAAGAATTAAAAAATCCAAATTTCAGTTTCTCTTAAGGAATTGGAGTATTTGGTAATATCATGCTCTGATTTCTGCATGGCCACAGTCAGCTAGGCCTGCCTCCTTCCTGCCTTTCTTTAGATCAAGCAAGGTCCGCTCTTCTCCCCTCCCTTCATTTCTTTCCCTTTCTTTTCTTTTTCTTTTAGTTTACTTCATTTGTTTCCATTACATTCCTGGCCTCTGTAGACAATTGAGTTTTGTAATTCTTGCTCTAAGACTTTTTCTTTTTTCCTCCTTCAGCCTATATTGGAAACTAACCTCCTAAACTCTCAAAAATTTATTATTTTAGAAATGTGTTGCCATTTTAAGGCATATTTCTAGATGCTGATAATAAATGTTGGGATAGAGAGTATTTAGGTTTTTTCCTTAGTAGCTTCTCATTGTTTACATTTGTGCTTGAGGGCTTGCTTGTTACATATTCTCATACCTACATTGTGATTTTTGTTGAAGGCAGTAACTGCATGCCTTCCTTCTAATCAACCAAGTATTTTTCTTTATTATCTGCCATTCAGTTAACTTTACATAGAGTGTTAATTTACAGAGATATTAAGTGTGTCACTTTGGGGTCAGTGTGCATGATAAGGAGGAGTAACAATGACTTTCTTTTCTTGGCCATCAAAAGAAGATTCAGTTTACGCCATTTGATAGAAAGGAAAACGATACTGATTAAAAATAAGTTTCTTTGTATGCTGCAACATATTTTTTGAGGGCAGGTTTAATCTGTATGTAGTAACCATCAAATGCGTATAAAATTCTTGTTAGGTTGAAATAATAGACAAATTTATTTTTTCCTCTTCATTATCTTTTATGCTTTTTAAAAGTATTAAGTGTAAGTTCTGTGAAGTAATATTCATAGACATGAAACAGTTGAAGAGGGCACGAAGAATTTTCTATTTCCTTGCATTTCTGCTTAAGGTAGACCAAATAGTTACTAAGGTTCTGGGGTTCTTTTTGTTTGTTCGTTTGTTTTTAATATGGGCATACATGTGGACACTTATAAAAGGCTCCCATGCCACATTTGTCCCTGAGTTTATCTGTCCCCTATCTACATATTTATCCTGAGAGGCATTTCTGGGTGCAGTTAAGATTCAGCTTAACAGAATTCTAGTTTTAACTTTCTTGTTACATTTTGTACACATAAAAATATCTCAGGAACTGTTTGCTGTAGGAATTCCTAAGTTACAGTATAAGGAATAAATGAAGAAGTGAAGTGGAATTAGGATGGCTGTTCCTGTGTCTTTCTCCTTATAACTTCTTTCTTCCTCATAAATGTTTGTTTCACTTATAAAATGCCAACTTCATCCTTCTATCCTTTTTTACTGGGGGAGTGAGTGAGAGGGAGAGAAACTAAGATCAAGAAATCCTGACAGCTTCAAACAGTAGCAAAAATGTCGGGAATGCAATTCTGGGATGCCTCCTTTGAGGTGAAAACTACTTTACCAAAAGTAAGCTGTTAGAGTTGCTCTTAAAGTTTTGTTGTTGTTGTTGCCATCACCATCAAGAGCATTCTTTTATGAGAAATCTGTGAACTACTGAAACATTTCTTAGGACCTTTTTGATGAATTTGATAAAATTTAAAAGTGTGCATGTTTATAAGGACATACCTCCGATAAGATGGCTGATTTTATATTTGCCTTTTCTTCTCTACTTTGATTACCACCCTATTGTTCTTTTTTATAGACCACCCTAATTTTCAAACTTAATTCTTGCTGTCGCAACTCCCTATAATAACATCATTTAAAATCAGCAGCCTCAACTCTTTGAGGATATTTGTACATAGGAGGGCAGGGTGGAACATAAGAAAACGACAACCTTACTAATACAGCAGGATCTAACTGTTTCTGCTCCCCCCCAAAAAAAAAGTGGGGTGAAAACTTAGGAGGTCCAGATAATTACCAGTCCGAAATGATATTTACAAATATAGTCTTGTCTCAGCAGAGTGGAACATGACCTTTTGTTGGAATATATCCTGCACATGTAGTATTATCAGTACAATTTATAGCACCAGTAGAATATAGGTGTCTGTGATAGAGGACAGAAGATTGTGAACTTAGCCTGAAGTAGAAAATTTTTGAGGAACGGCAATTGCACTAGCCATGAAAAAGATAGACCTGTGTGACCCCCTTACATTTAGAACCTGTGGGGTTTTTTTTGTGTACAATGGTTAAAGGAGCACATATTTTAAAAGTTGTTAATAAAAAAAAAAGCTTAGGAGAATGTTGCAGGTAGTGTGTAAAAGCTGAGTTTAGCACTGTTTCATCACAATGTGGCTTTCTTCTTGATGGCAGCTAGCTTTTTCTGAAGTTCACTGAATTTGGGGGTGGTTTTCAAGTTTGTAATCCCAATACTTCAGCATTATTTTATACTCTCTGGACTCTGCTGAGAGACTGACATCCAGTATCCTCTTTCCACTTGCTCTTGTGCTTGCTGATTTGTCATTCCAGGGTATGGACAGACCCCTAAGCTGAAGGTCTCCCAGAGGAGGATGCCAAAGCGCCATGCGTCACTCTCAGAACGATATCTCCCATAATTAAGAGCTTCTGGTGCTGTCCATTTAATGGGAATCTGCTTTAAGTCAGAAGATGAATACACACCACCATCCTCTTGATGAGACATTCCAAAGTCACTGATTTTCAGAACATTATTTCAGCTCCAGGCAGTTTCTTGCAGCAAGGTCCCTGTGTATACAATTTTTATTCGAGATACGCCACCCAGAAGCAGCATCTAACGAAAATTTCACTAACTGAGTTATAGCTCATCCTTCTTTCTCAGAAAGGAGAGGAAACTGCCCCCTGGAACCAGTTCTCTAATGATGTAGATAGGCTGTCTTTGTGTGCGAACTCCTATATAAGTTTGACAATATTGGGATGATTATATTTGCTTGAGGATTTTGGCTTCTTGTAAAAATTTTAATTTCAGTTCCTGGGAAAGATCTTCTTTACATGTTTTAACAGAAAAAACAATTTTATCCTTTAATGTACCCTTAAATACATCATCAAATTCCCTTGCCCTGCAATTCTCCTAATGTGACATCTTTATAATTGAGAACCCATTTCTTAACCTCCTAGTTACGGCCAGACAGTGATACCACGATGCTCTTAATTGGAACATTGACCTTTTTTATTTGCAATTTAAAAAATTGAGATAAAATTCATATAACATAAAATTCGCCATTTTAAAGTATAGAATTCAGTGGTTTTAGCATATTTGCTATGTTATGCAACCATCGCCACTGTCTAATTCCACAACATTTCTGTCACCCCAAAAAGAAACTCTATGCCTGTTAGCAGTCACTCCAAATTATCCCCTTCCCTCAACCCCTGGAGACCACTAATGTATTTTCTGTCTATGGATTTGCCTATTTGGGACATTTCATATAAATGGAATCATGCAATATGTGACCTTTATGTCTGGGCTCTCATCATGTTTTCAGGGTTCATTCATGTTGTAGCATGTATGTACTCCATTCCTTTTTATGGCTAAATGATATTCCATTATATGGTTGTATACCACATTTTGTTTATCCATTCATTAGTTGATGGACAGGAACAATGACTTTTAAGTATTAAATTATAAGTTCAACATTAGTATATCTGCAATTATAATTGATAATGTCAAGATTATACATGGTGTGAACAGAATGCTGTGTAGAAATGGTATGTAAATTATTTGTCAGCATTTCATGCAAGTGTGATTATTTTCTAAAGCCCCTTCTGGCTCTGGTTTTATGAAATATGTGAATGTAGTATTTTCATCAATAAAACTTAATGCATTATGCATTAGTTTAAATTTTGAATGAGAACAATGTTAGGCAGATATGAAATTATTTGCCACATGTTGTAATGATCATGTTTTGAATTTATTTCAATATGCAGTATTTGAAAAATGTCAATACATAAAGGAAAGGATATGAGTATAATTGAGTCAATATATTTTTAAAGCAATTTTTATAATTTAGCAGACATTGCATCTTAATATAAGTCACTATTAAAATTGTGTCCTTGTGAAAAATGTGATGTCATTTTTCTTTTTTTGTTGATCATGTAAAATATTTCCTTTTCTTTACTACATGTTGTTTACTTTTAAAAGCTATTGCTTACCCCTGTGGAATGTTTTACTTGTTTCATCTCCTCGGTTCTATGTCTTTCTTTTTTTTTAAGTCATCATACTGTGTCCATATTTAATGGCTTCTAGGAGTGGACAATAAGAAATACATAAATATTTTACCCTTTTCTGGGGACTTAATTTAAGCTTTTGTTATTGGCTCATTAACTTCTTTCTTTCTTTTGTTCTTTCTTTCTCTCTTCTTTTCTCTCTCTCTCTTTCTCTCTTTCTTTCTTTCTTAAAATCTACATCTCCCCCCTCCCTCTCTCCCTTTCCCCTTCCCCCCTCACCCTTTGCATTCCTCCTATCTCTCCTTTCTTCTCTTCCTTTTCTTAATTCCATCTCTTCCTCCTTCTACCCCCTCTTCTCCACCTCCCGCTCTTCTCCCCCCTCCTTCCCTCTGTCACTTTCCTCCTCTCTTTCTGCCCCCCTCCTCCATCCCTCCCTCTCTCTCTGTCCTCTTCCCTCACTCCTCCCCATCCTCCCTCTCCCTCACCGCTCCCACTCCTCCTTCCCTCTCCCTTCCTCCCTCCCCCTTCCTTCCTTCCCACTCCTCATCCTCTCTCCCCCTCCTCTGCCCTGCTCCCTCACCCCTCCCCCTCCTCTTCCCTGCCCCACCCCTTCCTTCTTTGTCTATCAATATAATCACTTTGTTTCTTTCAGGTGAGATTGGAATGAAATGAAAGTGTTCAGCTGTGACCAGAAATTTATTTTCCTGAGTAGATTGCCGAGAATTATGAATGAAGAGGGCCCATTTGCATCTCCTTAAATTATTGAGTTATCTGCTTTATTGCTCCATGTGGAAAACTTAAAATTGTTGAGTTGTGCATTACTGTATTTCAACTTGTTGCTTAGTTTCTTCATGTTTTTATTTCAGTAATGGCTGAAAGTGTTAACTGTTTCATATTTTTAGCACAATGTGCTGCATACAATTCTCAGCAAGCAAATAAGGTTACATGTGTACAGAATTTCACTTTAGGTTAATGAAATATTGCTTGGGTTTAGTTTTTTTTTAATTCTGAAATGCTTTCTTTTTATTGTTTGAAACTGAAAATAAACAGTTTTTGAACCATTTTGAATTTACCTCATTTTAAAACTCAGTTTTAATTTATTATTTGGCCTGTTTTTAATATTAGTTACTAAAAACAAAATGGGAGCACTGTTTTATGCAGTGCTTAGAAATCATTTTTATATAATACATGTACATTAAAACTTATTTAAAAAAGAAAAAGGTACCAGTACTCACTTGTCCCTTGCCATTTTTTCTTGTAATTATGTTAGAAAAATCTTGGTGTGTGTGTGGGGGAATCAAAAGTTAACTGTGTTTTAATTCTGCAGCTACAGGAGCTTTGTATTGCTGAACTTTCATCTGGAAAAGTTTAACAGTAACATTTTTAAAACAGATTTTTTTATCTACTGAATTCTACCAGTGTAAGCTTTTTTTCTAAATAAACAATAGTTTTCTGAAATGATTGTATATTATTGTGTATGTTGTTGCTTATTCAGAATAACTCAGCAAACATAATTTAACAAGGTACCTAGTTCTTCTCAATTCTGTCTTACCAATGGGAAAAATACCATTTGATTACCTCTGTACCTAAACAGTGGACTGATATCACAGCTAGATTTACATACTTTGTCTTTAGTTCCTTGGAAACAATGATACCTAAACAAATTAAAATTTTCAGAGAATGATGGAAAGGATGTAAGTTTTTAAAGCATTGAGAAGTGCTGAGTATATTTTATTATTAGCAAAGGGGGATAAATTCTGATGCCTCTTTTCAGTAATTGTAATTGCAAAAATTGGTGAGCAGAGTATTTATGGGAGGGTGATCTATTCACTGACTATTGATTACCCATAATGTGCCTGGCATAAAACAGGTATTTTGTTAGAGTGGTTTTTGACTTTTAGAAAATAACTTTGGTTCATCTTAAAATCCTTAGCCTGAAACATACTAGGAAGAACTTTCCAGTTATGTCTTATTTATATTTTTAAAGATTAAATGATTGTGATTTTGAACTAGAAAATTTGCTAATTAGTTAGCATTGGTATCTTTTCTCTCTGTTCTCCTAAATTGTTAAACACAGCTAATTTTTGGTTGTGGCCTGGCTAGAAATGCATTGATGATGGAAAATACTACCTTTAGATTTAATTATGCAAAAATAATTTATGTTGGAAGTAGGAAATCTGTATTTGTATGGTGATAGCTATTTTTGAGCATCTACTCTGTTCTAGATAGAAAAACTCAACTCCTGTTTTAAGGATGCTTCCAGTCTAGCTTGGAAAATACGGGCCACATGAGTGTAATAGAGGGCCAGCTAACTTTGTAAAGGGCCAGATAGTACAAATATTTGAGTCTTTGTGGGCCATGTGGTTCATGTTGCAACTACTTAGCTCTGCCATTGTACCATGAAAACAGTTATAAATAATACGTAAATGAATAAGCATGGCTAAGTTCAGTGAGACTTTATTTAGAAAAACACATGGAAGCCTGTATTTGGCCTGCAGGCTGTAGTTTGCTGACCCATTCTGTAGAGTGCAGAGAGTCCTGTAGGAGATTAGTTCAAAAAATGTTTGAGTGCCTCTTAATTGATCAGAGAGAGGTACAGCCATGAGCGAAACAATTTCCTGCCTTCATGGAGTTTCCATTCTAGTCAGTAGACAGGCAATAAATATGTAGGAGGAGGGGGATGCTCTGAGGAATAATAAACCTTGGTAAGGAGGCTGAGTGAGGCAGGGCTTATTACTGTTACTAGTTTACATACACATAAGGGAGTAAAGATGAGAAAGGCTCAGATTCTCTGGAGGTGGGGGTCTGGAATATTTTTTAAAAATAGTTCCTCAGGTGATTCTAATACAGGGATGGCATTTGGGCATCACAGAGTTTAACCAGCATGCAATCTAAGCATCTCTGTTCTTACATTAATTTGAGACAGAAGCCAGCCAGAGGGTTCTTATATCTGGTGGTGATAAGTATATTAGGTCCCAGATACAACCAATGCCCAGAAAGGAATATTTTAAAATCAGGAACAGCAGCCTCTGTCCTGGGATCAGAGTTCATCACGTTTACCAGCCTATGTTGCTCTTGTTCACTGAACTTCTGCATTCACCAGCCTGCCGTCATTGACCTTTCAGATGTACCCTCTTGTGGCCTGTATGTGCATTGTCAGCAAGCATCTGCTACCAAGATAAGCACCTTGAAGTTCAGAACGTCTTCTGAAACCGCTTATACCTCTTCTGTAACTTTTATCTGTAGTGGTTCACTTTTCTGTGATTGGAGTTGTGTTCAGGACTGGATTTTGTCCTCCATTCCTTGTTTTTCCTTGCAAAATATACTGATGGTGAGTAGGGGTTAGTAATAAAGACCCTCACCTCCAGAGAATCTGAGCCAATATATTTAAGATGGAGCCCTCCTAGAGTTTCTCAATTAATGATTCCCAATATTACCTCTAATGACAACAATCACTTCACTACTAGTTATTGAGTACTTGTATTAGGCCCTGATTTAGGTGTTTTACATGATTTAATTCGTTAGCAGAAGGGCATTGTGAAGGCCAGGTGAGGAAGTATAAGTAGTTTCTGTGGAATTCATTCCCACTCAGAAATAGAAATGGACAAGGAAAGTCATCTTGTCATACAGATAATAACTCTTCAGTTGCTTGTAAAGATATAAAAAATGTGATTAACACATTAAAACAATAAAAAGACTAATGATGTCAGGCTTAGTTATTTTTAAAAAAATATAAAAATATAAATGCCAATTAGGTTGTGTTAATTGTGTCCCAGTCTGTCAATTGTTGAGAAAAGCATATTGAAATCTGCAAGTTTGTAATTGTGGATTTGTCTTATTCTCTTTTGTCATTTTTTTGCTGTTTTTAGGTATGTTATGTGCTCTTGAATTGACCCTTCTATCAAAATGAATTGTTTCTCTTTATCCATGGTAATATTCCTTATTCTAAGGTCTGCTTTGATATTAACATAGGCTCTCCAACTTTCTTTTTATTATATTAGGATGGTATAATTTTTCATCCTTTTTCCTTTATACTAACAATGGATTTCTTTTTAATCCAGTTTGACAATCTCTGCCTTTTAGTAGGGGTATTTAAAACCACACATTTAATGTCATACATTCTTGGGTTTAAGTCTGATGTCTTGATATTTTTTTCTATTTTTCCTATCTTCCTTTTTTCGTGTTCTGCCTTCTTTTAAGATGGATTGCACCTCAGTTTTCTCACTTATAAAATGAGGCTAATAACCATTTCATAAGATGGTCTTAAGAGTTAAATGGGTTAATTTATACAAAGTGCTTAAAATGCCTGGCAAATATTTATATAGAGATTGATACTTTTTTTAATAACAAGGGATGGAAAACTCCTTGGGATATAGACACTTAAAATGCTTTGGGTTCTAAACCCTGTTATGTACATATGTAGGCAACATAGGTAGTTGTCTATAAGTGTAGTTTGGGTGGAGCCTGAAAGGCCTTGGCTCCAAAATGTTTACTAGCTAGCTATGGTATGTGAAATTTTCACTTAAGCACTTTGCAGGGACTTCTGGAAATGTGCATATTCATAAAGCTAAGGTATTATGTGGGGCACAATTAGTTCTCTCACTAAGACTGAAACAAGAGTGATTTCTGATGATACCCCATAATCCTCCTCCTGTGTTCACTAGGAAAGCACTGGGAGGGTTGGGCAGGTAAGTATCTAGGCAAAAGTCAGAGAAAAGGACACCTCTTGATCTTTGAAAGGAGCCACAGTAAGCAGCCAAGATGGCTCCTTGAAGGTAAAAGAAAAACGGGGAAATTTGCCAAAAAGGACCTAGCCCAGTTGGTGGTTTTACCTTGGGCTGATCTATGAAGTTCAATTTAATCAGTTAAAACAGGTTTTGTATTTGCTTGGTTTCCTCCAATTTCATTGTAGGCAGACTACATTTATGTCACGATATTTAACTGACTCTTGAATAGTTGACTTCGTCATACTTTATAATTTACGTACCTCCAAAACATGAGTTGGCTGGTTTAGATGTCTAAGTGGTACTGGATTTGGAACAGCTGTGCTTTTCCCTCTTTTGCCTGTTCATTGAGGATTTATTTGATCCCTCTGAACTCTTCCACAGTGATCTAAAATAAAGTTCCATGAGAGCAGAGACTATAAAATACCAGCATCTAGCATCATGCATGGCATATTTTAGGTATTCAGTAAGTATTTCTTGAAAGAATGACCTATTTTTCATTTCCTCCAATTGAAAAAAATCTTTTTTGTTTGTTTTTTTTTTTTTTTTGTAGAGACAGAGTCTCACTGTACCGCCCTCGGTAGAGTGCCGTGGCGTCACACAGCTCACAGCAACCTCCAGCTCCTGGGCTTACGCGATTCTCTTGCCTCAGCCTCCCGAGCAGCGGGGACTACAGGCGCCCGCCACAACGCCCGGCTATTTTTTGTTGCAGTTTGGCCGGGGCTGGGTTTCTCGGCATATGGGGCCGGCGCCCCACTCACTGAGCCACAGGCGCCGCCCGTTTGTTTGTTTTTTGAGACAGTCTCACTCTGTTGCCCTGAGTAGAGTGCTCTGGCATTGTAGCTCACAACAACCTCAAACTCTTGAGCTCAAGGGATCCTTTTGCCTCAGCCTTACAAATAGCTGGGACTACAAGTGCCCACCACAACTACCAGCTATTTTTTAGAGATAGGGTCTCACTATTGTTGGTCTTGAACTCCTGAGCTCAGGAAATCTACCCGCCTTGGCCTCCCAGAGTGCTAGGATTACAGGAATGAGCCTCTGCGCCCACTGTAAAAAAATCTTTTTAAATCAACTCAACAGATTATTATTATCTGCTTGACTCCTTTCTCTCATGGATGTTCGGTTCATCTCATTTGGACCATTATCCTCCTTTAAATTGAGCCCCAAACTTAGACTTTGGGTCTAATCTTGTCCCTGGGCTGAAGTATAAGAAATGCTAGATGAATCCATTTTTTTTAACAGCTCAGAATTAGCCTTGCTGCTGGTCCTGCTTTAGCAGCAGGTACAAATTTTGGTAATAAGATTTTTTTCTCTCGGCCATTTTGGCTAACCCCACCTGTGCACCCAAGTTCTATAAGCAAAGTCTATGTTATTCTAGAGTTGTTGTCCATGTCTTACAAAACAATGTAGCTGGGTCCCTAATACATGCTGCCAAGCCTACTGTCCTTTCTCCTAAAACACAACCAAAACTGAGGGTTATGGTAGCCTTGAGGGGTTTGGGAGAGGAATATTAGGATAACAGAGGGTGCCATACTAAGCTTGACATTTTGGAAATTTTTTTTCTGAAGGTTCTGCAACAGGAAGGAAATGGAGACCCTTTTCCTCTTCTCTCCTGTACTGCAACCTATTGCTGTTAGGACCTGGAATACAGACTAGCACTAGGAGTCCCATAGTTGAGGTAGATTTGTAGTTCATAGGCTTTGGGAAGCT
Source organism: Nycticebus coucang (assembly GCF_027406575.1). Lineage (NCBI taxonomy): Eukaryota > Metazoa > Chordata > Mammalia > Primates > Lorisidae > Nycticebus > Nycticebus coucang. The sequence continues at coordinate 148,945,568 of NC_069804.1, read as the reverse complement.
GATCTGAGACCCTAACTCCTTTCCCTTTGTTCTTATGGGAAAATAAATTTCAAACAGTTGACTTAACAAATAAATTTGGAACACAGCTTATTGATAAAGTAGAAATGGCTGTTAAGCTACTCAGATATTCTTTTCCACTAGGGATCCTGAGTCAGTGGATTTCTAGGTTGGTATCTGCATCATAATGCATGCCATTCCTTTTCTGTAACTCTGGAAAAATAACAGAGGTTTTTTTCTTTTTCTTTTAAAGATTGGTATAATTATTTTTTGACAGGAAATAAATTGGGTAGATAAAATTCTCTTGTTACTTTTGGTGTTTTGGGAAAGATGTTACAGCAACTTTTAAACACATTTGAGTTTACGTTGTTTCAAATACCTTTTTTCTTCTTTGTAATGAAAATAACACTCGTTGAGACAATTGAAATAAATTCTCCCAGGGTTTATTTAATTCTTCAATTCTGTTGGCTAACTTAAAATGCAGGTGTCTAATGTTCTGTGAACAGGAATAAGCTAACCTTTGAAGAAAGAACATTTTGGGTAATAAAAGACTAGAGGGACCTCTCATGCAGTCCTTCACTCAATCATTTCAGAGCCAGTACGTTGAAAGATCAAGTCATTAGGAGTATTTCAAGAGCCACATCCCACTGTTCCCTGCAGGATATGTCCAGGGAAGTTGTCACTCCGTCTTCTGGCCCAAATAAAGTCTTCATTTTTCCTTAAAGTAACAAACATGTTCAACATGAACTCTCTGGCTTGGTGGAGCATTAAAGTCACTGAGGTATGAAATAAGTCATTTCCTTTTATTTTTAGATAGCTTCCTTAAGACATTTTTAAACCATAGTTCACTTAACAACTTCATTTGTCGACTGTATTTGGAAAATATGCTTTGATAGCTTAAGTGAGATATGCTAAAATTAAAGTGGTAAAGATGTCCCATTAAGATTCAGATTAATGTAGCTTAGTTAAATGTTAACATTATTAACAATATGCTCTTTCGAGAAAGGCTGGGGGGCAGGTGTTAAAAGGGGATGGTACACCTGGACAGGGTGAAAGTGAAGTAAGATGGCAAACATTCTTACAGAATTTATTCTCCCCTCTTCCTTTTTTAATACAAGGCATTTAGAGGATTAGAGAACTATTACACTTTAAGCAAAACTTCATTACCCTGGTACTCTTGGTTTACTTTACATAATAAACATGTTCCTGGAAATCTCTCTCAGGTGCACATGCACAAATCAAATAGTTTTCTTATTGACTCACACTTTCACTTCTGATCTACCTTTGTCAGCAGATTCTAAAACTAACCCACTCAGGTGGTTAATAAGAGGTGGTTATATCACTAGTGAATTATTTTTGGGAAATAAGCTTTAGCAAAGTGAATGTACACACACTCCTGTAGCTTAAATTTGATTTTCATATGTTGGTTCTCCTAAAAGTAAGGACCAGCTATACTGTATTTTTTTCTCTTCAATTTTCCCCCTTAACTATTACATCTATTGTGATAATCCCTCCTGAATTCTATAGGCCAAGTTTTCTTGATTCATTTATTCTTTTAATTATTTGCTATCACCTTGTAAAATTAAAAAGTATCATTTATTTTATAAACATTGATCATGTATGATGTGAGAGAAACTTCAATTGATCCTGCAGACACGGTCAAGTAAGGGAACATCTGTCAAGGTGCTCAGTCTGGCAAGGGAGGAGATAAGTTAATAGGTAATTCCTACGCAGTGTGAATAGTGCTTTGATAGGAAAAGTACAGGGGGCTGTGGGAGCACAGAAGGTGGGTAGGAGGTTGAGGGTAGAGAGGGTTCAGGGTTTTATGATGTCTATGAAAGCAGGAATCTTAGGCAAAGTCATTTGTTACCACACGTCAAAATTTTATTTTATTTTATTTTATTTTTTTTTTCTATTGATGATTTAGGTTTTATTTTTTTATTTTTTATTTTTTATTTATTTATTTTTTATTAAATCATAACTGTATACAATGATATGATTATGGGGCATCATACACTCACTTCATAAACCATTTGATACATTTTTATCACAGTGGTTAACACACGTCAAAATTTTAATGACAAAACCATCAGGTACACAAGAATACTGGTTCAAAGAGCATTTGCAAAACAGATTCATGTAGTCAGTTGGGGAGAAAAAAATACCAAAACAAGATTACTAAGTCACATTTAATTCTGGCTAATGTTTTATTGTGCAATAAACTGAAAATTCTAGGGTTATCTACTGCATCGGGTTTCACCACTCCCCCAAATTAAATCACATCTCAGTGGTTTTCTGCAAGTTAACTCCTAACTTTGTAAGACTAAAATCTTTGGGGCCATAATTGTGGCTAGTCTTAAGCTGCAAACCTTGTGAGAGTCAGGTGGCTCACAGACATTAGAAAATGTACTTTCGTGATATTTAACAAGTCATGCAATTATCATTTTTCCTTATTTCAAGTTTTGTTTTGTTTTTTTTTGAGACAGGGTCTTGCTCGGTTACCCAGGCTACAGTATAATAGGTTGTAGCTCACTGTAACCTCCAACTCCTGGGATCAAGCAATACTTCCTCCTCAGCCTCCTGAGTAGCTAAGACTATAGGTGCATGCCACCATGCCTGTCTAAGTTTTTCATTTTTTTGTAGAGAAAGGGTCTCACTATGTTGCCCAGGTTCTGGCTGGTCTCAAACTCTTGGCCTCAAGTTATCCTCCTGCTTTGGCCTCTGAAAGTGCTGGGATTGTACATGTGATTGTCAGCCATCCATTTTCAAGTTTTTTTAAATAAGTTTTCCTTTGTCATCTTCTCTGTGACCTTGGGCAGTTTCTAAAGAGTGGTCTTGCTCACAAAAAATAGCTGGTCTCATTGTGTCTTTGTGTTAAAATCATTAATTGAACTTATTACTTAGTTAATAATTTTCTTTAGTTCTTAGAGGCAGTGGAAATTAGACTTAACAGGGTTGATGATGATACTATTCATAGATATTCTTACTTTTCCTATAAGAGGAACATATATACCTGTCCACTGCCTAGTGACTTGCTGTGTCTCTTGTGAGAAGAGCATAGGTCCATGTTTTATTGATTTTGGGCTCCATTGACATGCTTTGGCTAACAGAGTGTGAGCAAATATGAGATATGCCATATCCAAGTAGAGATTAAGGTGATTATGTGCTTTGGCTTGGTCTCTTATTTTCGCTCTCTGCCAAGAGAATAATATAACCCGGATAAGACCTTGAACTTGATCCTAGAATGAAACGACATCTATGTCTACAGAGTAAAGCTAAGAAGGACTGAGCACATTTGCAAATGACTTGCAGTCTAACCATAGTTTACATGTAATATAAGCAAACAATAAAGGTCATAAGTCACTGAGATTTCCCCGTAAGGATAAGAACAAGACAAGAATGTCAAGCTCATGCCTAGGATCAGTTGATATCACAAAAAAGAAAACTTGAACTTCCCAATAACTATAGATGCAAAAATCCTCAACAAAATACTAGCAAACTGAATCCAGCAACATATAAAAAAGTTATACATGATGACCAAAAAATGTAAGGTTGGTTTTATAACAAAATAAATCTGTGTAATGCACCTTATTAATAGAATGATGAAAAAAACAAATGATCATCTCATTAGATGCATAAAAAGCATTTGACATAATTTCACATCATTTTATGATAAAATAATCCACAAACTTGGAATAGAAGTGGACTTTCTCAACCAAGTAAAGACATTTATGGAAAACACACAGCTAATATACTTAATTGCAAAAGACTAAAACCTTTCCTCCTAAGATCAGAAACAAAGATATTCATGCTTATCCCTTCTGTTCTACATATACTGTAGGTTATATCCAGGGCAAATGAGCAAAAATATAAATGGCATCCATATTAGAAGGAAGAAGTAAAGTTACTTCTATTTGTAGATGACATAATCTCCGACATGGAAAATTATAAGAAATTAAAACTATTATAACAATTCTGTAAGATTAAAGGATACAAGACCAATGTATCAAAATTAACTGTACATCTATGCATCGAACAATCCAAAAATAAAATTATAAAAGCAATTCCATTTACGATAGAATAAAAATAAAGTATTCACTAATACATTTAATAAAATAAGTGAAATACTTATAAAATCACAAAACATTGTTGGAAAAAATTAAAAACATAAATGGAAAGACATTTGTATTTATGTTTTGGGAGATTTAATAGTGTTAAGATGGCAGTACTTCCCAAATCAATGTAAAGATTCAATAGTATCCTTTTGAGAATCCCACCAAAACCATTTTTTTCAGAAATTGGCAAGAGGATCTTTAAACTTATGAGAATGTGAGGGACTCAGGATAACCAAAACAATCCTAAAAAAGAAAAATAAAAGGAGGACTCACATATCTTGATTTCAACACTTACTTCAAAGGTCCAGTAATCAAGACAGTATGGTACTGGCATAAGGATAGACATATAGGTAAATGGAATAGAATTGGGAATTCAGAAATAATTCCATATATCTATGGTCAATTGATTTTAGATGAGAGTGAAAAGACAATTCAATTAGGGAAAGTAGTCTTCTCAACAAATGGTGCTGTGAAAGCTAGATATTCATTCTTTTATGACAGAATGAAATTGGACCCTTACCTCCCACCATGCACAAAATTAATTCAAGTGGATCATAGATCTAAATGTAATAGTAAAAATTATAAAAGTGTCTGAAGAACACATAGAAGTAAATTTTTACTTCTATGGGATAGAAAATTTCTCAATGATTTCTTATATATGACATCATAAGGATTAGTAACAAAAGAAAAAATAGATAAATTGGGTTTTACAAAATTAAAACTCTTGTGTTTTAAAGGACAGTATCAAAAAAGTAAAAAGATAGCTCAAAGAAGGGGAGAAATCTTTACAAGTCATATATTTGATAAGGAACTTGTATCTACAAGGTATTAAATGACACAAATCAATAATTATACATAACCCCAAGTAAAAAATGAGCAAAGGATCTAAATAGACATTTCCCCAAAGAAAGTATACAAATGATGATCAATAGCACATGAATGCTCAACATCATCAATCATCAGTGAAATGTAAATAAAACCCACAGTGCACTAGATGGGCAATAAAAAGTGTTGATGAGGATATAGACAAATTGATATCCTCATGTACTGCTGGTAGGAATGTAAAATGGTGGAGCTCTTTTGAAAACAGTATAGTGGTTCCTCAAATGGTTAAATACAGAGTTACCATATGATCCAGCAATTCAACTGCTAGGTATGTACTTAAGAGAAATGAAAACATTTGTTTACACATTAACTTGTACATGAATGTTTGCAGCAGTATTGTTTATAATACACAAAGAGTGTTAACCCAGATATCAATCAACTGATTAATGTAGAAATAAAACTTAGTGCAGAATGAACAACATAGATGAATCTTTTTAGCATTTTTGCTAAGTGAAAGAAGCCGTCCTTTTATATGAATTGTCTAGAAAAGACAAATTAATAGAGATCAGTGATTTCCTGGCACTAGAGGTAAAGGTAAGGATTGACTGCCAACAGGCAATAAATAGTTTCCTGGGATGATAGAAAGATTCTTTTTTTTTTTTTTTTGTGGTTTTTGGCTGAGGCTGGGTTTGAACCCACCACCTCCAGCATATGGGACTGGCGCCCTATCACTTTTAGCCACAGGCACCACCCGGATGATAGAAATATTCTAAAACTGGATTATTGTCATGGACCAATCTTGACATGCAGTGGGTATACTTCCTTGTGGCCTAGTGGTGCATAGAGACCAAGGAAAATTGTTAGTGAAATTTATTCATGAGTGTTATAGAGAATTACTAGAGAAATAATAGACACAGACAAAGGAATAGTTTTAAGGGCAGTGGGGCTTAGGAGGTGGCACACACTTCTTGATGAGGCTTCCATTATGCTGCCCCAAATATCAGGCTAGCTATTTATTTCATATATAAGTGTTATGATCATAAATTTTATAAAAGCAAGGCAAACAATCCTGTCATGGTTTTTGCTACATTTATATTTTTATAATTAGACTAACTCTACAGCTGATTATATTAATTATATGGATTTACTTAACTACATTTTAGTGTTTTAAGATATATGATCTTAATGTAAACAAAGTCTTGATAAGGCAGCCAATTAGAGGCTGACTCAAGGACCAAATCCTAGCTGACCCACAGTTACAAACCACAGATGTGATGCTTTAATACTCTGACAGACTTGTGTCCAAACAGATAAACTCCTCTGGCCCAATCAAGGTGACAGAAGAAAAGAGATCTTTCTTCTCCTTATCTGGTCTGGAGCAAGTCTTCCTGTGTTAGACAAAATTTTAAAAATTTATATTTTTAATTTCCCAAAACACCAGCCTCCCAGAGCACCAGCCTCACCCTGGAAAAAAGCAGCTTTATGGCCTTCAGCCAGCTGCATGCAGCGCCCGGTGGCTGTAAGGGAGGGGGGAGATATACAACACGCCAGACTTTAAAATTTTTAAGTGACAGGATCTCACACTTTGTGCTCAGAGCCAGGATAATAAATAATAAATAATAAATCTAAATCGACCCTCCAATTACTATCTCCCTTTGTTCAGACTCTATTCCCTATTCCTAATAATATTTTTAATTAACAATAATTAAATATTGATTTCAAACTTATAAAATCATTATTACTAGTAATACAAGTACATCAAGATATGACTCTTCCCTTAAGTATTCCCACATTCACTCTTCAGATTATGTTGATGGTTGCACAACTATAAATTTAGTAAAATCATTGCACAATCACTACTGGTGAATTTTATGTTAAAGTGCCAGTTTGTTTTTAAACCCCTTGTCCCTACACCTGAGTGAGAGTAACTACCATAAGAGAAAGTAGATCCTCGTTAGTATAGTGGTTATTAAAAAAAAAAAAAGAGAGAGAGAAAGTAGAAACAGTCTTACAAAACATTATTCCTCCTCTTTCTCCTCCTTCTTTCTCTCTTCCTCCTATTCCACTACCTTCTTCTTCCCTCCTTCTTCTATCCTCCTTTCTCTCTTTGTTTAACAAAAATATTTTATTGGATGTGTTTTGTTTTTCCATCCAAATGAACACTGTGTTTGACCATGCCCTTTTTTGTAGTGATGTTAGCAAGTATTAATTGATGAATAAATTTATTAATTAGGTATTGCAAAATGGATGATATGTTAAATCTATCATTCCATTTTCATTTATAAGCTTCTATAAGAAGTTGAACTCCCCTATCTATTGTTCGCTTATTGAGTGGTGCAGTTTCAATAGGAAAGGTAGGATAAATGTTTGATTTTATCCTCTATTTACCAGTTTAACAATAATGAGTAGTTCACTGGTATCCTGCAAAATAACCAATAAATGATATTTGAGTATCATTATTAACTCATGGAATTAAACATACTTATTTTTTCAATGTATTACAGTTGTTATTCTTATTGATTCTCAAACTGTTCCATCCCTTTCAGCTTGGGTCTTCTGTCTTTTTGACATGACCCCTGTAGTGTTTGATGACTTCCTTGCTTTCTGGTATGACAGCAGTTTCCAGACTCATTTTGTATACTACCTGCCCCATTCCTGGAATCAACTATTTTCCCAAGAAGCCCTGATTTCTTTTGGTTGTTGGTTTTAAATTTTCAAGTTGCTTAATGTCTAGAAGGCTTTTATATATTATGTGTTATTTGCTAAAGGTATACTAGAAGGAATAAAGGTTGCAAGTCAAGGGACTTTACAATAGGTTCTTAAAATTTTGTTGTGCTCAGAACTGGAAGAACACATGTGACACTTGGAAGGAGAAATATTGAGGTCATAGGTTAATAAACATCCAAAGGCTGATTTACAAATCGAAATATATGCCTGTCAGATTAGTACTCTTTCTCTTACCTAGTCACACACAGTTTGTGTGATGTTTATATGGCCTAAATCTGTAGCAGTATTATAAGTCGTGACTATGTGTATGAAGTCGCATGTTTTATGCATCCTAACATACTGGACTATGTTTTAGTATATACAATTCATGTTGTCCAGATGAACTTTGACAGTTCTGCATGGGGCAGTGTGCAAAATTGCCACTAATGCAACCAAATAGCTTGAAGAAACAAATGTACCAGTGGCAAAGCACCTACACATCAGTACTTCTGTGTATGGGAGTATCATAGTAATTCAATATAACATGCCTAATTACATAATTCAATATAATGCAGTAATGTGAATTGCTCTTGTAAATGCATTCATTTTATATTAATTTTGTGCATTTAAAAAAAAACATTGACTGACAGAAATTTAACATGACAAGAAAAAGTATCCTAGTGGAACTCAAAAATAAAACCTAAAGGAAAGGAAACTGGTAGAAACTTCAATATGATAAAAACTCTCTTATTGGATCACAGTGGAAACTAAACACTTGAAGATCAAAAATCATGAAATTAAGGAAAAGGACTACTAATAGCCAAGGCAATATAGATAATAGAAATGACAACAGAAGAAAGAAAACAAGATTGGAGATATCAGATAAACCTCAATTAGAATGGAAAAACCTGAGAATGAAGTTAATAATAAAGTAAAACAATTTTTATGGTCAATAGACCATATATGAAGGTTAGAATACATTGACTTCAGTAAAACTGTGATCTTTCATTTTGGTTTATGATGAACAATAATTTTATTAAACATTGTTTAATGAAAGACATATTTTACCTTGTGATCCCAATAGTATTTATAGAGAATCAAACAATATAAAATGACATTATAAATGGGTAAATTAAGCTGTCATGATATTCTCAGTCTATTCCAAGATGAAAAATTGTGTTGCTTATAGACTTTTCAACAAAGCATACTGGATGAATACATTAAATTATGAAGACTCCACAAAACACCAGAAGGCTATCTTTACTTGGAATATCTGAAAAATTAAAAATACACTAAACCAATATTTTAAAGAACAGATAAGAGAAAAAAATCAGTATTATTTTGGAATGCTAAAAAGTAATTGTAGTTATTACATTTTTAAGTGAAAGAGGCTTTCCCTTCAAAGGTTACAGTGAAAGTGGTATTCTTCAATAAACCCAAAAGTTTCATGGGAATCATTAAATAAATTGCTGGATTTGATCAATTATTACATAAGCACTTGGAAAAATGTAAAAATTATTGAACAAATGTGACTTATTTATTCAATGTGGTTTACAAAGAATTAATAGAATCAATGAGAAAATGAAGTGGGAAATGAATAATACAGACACCAAATACTATCCCATTATTGTAGATTCTGCATTAGATGTGAACAACACCAATTAATTGGTTATTATTGGGGACTATTGTTATTTTAACATTGTATATCAGTGACTTTATTCAATACACTAAAACAAGTCCTTGAATGGTTGTAAACTACCATGGAATAACATTTGCAGTCAGTAAGACAATGCAGCTATTAAGAAAGGCTAGGACAGGGGAGGAGGCAAGATGGCCAACTGGAGCCAGCTTTCCACAAATGCTACCATCCAGAAGGAGAGTTAAAGGACAGAAGTAAGCTGATGGTTTGGAGCTGAGCCAAGAGAGAAGATTGAAGTGCGCATATCACCCCTACTGAGGTGAACTGAAACCACAAGGAAACAAACAATAGGTACAAAACCCATTGCAAAGTGGATGGCAGTCCGCTCCCCCATGAGAACAGCTCACAGTGTACTTTCTACAAACAAGCGAGCAGAGTTCAGATCTCTTTTTTTTCTATTCCATTGGAGAGAGTTGCTAAAAGCTGGATATTCTTCCCCAAAGAAGACCCACTAGTGTGCCATGGCACTGTCCTGCAGGCATAAAACTAAACATATACTCTACCCACAGTTCTGAACTCCCAGCACTCCCCTCCACTCCCACCCTGAGGTCTGGAAGCCTGTCCCTCACAGAGTCCAGACTCTTGGGCATTTTCTTGAGAAGTATGGACAAGGCATGGGCTGTTACAAGTCTGTGCTGAATCAGTGGCACAGTGGTAAAGCAGGGACTGTGGTGTGAGGGAGGCATACAGGGGAGGGAGAAACAGTGCCCCACGGTACGGCATAGCAGTGGTGGTGGTGGTGGCAGCAATAATAAGGCTCACACCACTGGTCATATTTTGGAGAAACACTTCCCATCTGTCTTAGCAACCAGAGGGAGTCAGGCCTCTACTCCAGTGGCAGCCATGGAAACACAGGCCCCATGAACAAAAGGTATGGCTGAGGTGGTACCTGCCTGGGCAGGGCGTGGCAAGGATGGAGACTAGAATATGCATGTGCAGAGGCCACAGACTCCCAGGGCAGGGTTGAGTCAGAATTGCTGCTTTTGTGAGCCCAAGATACACCCGGTCCCCAGTAGAGCATAGCTGGGACAAAAGCAGGTGTGGCAACAGCATCAACTCAGAGAGGGGCAGGAACCGAGAGCCCTTTGTGAGGTCTAACTGCGCCTGCCCCAACACAGAGTACAGTGGAGACAGATGCCAGCTCTGTGAGAATTGGCACAGCAGCAGCAGCACAGGGCAGTGCTTAGTTGCAGTTTCTGTGAACTCAAACAGTGCCCACCCTGCAGCGGAATACAGCCAGGATAAAAGTGCAAATTCTGTGAGAATATAAGTGGCAGCAACATCAATCTGGGGTGGGGCTGGAACTGAGTGACACTCTCCAGCTTCCATTAAGCACCTGAGGTAGTCAGACTTCAGCTCCACCTGCAGGCTGGTGGCAGAGGGCGGTGGCCTGGCCGAGGAGACATAGATCTCCCAGTGACTCAGGGAGGCCCAACTCCCTAGCACATCTGCTCATTGGAGGGGGTACCAGTGACTGGGTGTGACAGAGGTCTAAGGTAGGGAAGGAGGCATCAACCTCCCTAGACTAACTCATTTGCTGGGAAGGCCCTTCTGACTCCATGGAGCACTGGAGCCAGCCACACTCAAGCTGCCAGTAGACTCCTGCTATCTAGTTGCTGGAGACCTTTTGAACTCTCTCACATGAGACTTGGTGCTGACTGGGACAATTGATTTGGAACTCTTGACCTGGGCCAATCACCCGAGGATCATCCAAGGTGGTACCCTGATTGTGTTGTTGTGGGAAGGTTTGATTTTCATTGTCCAGTTGTTGCCCATGGGGGGCGGGGTGTCTTAGTTGCTTGTATTTCTCCACAGCTGCGACTTCAACCCAGAGTTACTGATTCACTAGGATTGGACAGAGACCAGCTGAATACAAGACACAGCCACCTAACCCCACCAAACCAAGCAGGTCCCCAGTGTCTCAGGCTGTAGTACTGTATGGGTCCTTTGCAAAGCTATAGGGGAAAAGCTGTAGTCACCAGTCCCAGCTCTTGGGCAAAGGGTTGGTTAATCACTATTCTAGGAGCCCCCAATCCGATTTCACCTTACCTGCTCATCTAGCAAAACAGTGAAAAATACTCATGGGGCAGAATCAGCAGAAATACTCTGGGAACATGAATAATCAGAGTAGATCAACTTCCCCAAGGAAAAATAAGGCAGACATACCAGAAGATCCCATTCATTATCAAATGGCTGAGATGTCAGAAATCAAGTTTAGAATTTGGATGGCAAATAGGATTAACAGAATGGAAACAAAGTTGGAATTAGAAATTCTAGGAATAATGCAAAAGTTGTCTCAAGAATTCAATGAATTCAAAGACAAAATCACCAAAGACTTTGACACACTGAGAAAAGAATTTGCAGCCCCCACAGAGCAGCAGCCGTTTTTGGCAACAATAGGGCTCACTCTTGGATATTCCGAAGCCACACTCCCTGTCTCCCTGGGCAACCAGAAGAGGCCGGGCATCTTCTCAGGTGGCAACCACCTTGGAACAGATCTGGGATGGAAACGCAGGCCCCATGAGTAAAGGGTTTGCCTGAGGTGGTACCGGCCTGGGTGGAGCACCGGGACTAGGAAATGCACGCTCAGAGCTGGGAAAATCCCAGGGCAGGGCTGACCCAGAGGACAGCTTTACTGAGCCTAAGATGCACCCGACCCTCAGGGGATCATCAGCCTATAGACAAAGGAAGGCAGGAGGCTAGAACTGACAGCTAAGCGTGCTGCAAATACAAACCTGCAGGAGCAAAGACAGGGCCTGGGGTGCAGGCTCTGGGAACTCAAAACAGCTTCTCTTCTGCAGGGGAATTTAGCAGGGACAGAAACAAATTCCCGCAGAGTTGTTCTGTTCTGTTCTGTCAGTAACATCAATCAAGGGCAGGGCTGGAACTGAACACCCCCGAGCCTCCATCAAGCACTCGAGGTTGTCAGGCCTCACCTCACCCAGATGGATAGAGGCAGAGCGCAGTGGCCTGGCTGAGCAGATATATATTTCATTGTGATTCAGGCAGGTGCAAACCCCTGGAGTATCTGTTCACTACAGGCAACGGGGTCACAGCCTTGCAGGGCTATCAGTGACTGGGTGTGACAGAGGTGCAAGGTGGGAAAGGAGGCATCAACTTTCCCAGACTAATCTATTTGCTGGGTGGGTCCTCCTGACTTCACGGAGCACCAGAGCAAGTCATATCAGAGTTGTCAACAAACCCCTGCGATGCAGTTGCCAGAGACCTTTTAAACTCTCCCACCTGAGACAAGTGCTGACTGAGACTATTGATTTGGACCTTTTGAACTGAGACAATCGCCTGAGGACAATTCAAGTGGTGCCCTGGGTGTGTGGTTGTAGGAAGGTTTGATTTTCCTTTTCCAATTGTTGCCTGTGAGGGGCAGGGTGACTTAATTGGTGGTATTTCTCCACAGCTGAGACTTCAACCCAGAATAACTGTTTCACTAGGGTCAGACAGAGACCAGCTGAAAACAAGACAGAACCACTTAGCCCCACCACACCAGACAGGTCCCCAGTTTCTCAGGCCATAGCACTGTACGGGGCCTCAACAAAGCTCCAGGGGAAAAATCAAACCGTGTAAAACAATGATGGGGCAGAATCAGTGGAAAAACTGTGGTAACACGAATAACCAGAATAGAACAACACCACCCAAAGAAAGATATGGCAGATGTAACTGAAGATCCCATTCATAAACAGCTGTCCGAGATGTCAGAAATCCTATTCAGAATTTGGATTGCAAACAAGATTAATAGAATGGAGGAAAATTTGGAATTAGAAATTTGAGGAACAATTCAAAAGTCAGAATTAGAAATTCAAGGAGAAATTGAAAAGTTGTATCAAGAATTCAAAGAATTTAAAGACAAAACCACCAAAGATTTTGATGCACTAAAGCAAGAATTTGTAGCCCTCAAAGATCTGAAAAATACAGTAGAATACCTCAGGAACAGAGTGGAGCAAGCAGAAGAAAGGATTTGTGACATTGAAGACAAAGCTCCCAAACTCTCAAAGAGGAAGAGAAATGGAGAGCAAAAATGGATTATTCTCATAGAGCTCTGGGATAATTCGAAGAAGGCTAATATCCACCTCAGTGGAATCCCTGAAAGTGATGAAGTGGCCTCACAAGGCACAGAGGCCCTTCTCCAAGAAATTATGAAAGAGAATTTTCCAGACATGCCAAGAGATTCTGAAGTCAGATAGCAGACAGTTTCATAACCCCCGGCACGACACAATCTGAATAAGACATCCCCCGGCATATCATAATTAACTTCACTAAAATTAATATGAAGGAGAAAATTCTGAAAGCAGCTAGACATAAGAAATCCATTACCTAAAAAGGGAAGACTATTAGAATGACTACAGATCTTTCTGCTGAAACTTTTCAAGCCAGAAGAGGGTGGTCATCGACTTTTAATCTCCTAAAGCAAAATAACTTTCAACCCCGGATCCTGTATTGAGCTAAACTGAGTTTCATTTACGATGGAGAAATTAAATACTTTAATGACATTCATATGTTGAAGAAATTTGCCATAACCAAACCTGCTCTTCAGGATATTCTCAGTCCTATCCTCCATAATGACCAGCCCAATCCTCTACCACAAAAGTAAACTAACTCAGAAACTTTTGATCAAATTCCAACTTCCACAGTGATGAAAGGATTAAAAATTTCCACTCGACTTTTGAAAAACTTGATACCTCAAATTCTACCAGGCTTATCAATATTCTCCATTAACGTGAATGGCTTAAACTGTCCTCTAAAGAGGCACAGATTAGTTGACTGGATACAGAAACTCAGGCCAGATATTCACTGCACACAAGAGTCACATCTTACCTTAAAAGATAAATATAGATTCAGGGTGAAAGGATGGTCATACATATTTCAGGCAAATGGTAGCCAGAAAAAAGCAGGCATTGCAATTCTATTTGCAGACACAATAGGCTTTAAACCAACAAAAGTAAGGAAGGATAAGAAGGGTCACTTCATATTTGTTGAGGGTAATACTCAATATAATGTGATTTCAATTATTAATATTTATGTACCCAACCAGAATGCACCTCAATTTATAAAAAAAAACTCTAACAGACATGAGCAAAATGATTTCCTACAGCTCCATAATAGTCAGAGATTTCAACACTCCTTTGGCAGTGTTGGATAGAACCTCCAAGAAGATGAGCAAAGAAATTTTAGATTTAAACCTAACCATCCAACATTTGGATTTAGCAGACATCTATAGAACATTTCATTTCAACAAAACTGAATACAAATACTTTTCATCAGCCCATGGAACACACTCCAAAATCGATCACATCTTAGGTCACACATCTAACCTCAGTAAATTTAAAGGAATAAAAATTATTCCTTGCATCTTCTCGGACTACCATGGAATAAAAGTTGAACTCAGTAACAACAGGAATCTGCATACTCATACAAAGGAAGTTCATACATACTCATGGAAGTTAAATAACCTTATGCTGAATGATATAGCTAGGTCAGAGATGAGATTAAGAAGGAAATTGCCAAATTTTGGGAACAAAACGACAATGAAGACATGAATTATCAGAACCTCTGGGATACCTCAAAGGCAGTCCTAAGAGGGAAATGTATAGCACTGCAAGCCTTCCTCAAGAGAATGGAAAGAGAGGAAGTTAACAACTTAATGGGACATCTCAAGCAACTGGAAAAGGAAGAACATTCCAATACCAAACCCAGTAGAAGAAAAGAAATAACTAAAATTAGAGCAGAATTAAATGAAATTGAAAACAAAAGAATTATACAACAGATCAATAAATAAAATAGTAGGTTTTTTTTTTAAAAGGTCAATAAAATAGATTAACCTTTGGCTAATATATCCAGGAAAAAAAGAGTAAAATCTCTAATTTCATCAGTCAGAAATGACAAAGATGAAATAACAACAGAATTCTGAGAAATTCAAAAAATCCTTATTAATATTACAAGAAACTTTATTCTGAGAAATATGAAAATCTGAAGGAAATTGACTAATACTTGGAAGCATACCACCTTCTAAGACTTAGCCAGAATCAAGTGGAAATGTGGAACAGGCCAATATCAAGTTCTGAAATAGAATCAACCATACAAAATCTCCCTAGAAAGAAAAGCCTGGGACCAGATGGGTTCATGTCAGAATTCTACAAAACCTTTAAGGAGTAACTAGTACCTGTATTACTCAACTTGTTCGAAAATATAGAAAAAAAGGGAAGACTTCCCAACATGTTCTATGAAGCAGCAAACATTACCCTGATCCCCAAACCTGGAAAAGACCCAAGTAGAAAAGAAAATTATGGACCAATATCACTAATGAATATAGATGCAATGCATGAAACAAATTATGCATCATGACCAAGTCCATTTTATCCCAGGGTCTTAAGGCTGGTTCAATATGCATAAATTTATAAATATAATTCAGTACATAAACAAATTGAAAACCAAGACCACATCATTCTCTCAATTGTTGCAGAAAAAGCTTTTTTTTTTTTTTTGTAGAGACAGAGTTTCACTTTATTGCCCTTGGTAGAGTGCCGTGGCATCACACAGCTCACAGCAACCTCAAACTCCTGGGCTTAGGTGATTCTCCTGCCTCAGCCTCCCGAGTAGCTGGGACTACAGGCGCCCGACACAACGCCCGGCTATTTTTTTGTTGCAGTTTGGCTGGGGCTGGGTTTGAACCCGCCACCCTCGGTATATGGAGCCGGCGCCCTGCTCACTGAGCCACAGGCGCCGCCCGTAGAAAAAGCTTTTGATAATATCCAGCATCCCTTTATGATCAGAACACTTAAGAAAATAGGTATAGAAGAGACATTTCTTAAAATGATAGAGGCCATCTACAGCAAACCCACGGCCAATATCGTATTGAGTGGAGTTAAATTGAAATCATTTCCACTCAGATCAGGAACCAGACAAGGCTGTCCATTGTCTCTGCTGCTCTTTAACATTGTAATGGAAGTTTTAGCCATCGCAATAAGGGAAGAAAAGGTGATCAAGGATATCCGTATAAGGTCAAAAGAGATCAAACTGTCGCTCTTCGCAGATGATATGATTGTATATCTGGAAAACACCAGGGATTCTACTACAAAATTCTTAGAAGTGATCAAGGAATACAGCAGCATCTCAGGTTACAAAATCAACATTCATAAATTGGTAGCCTTCATATATACCGACAATAGTCAAGCTGAGAAAACAGTTGAGGAGTCTGTTCCATTCACAGTAGTGCCAAAGAAGATGAAATATTTGGGAGTTTATCTAACAAAGGATGTGAAAGATCTCTATAAAGAGAACTATGAAACTCTAGGAAAAGAAATAGCTGAAAATGTTAAAAAATGGAAAAACATACCATGCTCATAGCTGGGAAGAATCAACATTGTTAAAATGTCCATATTATGCAAAACAATATACAATTTTAATGCAATCCCTATTAAAGCTCCACTGTCATACTTTAAAGATCTTGAAAAAAATAATACTTCGTTTTATATGGAATCAGAAAAAAACCTCGAATAGCCAAGACATTTCTCAGAAATAAAAACAAAGCAGGAGGAATCATGCTACCAGACCTCAGACTATACTATAAATCGATAGTGATCAAAAGAGCATGGTAGTGGCACAAAAACAGAGATGTTGATGTATGGAACAGAATAGAGAACCAAGAGATGAACCCAGGTACTTACTGTTATTTGATCTTTAACAACCCAATTAAAAACATTGAGTGGGGAAAAGATTCCCTATTTAACTCATGGTGGTGGGTGAACTGGCTGGCTACCTGTAGAAGACTGAAACTGGACCCACACTTTTCACCATTAACTAAGGTAGACTCTCACTGGAGTAAAGATTTAAACTTAAGACATGAAACTATAAAAATTCTGGAAGAGAATGCAGGGAAAACTCTTGAAGGAAGAGGTCTGGGCAAATATTCTATGAGGAGGAGCCCCCAACCAATTGAAGCAGCTTCAAAAATACACTCCTGGGACCTGATCAACTAAAAAGCTTCCACACGGCCAATAAAACAGTAAGTAAAGCAAAAAGACAGCCCTCAGAATGGGAGAAGATATTTGCAGGTTATGTCTCTGACAAACATTTAATAACCAGAATCCACAGAGAACTCAAACGTATAAGCAAGAAAAGAACAAGTGATCCCATCACAGGCTGGGCAAGGGACTTGAAGAGAAACTTCTCTGAAGAAGACAGGTGCATCACCTACAGACATATGAAAAAATGATCATGATCCTTAATCATCAGAGAAATGCAAATCAAAACTACTTTGATATATCATCTAACTCCTGTAAGATTAGCCCATATCACAAAATCCCAAGACCAGAGATGTTGGCCTGGATGTGGAGAAAAGGGAACACTTCTACACTGCTGGTGGGAATGCAAATTAATACATTCCTTTTGGAAAGATGTTTGGAGAACACTTAGAGATCTAAAAATAGATCTGCCATTCAATCCTATAATTTCTTTTCTAGGTATATACCCAGAAGACCAAAAATCACATTATAACAAAGATATTTGTACCAGAATGTTTATTGTAGCCCAATTCATAATTGCTAAGTCATGGAGAAAGCCTAAGTACCCATCAATCCACGAATGGATTAATAAATAGTGGTATATGTACACCATGGAATACTATGCAGCCCTAAAGAAGGATGGAGTCTTTACCTCTTTCTTGTTTACATGGATGGTGCTGGAACATATTCTTCTTAGTAAAGTATCTCAAATATGGAAGAAAAAGTATCCAATGTGCTCAACCCTAGTATGAAACTAATTTTTGGCTTTCATATGAAAGCTATAACCCAGTTATAACCTAAGAATATTGGGAAGAGGGAGAGGGAGCGGAGGGAGGGAGTAGGATGGGCGGAGGGAGGGTGATGGGTGGGATAAAACCTATGGTGCATCTTACAAGGGTACATGTGAAACTTAGTAAATGCAGAATATAAATGTCTTAACACAATAACTAAGAAAATGCCAGGAAGGCTATGTTAACCAGTGTGATGAAAATATGTCAAATGGTCTATCAAACCAGTGTGTGGTGCCCCATGATAGCATTAATGTACACATCCATGATTTAATTAAAAAAAAAAAAAGAATCAGATTTAACAGACATCTACAGAACATTTCATCCCCACAAAACTGAATACACATTCTTCTCATCAACCCATGCAACATCCTCCAAAATAGATCTCATCTTAGGTCACAAGTCTAACCTCAGCAAATTTAAAAGAATAGGAATTATTCCTTGCATCTTCTCGGAATATCATGGAATAAAAGTTGAACTCAGTAACAACAGGAATCTGCGGACTCATACAAAAACATGAAAACTAAATGACCTTACACTGAATGATAACTGGGTCATAGATGAGATTAAGAAGGATATTGCCAAATTTTTGGAACAAAACGATTATCAGAACCTCTGGCATACTGCAAAGGCAGTACTAAGAGGGAAATTCATAGCACTGCAAGCCTTCCTTAAGAAAACGGAAAGAGAGGAAGTTAATAACTTAATGGGACATCTCAAGCAACTGGTAAAGCATTCCAACCCTAAATCCAGCAGAAGAAAAGAAATAACGAAAATTAGAGCCGAATTAAATGAAAAAGAAAACAAAAGAATTATGCAATATATCAATCAATCAAAAAGCTGGTTTCTGAAAATGTCAATAAAATAGATAAACCTGAGGGGGCAGAGGCAAGGTGGCTGACTGAAGCCAGCTTTCCACAGAGGCTCCCGTCCTGAAGGATAGTTAAAGGACAGAAGTTTAGCAAGTAACCTGGTGTATTAGAGCTGAGCAAAGAGAGAAGGTTGAGGAACACACATCAATCCTGCTGAGGCAAACTGCAACCCCAAAGATACAAACACAAGGTGCAATTATCCATCGCGGTGGACAGGAGTCCTGTACTGCATACAGGAGTACTGTGTGCAGTACTCCATACAAACAAGCGAGCAAAGTTCAAAAGTCCTCCCATTATATCCCATGGGACAGACCCTCTAAAAACTGGACCTACTTCCCCTACTAGAGTGCCACGGCACTCTCCTGCCAGGCTTAAAACTGTATAAACCTGAATATATTCTCTATCTGCAATTCTGAACTCCCAGAACTCCCCTCCACTCTCACTCTGAGGTTTGGAAGCCTGTCCCCCAGGAGTCCAGATTTTTGGGTATTTTCTCAAGAGGTGTGGACAGGGCATGGACTGGTGCTGGTCAGTGCTGATGCTGTGGTACAGGAGTAAGGAGAGGACAGTTGGCTGAGAGGGAACTATACAGGAGTGGCAGTGCCCCGAGGCACAAAGCAGTAGCTACAGCAGCAACAATAGGGCTCACCCCTGGATATTCTGGAGTCACACCCCTGTCTCTCTGGGCAACCAGAGGAGGCAAGGCATCTTCTCTGGTGGCAGCCACTGGCAGAACAGATCTGGTACGGAAATGCGGGCCTCAGGAGCAAAGGGTTTGCCTAAGGTGGTACTGGCCTGGGTGGAGCATGGGGACCAGAATACGTGTGCATAGCCGGCAGATTCCCAGTGTGGGGCTGACCCACAGACCCCTTTGCTGAGCCTAAGACACACCCAGCCCTCAGGGGATCATTAGCTGAGACAAAGGAGGGCAGGCAGAGGCTGCAACTGACAACTAACCATGTTGCTCAAATACAAACTGCAGCCAAGACTGGGCAGTGGCACAGACAGGGCCTGAGTTGCAGGTTCTTTGAACTCAGTATCTGTTCTTCAGGGGAATATGGCAAGGAAGGGCCTGAGTTGCAGCTTCTGTGAACTCAGTGTCTGTTCTTCAGGGGAATATAGCCAGGAAAGAAACAAATTTTGCAAAATTTTTCTGTCAGTAACATCAATCAGGGGCGGGGCCGGAACCGAGTGAACATCCCCAGTGTCCATTAAGCACCCGAGGTTGTCAGACCTCACCTCCCCCTGCTGGATAGTGGCAGAGAACAGCGGCCTGGCTGAGGAGACATGGATCACCCTGTGATGCAGGCAGGTGCAAAACCCTGGAGTATCTGCTCATTGGAGGCAACTGGTCACAGCCCTGCAGGGTTATCAGTGACTGGGTGTGACAGAGGTACAAGGTGGGGAAGGAGGCATCAACCTTCCCAGACCAATCTATTTTCTGGGTTGGTCCTCCTGACCTCATAGAGCACCAGAGCGAGTTGTATTTGAGTTGTCAGCAGACCCCTGCGATCTAGCTGCCAGAGACCTTTTGAACTCTCCCACCTGAGACAGCTGCTGACTGAGACAATTGATTTGGACCTCTTGAACTGGGCCAATTGCCCGAGGACTATCCAAGTGGTGCCCTGGGTGTGTGGTTGTGGGAAGGTTTGATTTTCCTTTTCCAATTGTGAATGGCTTCACATCAGAATTCTACCAAAACTTTAAAGAGGAACTAGTACCTATATTACTCAACCTGTTACAAAATATAGAAAATAAAGGAAGACTACCCAACACGTTCTATGAAGCAATCATCACCCTGATCCCCAAACCAGGAAAAGACCCAAGAAGAAAAGAAAATTATAGACCAATATCACTAATGAATATAGATGCAAAAATATTCAACAAGATTCTAACAAACAGAAACTGTGGGGTGCAGGGTGACTTAGTTGCTGGTATTTATCACAGCTGAGAATTCAACCCAGAATTCACTAGGTAGGACAGAGACCAGCTGAAAAAAAGACAGAGAAATGTAGCCCCACCACACCAAGCAGGCCCCATTTTCTCAGGCCGTAGCAATGTACAGGTCCTTGGCAAAGCTCCAGGGGAAAAGATAAAGACACCACACCTAGCTTTTGGGCAAAGCGCTGGTTAATCATTGCTCCTGGAGCCCCCAACCCAACTTCTCTTTATCTGCTCATCTAGTCAAACGGTATAAAATAATCATGGGTGGAATCAGCCAAAAAACTCCGGTAACATGAATAACCAGAGTAGATCAAGCGCCCCAAGGAAAGATATGGCAGACACAACTGAAGATCCCATTCATAAACCGTTGGCTGAGATGTCAGAAATCAAATTCAGAATTTGGATTGCAAACAAGATTAATAGAATGGAGGAAAAGTTAGAATTAGAAATTCCAGGAGCAATTCAAAAGTTGTCTCAAGAATTCAATGAATTTAAAGACAAAATCTCCAAAGATTTTGACACATTTAGACAAGAATTTGCAGCTGTCAAATATCTGAAAAGTACAGTAGAATCCCTCAGTAACAGTGTGGAGCAAGCAGAAGAAAGGATTTCTGACATTGAAGATAAACCTTTTGAATGCTCCCAAACTCTCAAAGAGGAAGAGAAATGGAGAGCAAAAAATAGATCATTCTCTCAGAGAGCTCTGGGATAATTTAAAGAAAGCTAATATTCGCTGCATAGGAATCACTGAAAGCAACGAAGTGACTTCACAAGGCACAGAGGATCCTCTCCATGAAATTATGAAAGATAATTTCCAGACATGCCAAAAGATTCTGAAATTCAGATAGCAGACAGTTTTATAACCCCAGCACGACTAAACCCAAATGACATCCCCCAGGGACATCATAATTAACTTCACTAAAGTTAATATGAAGGAGAAAATTCTGAAAGCAGCCGGAAGTAAGAAAACCATTACCTACAGAGAGAAGATATTAATTAATATTAATATTCTAATACAGAATATTAGAATGACTGCAGATCCCTCTGATGAAAACTTTCAAGCCAGAAGAGGGTGGTCATCAACTTTTAATCTCCTAAAACAAAATAACTTTCAACCCTGGATCCTGTATCCAGCTAAACTGAGTTTCATTTATGATGGAGAAATTAAATACTTTTAATGACATTCACATATTGAAGAAATTTGCTATAACTAAACCAGCTCCTTAGGATATTCTCAGACCTATCCTCCATAATGGCCAGCACAATCCTCTACCACAAAAGTAAACTCACTCAGAAACTTTTGATCAAACTCCAACTTCCACATTGGTGAAAGGGTTAAAAATTTCCACTGGACTTTGGAAAAACTCGATACCCCAAATTCTACCAGGATTATCAATATTCTCAATAAATGTGAATGGCATAAATTGTCTTCTAAAGAGACACAAGTTGGCTGCCTGGATACAAAAACTCAGGCCAGATATCTGCTGCATACAAGAATCTCATCTTACCTTAAAAGATAAATATAGACTCAGGATGAAGGGAAGGTTGTCTATATTTCAGGCAAAGGGAAATAAGAAAAAAGCAGGTGTTGCAATTCTATTTGCAGATACAATAGGCTTTAAACCAACAAAAGTAAGGAAAAATAAGGATGGTCAATTCATATATGTTAAAGGTAATACTCAAGATGATGATATTTCAATTATTAATATTAATGCACCCAAATAGAATGCACCTCAATTTATAAGAGAGACTCTAACAGATATGAGCAACTTGATTTCCTCCAGCTCCATAATAGTAGGAGATTTTAACACTCCTTTGGCAGTGTTGGATAGATCCTCCAATAAGAAGCTGAGGAAAGAAATTTTGATTTAAACATAACCATTCAACATTTGGATTTAACATACATCTACAGAACATTTCATCCCAACAAATCTGAATACATATTCTTCTCATCAGCCCACAGAACATATCCCAAAATCAATTATATCTTAGGTTACAAGTCTATCATCAGTAAATTTAAAGGAATAAAAATTATTCCTTGCATCTTCTCGGACCACCAAAGAATAAAAGTTGAACTCAATAACAACAGGAATCTGCATACTCATACAAAAACATGGAAGTTAAATAACCTTATGCTGAATGATAGCTGGGTCAGAAATGAAATTAAGAAGGAAATTGGCAAATTTTTGGAACAAAACGAAAATGAAGACAAGAATTATCAGAACCTCTGGGATACCACAAAGGCAGTCCTAAGAGGGAAATTTATAGCACTGCAAGCCTTCCTCAAGGGAACGGAAAGAGAGGAAGTTAACAACTTAATGGGACATCTCAAGCAACTGGAAAAGGAAGAACATTCCAACCCCAAACCCAGTAGAAGAAAAGAAATAACCAAAATTAGAGCAGAATTAAATGAAATTGAAAACAAAAGGATTATACAACAGATTAATAAATCAAAAAGTTGGTTTTTTGAAAAGGTCAGTAAAATAGATAAACCTTTGGCTAACCTAAACAGGAAAAAAAGGCTAAAATCTCTAAATTCATCAATCAGAAATGACAAAGACAAAGTAAAAACAGACTCTTCAGAAATTCAAAAAATCCTTAATGAATATTACAAGAAAATTTATTCTCAGAAATATGAAAATCTGAAGGAAATCGACCAATACTTGGAAGCACGTCACGTTCCAAGACTTCGCTAGAATCAAGTGGAAATGTTGAATAGGCCTCGGACCTATTACATTCTGAAATAGCATCAACCATACATAATCTCCCTAAAAAGAAAAGCCCAGGACCATATGACTTCACATCAGAATTCTACCAAACCTTTAAGAGGAACTAGTACCTATATTATTCAACCTGCTCCAAAATATAGAGAAAGAAGGAAGACTATCCAACATGTTCTATGAAGCAAACATCACCCTGATCCCCAAACCAGGAAAAGACCCAAGAAGAAAAGAAAATTATAGACCAATATCACTAATGAATATAGATGCAAAAATATTCAACAAGTTTTTAACTAACAGAATCCAGCAACACATCAAACAAATTATACATCATGACCAAGTCGGTTTTATACCAGGGTCTCAAGGCTGGTTCAATATACATAAATCTATAAATATAATTCAGCACATAAACAAATTAAAAAACAAAGACCATATGATTCTCTCAAAAGATGCAGAAAAAGCTTTTGATAATATCCAGCATCCCTTTATGATCAGAACACTTAAGAAAATTGGTATAGAAGGGACATTTCTTAAACTGATAGAGGCCATCTACAGCAAACCCACAGCCAATATCGTATTGAATTGCATTAAATTGAAACCATTTCCACTCAGATCAGGAACCAGACAAGGCTGCCCATTGTCTTCACTGGTCTTTAACATTGTAATGTAAGTTTTAGCCATCGCAATTATTAGGGAAGAAAAGGCGATCAAGGGTATCCATATAGGGTCAGAAGAGATCAAACTTTCGCTCTTTGCAGATGATATGATTGTATATCTGGAAAACACCAGGGATTCTACTACAAAACTCTTAGAAGTGATCAAGGAATACAGCAGTATCTCAGGTTACAAAATCAACACTCACAAATCGGTAGCCTTTATATATACCAACAATAGTCAAGCTGAAATAAACAGTTAAGGACTCTATGCTGTTCACAGTAGTTCCAAAGAAGTTGAAATATTTGGGAGTTTACCTAACAAAGGAAGTGAAAGATCTCTATAAAGAGAACTATAAAACCCTAAGAAAAGAAATAGCTGAAAACATTAACAAATGGAAAAACATACCATGCTCATGGCTGGGAAGAATCAACATTGTTAAAATGTCCATACTACCCAAAGCAATGTACAATTTTAATGCAATCCCTACTAAAGCTCCCCTGTCATACTTTAAAGATCTTGAAAAAATAATACTTCGTTTTATATGGAATCAGAAAAAAAAACTTGAGGGTGGCGCCTGTGGGTCATTGAGCAGGGCGCTGGCCCCATATACCGAGGGTAGCAGGTTCAAACCTGGCCTTGGCCAAACTGCAACCAAAAAATAGCCAGGCGTTGTGGCGGGCACCTGTAGTCCCAGCTGCTCGGGAGGCTGAGGCAAGAGAATCGCATAAGCCCAAAAGCTGGAGGTTGCTGTGAGCTGTGTGACATCATGGCCCTCTACAGACGGCAAAGTGAGACTCTGTCTCTACAAAAAAAAAAAAAAAAAAAAAAAAAAAGGAAAAAAGAAAAAAACCTCAAATAGCCAAGACGTTACTCAGAAATAAAGACAAAGCAGGGGGAATTACGCTACCAGACCTCAGACTATACTATAAATCGATAGTGATCAAAACAGCATGGTACTAGCACAAAAAACAGAGAAGTAGATATCTGGAACAGAATAGAGAACCAAGAGATGAATCCCGCTTCTTACCGTTATTTGATCTTTGACAAGCCAATTAAAAACATTCAGTGGGGAAAAGATTCCCTATTTAACTAATGGTGCTGGGTGAAGTGGCTGGCAACCTGTAGAAGACTGAAACTGGACCCACACCTTTGACCATTAAGTAAGATAGACTCTCACTGGATTAAAGATTTAAACTTAAGACATGAAACTATAAAAATACTAGTAGAGGGTGCAGGGAAAAGCCTTGAAGAAATTGGTCTGGGCGAGTATTTTATGAGGAGGACCCCCCCCCCAGGCAATTGAAGCAGCTTCAAAAATACACTATGGGGACCTGATCAAACTAAAAAGCTTCTGCACAGCCAAGAACATAGTAAGCAGAGCAAGCAGACAGCCCTCAGAATGGGAGAAGATATTTGCAGGTTATGTCTCCGACAAAGGTTTAATAACCAGAATCCACAGAGAACTCAAACATATAAGCAAGAAAAGAACAAGTGATCTCATCTCAGGCTGGGCAAGGGATTTGAATAGAAACTTCTCTGAAGAAGACAGGTGCACAGCCTACAGACTTATGAAAAATGCTCATCATCTTTAATCATCAGAGAAATGCAAATCAAAACTACATTGAAAAACCATCTAACTCCAGTGATATTAGCCCATATCAAAAAATCCCAAGACCAGAAATGTTGGCATGGATATGGAGAAAAGGGAACACTTCTACACTGCTCATGGGAATGCAAATTAATACATTCCTTTTGGAAAGATGTTTGGAGAAAACTTATAGATCTAAAAATAGATCTGCCATTCAATCCTATAATTCTTCTATTAAGTATATACCCAGAAGACCAAAAATCACATTATAACAAAGATATTTGTACCAGAATGTTTAGTGCAGCCTAATTCATAATTGCTAGTTCATGGAAAAAGCCCATGTGCCCATTGATCCACGAATGGATCAATAAATTATGGTATATGTACACAATGGAGTATTATGCAGCTTTAAAGAAAGATGGAGATCTTACCTCTTTCATGTGTACATGGATGGAGCTGAAACATATTCTTCCTGGTAAAGTATCTCAAGAATGGAAGAAAAGGTATCCAATGTACTCAGCCCTACTATGAAACTAATTTATGGCTTTCATAGGAAAGCTATAACCCAGTTACAACCTAAGAATATGGGAAAGGGGGAGAGGGAGGGAAGGGGGGATGGGCAGAGGGAGGGTGATTGGTGGGATTACACCTGCGGTTCATCTTGCAAGTGTACACGTGAAACTTAGTGAATGCAGAATATGATTGTCTTAACACAGTAACTAAGAAAATGCCAGGAATGCTATGTTAACCAGTGAGATGAAATGTGTCAAACTGTTTATAAAACCAGTGTATGGTGCCCCATGATTGCATTACTATACACAGCTATGATCTAATACTAATAAAAAAAAAGAAAATGGTATAGAACGGACATTTCTTAAACTGATAGAGCCATCTACAGCAAACCCACAGCCAATATCTTATTGAATGGAGTTAAATTGAAATCATTTCCACTCAGATCAGGAACCAGACAAGGTTGCCCATTGTCTCCAATGCTCTTTAACATTGTAATGGAAGTTTTAGCCATTGCAATTACAGATGAAAAGGTGAACAAGGGCATTCATATATGGTCAGAAGAGATCAAACTTTCACTCATCGCAGATGATATGATTGTATATCTGGAAAACACCAGGGATTCTACTACAAAACTCTTAGAAGTGATCAAGGAATACAGCAGCATCTCAGGTTATAAAACGAACGTTCATAAATCGGTAGCCTTTATATATACCAACAATAGTCAAGCTGAAAAAACAGTCAAGGACCCTATTCCATTCACAGTAGTGCCAAAGAAGATGAAATATGTGGAAGTTTATGTAACAAAGGATGTGAACATTCTCTATAAAGAGAACTATGAAACTCTAAGAATTAAAGAAATAGCTGAAGATGTTAACAAATGGAAAAACATACCATGCTCATGGCTGGGAAGAATCAACATTGTTAAAATGTCCATACTACCCAAAGCAATGTACAATTTTAATGCAATCCCTATTAAAGCTCCACTGTCATACTTTAAAGATCTCACAAAAATAATACTTCATTTTATATGGAATCAGAAAAAACCTCAAATAGCCAAGACATTACTCAGAAATAAAAACAAAGGAGGAGGAATCATACTACTAGACCTCAGACTATACTATAAATTGATAGTGATCTAAACAGCATAGTACTGGCACAAAAACAGAGAGGTACATTTATGGACAGCAAAGAGAACCAAGAGATGAACCCAGCTACTTACTGTTAATTGATCTTTGACAAGCCAATTAAAAACATTCAGTGGGGAAAAAATTCCCTATTTAACTAATGGTGCTGGGTGAAGTGGCTGGCAACCTGTAGAAGACTGAAACTGGACCCACACCTTTGACCATTAACTAAGATAGACTCTCACTGGATTAAAGATTTAAACTTAAGACATGAAACTATAAAAATACTAGAAGATACCTAACAATTGCATTCAGTGTAACCTGGCTTATTGTACCCTCAATGAATCCCCAACAATAATAAAAAAAAAAAAAAGAAAAATAAACAGAAGCTTGAAAAAAAAATACTAGAAGAAAGTTCAGGGTAAACTATTGAAGAACTCAGCCTGGGTGAATATTTTATGAGGAAGGACCTCTGGGAAATTGAAGCAGCATCAAAAATACACTACTGGGATCTGATCAAACTAAAAAGCTTCTGCACAGCCAACAACACAGTAAGTAAAGCAAGCAAACAGCCCTCAGAATGGGAGAAGATATTTGCAGGTTATGTCTCCGACAAAGGTTTAATAACCAGAATCCACAGTGAACTCAAATGTATTAGCAAGAAAAGAACAAGTGATCCCATCACAGGGTGGGCGTGGAACTTGCAGAGAAACTTCTCTGAAGAAGACAGGTGCATGGCCTACAGACATGAAAAAATGCTCATGATCCTTAATCATCAGAGAAATGCAAATCAAAATTACTTTGAGATACCATCTAACTCCAGTGAGACTAGCCTATATCACAAAATCCCCAAACCAGAGATGTTGTCGTGGATGTGGAAAAAAGGGAACACTTCTACACTGCTGGTGGGAATGCAAACTAATACGTTCCTTTTGTAAAGATGTTTGGAGAACACTTAGAGGTCTAAAAATAGACATGCCACACGATTCTATAATTCCTCTTCTAGGTATATACCCAGAAGACCAAAAATCACATTATAACAAAGATATTTGTACCAGAATGTTTATTGAAGCCCAATTCATAATTGCTAAGTCATGGAAGAAGCCCAAGTGCCCTTCGATTCATGAATGGATTAATAAATTGTGGTATATGTACAGCATGGAATATTATGCAGCCTTAAAGAAAGATGAAGACTTTACCTCTTTCATGTTTACATGAATGGAGCTGGAAAATATTCTTCTTAGTAAAGTATCTCAAGAATGGAAGAAAACGTATCCAATGTACTCAGCCCTACTATGAAACTAACTTATAGCTTTCATGTGAAAGCTATAACCCAATTATAACCTAAGAATATGGGGAAAGAAGTAAGGGAGGGGAGGGGAGGCAGAAGGATTTGCAGAGGGAGGTAATTAGTGGGACCACACCTATGGTGCATCTTACAAGGGTACATGTGAAACTTACTAAATATAGAATATAAATGTCTTCACACAATAAATAAGAAAATGTCAGGAAGGCTATGTTAAGCAGTGTGATGAAAATATGTCAAATGGTATATAAAAGCAGTGTATG
Organism: Nycticebus coucang; assembly: GCF_027406575.1. NCBI lineage: Eukaryota > Metazoa > Chordata > Mammalia > Primates > Lorisidae > Nycticebus > Nycticebus coucang. The sequence goes on along the minus strand of NC_069804.1, from coordinate 148,916,436 downwards.
GTGCCCCCATGTTTGCATTAATGTACACAGCTATGATTTAATTATAAATAAATTAAAAACATAAAATAGACAAACCTTTGGTGAACCTAACCAGAAAGAAAATAGTGAAATCTCTAATTTCATCAATCCGAAATGACAAAGATGAAATAACAACAGACTTTTCAGAAATTCAAAAAATCATTAATGAATATTACAAAAAACTCTATTCTCAAAAATATGAATATCTGAAGGAAACAGACCAATACTTGGAAGCATGTCACCTTCCTAGACTTAGCCAGAAAGAAGCGGTAATGTTGAACAGGCCTATATCACGTTCTGAAATAGCATCAACTATACCAAATCTTCCAAAAAAGAAATGTCTGGGACCAGATGGTGTCACATTAGAATTCTAGCAAACTTTTAAAGAGGAACTAGTACCTATATTACTTAATCTTTTTCCAAAACATCGAAAAAGATGGAATACTTTCCAGTACATTCTACAAAGCAAATATCACCCTGATCTCCAAACCAGGAAAAGACCCCAAAAGAAAAGAAAATTGCAGACCAATATCTCTAATGAATATTGATGCAAAAATATTCAATAAGATCCTAGCAAACAGAATCCAGCAACACAGCAAACAAATTATATACCATGACCAAGTGGGTTTTATCCCAGGATCTCAAGGCTGGTTCAATAACATAAATATATAAAGATAATACATCACATTAACAAAATAAAAAACAGAGACCATGTGATTCTCTCAATTGATGCAAAAGAAGCGTTTGATAATATCCAGCATCCTTTAATAGGCATAGAAGGGACATGTCTTAAACTGATAGAGGCCATCTACAGCAAACCCACAGCCAATATTATATTGAATGCAGTAAAACTGACAACATTTCCACTCAGATCAGGAACCAGGCAAGGTTGCCCATTGTCTCCACTGCTTTTTAACATTGTAATGGAAGGCTTAGCCATCGCAATCAGGCAAGAAAAGGCAATCAAGGGTATCTACATAGGGTCAGAGGCGATCAAACTTTCACTCTTTGCACATGATATGATTGTATATCTGGAAAACCCCAGGGATTCAACTACAAAACTCTTAGAAGTTATCAAGGAATACAGCAGCATCTTAGATTACAAAATGAATACTCACAAATCTGTAGCCTTTATATATACCAACAATAGTTAAGCCAAAAAAACAGTCAAGGTCTCTATTCCTTTTACAGTAGTGCCAAAGAAGATGAAATATTTGGGAGTTCACCTAACAAAGGATGTGAAAGATCTCCATAAAGAGAACTATGAAACTCTAAGAAAAGAAATAGCTGAAGATGTTAACAAATGGAAAAACATACCATGCTCATGGCTGGGAAGAATCAACATTGTTAAAATGTCCAAACTGCCCAAAGCAATAAACAACTTTAATGCAATCCCTATTAAAGCACCAGTGTCATACTTTAAAGACCTCAAAAAAATACTTCGTTTTGTATGGAATCAGAAAAAACCTTGAATAGCCAAGACATTACTCAGAAATAAAGACAAATCAAGAGGAATCATGCTACCAGACCTCAGACTATAGTATAAATTGATGGTGATCAAAACAGCATGGTACTAGCACATAAACAGAGAGGTAGATGTATGGAATAGAATAGAGAACCAAGAGATGAACCCAGCTACTTACTGTCATTTGATCTTTGATAAGCCAATCACCAAGAGTCAATTTTTGTTAGAGGAGAGAGGTATGGGTCCATTTTCAGTCTTCTAAGTGTGGCTAACCAGTTCTCCCAGCACCATTTATTAAATAGATTTTTTGCTCCAGTGTATGCTTTTGTTTGGTTTATCAGAGGTCAGATGGTCATATGTGGCTGAGTTCATCTCTAAGTTTTCTATTCTATACCATAAATCTATATTTCTGTTTTTGTGCCAGTATGATGCTGTTTTGATCACTGTACACTTGTAATATAACCTAAAGGCTGATAATTTGATACCTACAGATTGTATTTATTACTTAGAATAGCATTGGCTATTCAGGTTTTTTTTCTGGTTGGATTTGAAATGAAGTACTATTTTTTCAAGTTCTCCAAAGTATGACATTGGTAATTTAATGGGGATTGAATTATATCTGTAGATTTCTTTGGGTAGTACAGACATTTTAATTATGTTGATTATTCCCAATCATGAGTATGGTATATTCTTCCATTTGTTAACATCTGCTATTTCTTTTTTTGGGGTTTTGTAGGATTCTCTGTGAAGATCCTTCACAACCTTCGTTAGGTTATTTCCAGGTATTTCATTTTCTTTGAAGCTACTGTGAAGGGTATTGTGTCTTTGATTTGATTCTCAGTTTGGCTGTTACTGAAGTTTATGAAGGCTACTAATTTGTAGACATGGATTTTGTATCCTTGAAACGTTACTGTATCCCTTGATCACTTCCAGGACCCTTCTGGTTGAGTCCCTGGTGTTATCTAAGTAGAAAATCTTATTAACAGCACAGAGTAATTTGTGCTCTCCCAATTTGAATACTCTTGATATACTTCTCTTGCCTGCTTGCATTGGCTAGAAATTCCAGAACTATGTTGAGTAGCAGAAGCAATAGTGGATATCCTTGTCTGGTTCCAGTTCTAAGTGGAAATGCTTTCAATTTTACTCCATTCAGTAGATATTAGCTATAGTTTTGTTGTAGATGGCATCTATCTGTTTAAGAAATATCCTATCTCTCTGTATTTTCTTAAGTGTTCTTGTCAAAAAAGGATACTGGATATTGTCAAAAGCCTTTTCTGCATCAATCGAGATAATCATATAGTCTTTGTTTTTGCTTCTACGTATGTGGTGAGTTACATTTATGGATTTACGTATGTTGAGCCAATCTTCCATTCCTAGGATAAAGCCCACCCGATCATGATGTATACTTTATTTGATGTGTAGCTTTATTTTGTTTGCTAGGAGCTTATTGAATATTTTTGCATCTATGTATTTTTCCCCCCCTGGAAACCTTTATTATGGAATCTTAGATCTGTAAGATGATGTGAAAATCATTTAGTATAACTTTTCCATTTTCTGGATAATGAAGCTGAGGTCCAGAGAATACATATGAGGTTCTTGAAGTCACATATTATTCACTTTAAACTCATCAAACAAAATTTAGTAATACTAGAATATTCAGCTTCTTTTTTTTTATTAAATCATAGCTGTGTATATTGATATATTCATGGGGCTTCGTTCACTAGTTTCACAGACCGTTTACCAAGTTTCACATATACCCTTGTAAGATGCACCGCTGGTGTAATCCCACCAACCCCCTTCCCTCTACCCACCTGCCCCCTCCCTCCCCTCCCTTTCCCCCTTCCCCCTATTCTTAGGTTGTAACTGGGTTATAGCTTTCAAGTGAAAACCCTAAATTAGTCTCATAGTAGGGCTGAGTACATTGGGTACTTTTTCTTCCATTCCTGAGATACTTTACTAAGAAGAATATGTTCCAGCTCCATCCATGTAAACATGAAAGAGGTAAAGTCTCCATCTTTCTTTAAGGCTGCATAATATTCCATGGTGTACATATACCACAATTTATTAATCCATTCGTGGATCGATGGGCACTTGGGCTTCTTCCATGACTTAGCAATTATGAATTGGGCTGCAATAAACATTCTGGTACAAATATCTTTGTTATGATGTGATTTTTGGTCTTCTGGTTATATGCCCAGTAGAGGGATTACAGGATTGAATGGCAGATCTATTTTTATATCTCTAAGTGTTCTCCATATCTCTTTCCAAAAGGAATGTATTAATTTGCATTCCCTCCAGCAGTGCAAAAGTGTTCCCTTTTCTCCACATCCACGCCAACATCTCTGGTCTTGGGATTTTGTGATATAGGCTAGTCTCACTGGAGTTAGATGGTATCTCAAAGTAGTTTTGATTTGCATTTCTCTGATGATTAAAGATGATGAGCATTTTTTCATATGTCTGAAGGTCGTGCGCCTGTCTTCTTCAGAGAAGTTTCTCTTCAAATCCCTTGCCCAGCCTGTGATGGGATCCCTTGTTCTATTCTTGCTAATGCGTCTGAGTTCTCTGTGGATTCTGGTTATTTAACCTTTGTTGGAGACATAACCTGCAAATATCTTCTCCCATTCTGAGGGCTGTTTGCTTGCTTTACTTACTGTGTTGTTGGCTGTGCAGAAGCTTTTTAGTTTGATCAAGTCCCAGTAGTCTATTTTTGAAGCTGCTTCAACTGCCCGGGGGTCCTCCTCATAAAATACTCGCCCAGACCTATTTCTTCAAGGGTTTCCCCTGCACTCTCCTCTAGTATCTTTATAGTTTCATGTCTTAAGTTTAAATCTATGATCCAGTGAGAGTCTATCTTAGTTAATGGTCAAAAGTGTGGGTCCAGTTTCAGTCTTCTACAGGTTGCCAGCCAGTTCACCCAGCACCATTTCTTAAATAGGGAATCTTTTCCCCACTGAATGTTTTTAATTGGCTTGTCAAAGATTAAATAATGGTAAGTAGCTGGGTTCATCTCTTGGTTATCTATTCTGTTCCAGACATCTACTTCTCTGTTTTTGTGCCAATACCATGCTGTTTTGATCACTATCAATTTGTAGTATAGTCTGAGGTCTGGTAGCGTAATTCCTCCTGCTTTGTTTTTATTTCTGAGTAATGTCTTGTATTCAAGTTTTTTTCTGATTCCATATAAAACGAAGTATTGTTTTTTCAAGATCTTTAAAGTATAACAGTGCAGCTTTAATAGGGATTGCATTGAAATTATATATTGCTTTGGGTAGTATGGACATTTTAACAATGTTGATTCTTCCCAGCCATGAGCATGGTGTGTTTTTCCATTTGTTAATATTTTCAGCTAATTCTTTTCGTAGTTCTCTTTATAGAGATCTTTCACATCCTTTGTTAGATAAATTCCCAAATATTTCATCTTCTTTGGCACTACTGTAAATGGGATAGAGCCCTTAACTGTTTTTTCAACTTGACTATTGTTGGTATATATAAAGGCTACGGATTTATGAATGTTGATTTTGTAACCTGAGACGCTGCTGTATTCCTTGATCACTTCTAAGAGTTTTGTAGTACAGTCCCTAGTGTTTTCCAGATATACAATCATATCATCTGCGAAGAGCGAAAGTTTGATCTCTTCTGACCCCATATGGATACCCTTGATCCCTAATTGTGGTGGCTAAAACTTCCATTACAATGTTAAAAAGCAATGGAGACAATGGGCAGCCTTGTCTGGTTCCTGATCTCAGTGGAAATGATTCCAATTTAACTCCATTCATTATGATATTGGCTGTGGGTTTGCTGTAGATGGTCTCTATCAGTTTAAGAAATATCCCTTCTATACCGATTTTCTTAAGTGTTCTGATCACGAAGGGATGCTGGATATTATCAAAAGCTTTTTCTGCATCTTTTGAGAGAATAATATGGTGTTTGTTTTTTAATTTGTTTGTGTGCTGGATTACATTTATAGATTTACGTATATTGAACCAGCCTTGAGACACTGGGATAAAACCGACTTGGTCATGATGTATAATTTGTTTGATGTGTTGCTGGATTCTGTTTGTTAGGATCTTTTTGAATATTTTTGCATCTATATTCATTAGTGATATTGGTCTATAATTTTCTTTTCTTGTTGGGTCTTTTCCTGGTTTGGGATATCAGAGTGATGTTTGCTTCATAGAACGTGTTAGGTAGTCTTCCTTCTTTTTCTACCTTTTGGAACAGGTTGAGTAATATAGGTATTAATTCCTCTTTAAAGGTTTGGTAGAATTCTGACGTGAAAGCATCTGGTCCCGGGCTTTTCTTTTTAGGGAGGTTTTGTATGGTTGATACTATTTCCGAACTTGATATGGGCCTGTTCAACATTTCCACTTGATTCTGGCTAAGTCTTGGAAGGTGATGTGCTTCCAAGTATCGGTCAATTTCCTTCAGATTTTAATATTTCTGAGAATAAAGTTTCTTGTAATATTCATTAAGGATTTTTTGGATTTCTGAGGAGTCTGTTGTTATTTCGTCTTTGCTGTTTCAGATTCATGAGATTAGAGATTTTACTCTTTTTTTCCTGATTAGGTCAGCCAAAGGTTTATCTATTTTATTGACCTTTTCTTTTTTTTTTATTTTTTTATTAAATCATAACTGTATACAATGATATGATTATGGGACATCATACACTGACTTCATAAACCATTTGACACATTTTTATCACAGTGGTTAGCATAGCCTTTCCGGCGTTATCTCAGTTACTGTGCCAAAATATTTACATTCTACATTTACCAAGTTTCACAAATACCCCTGTAATATGCACCACAGGTGTGATCCCACCGATTCCCCTCCCTCTACCCACCCACCCCCTTTCCCACTTCCCCCTATTGTTAAGTTGTAGCTGGGTTATAGCTTTCATGTGAGAGTCCCAAATTAGTTTCATAGTAGGGCTGTGTACATTGGGTATTTTTTCTTCCATTCTTGGGATACTTTACTAAGAAGAATATGTTCCAGCTCCATCCATGTAAACATGAAAGAGGTAAAGTCTCCATCTTTCTTGAAGGCTGCATAGTATTCCATGGTATACATATACCACAATTTATTGATCCATTCGTGGATCGATGGGCACTTGGGCTTTTTCCATGACTTAGCTATTATGAATTGGGCTGCAATAAACATTCTGGTACAAATATCTTTGTTATGTTGTGATTTTTGGTCTTCTGGGTATATGCCCAGCAGAGGAATTACAGGATTGAATGGCAGATCTATTTTTAGAACTCTGAGTGTTCTCCATATATCTTTCCAAAAGGAATGTATTAATTTGCATTCCCACCAGCAGTGCAGAAGTGTTCCCTTTTCTCCGCATCCACGCCAACATCTCTGGTCTTGAGATTTTGTGATATAGGCTAGTCTCATTGGAGTTAGATGATATCTCAAAGTAGTTTTGATTTGCATTTCTCTGATGATTAAAGATGATGAGCATTTTTTCATATGTCTGAAGGCCGTGCGCCTGTCTTCTTCAGAGAAGTTTCTCTTCAAATCCCTTGCCCAGCCTGCGATGGGATCCCTTGTTTTTTTCTTGCTGATGCGTTTGAGTTCTCTGTGGATTCTGGTTATTAAACCTTTGTCAGAGATATACCCTGCAAATATCTTCTCCCATTCTGAGGGCTGTCTGCTTGCTCTGCTTACTGTGTTCTTAGCTGTGCAGAAGCTTTTTAGTTTGATCAAGTCCCAGTAGTGTATTTTTGAAGCTGCTTCAATTGCCCGGGGGGTTCTCCTCATGAAATACTCACCCAGACGAATTTCTTCAAGGGTTTTCCCTGCATTCTCCTCTAGTATTTTTATAGTTTCATGTCTTAAGTTTAAATCTTTAATCCAATGAGAGTCTATCTTAGTTAATGGTGAAAGGTGTGGGTCCAATTTCAGTCTTCTGCAGGTTGCCAGCCAATTCACCCAGCACCATTTGTTAAATAGGGAATCTTTTCCCCACTGAATGTTTTTAATTGGCTTGTCAAAAATCAAATAGCGGTAAGTAGCTGGATTCATCTCTTGGTTCTCTATTCTATTCCAGATATCTACTTCTCTGTTTTTGTGCCAATACCATGCTGTTTTGATCACCATCGATTTGTAGTAAAGTCTGAGGTCTGGTAGTGTGATTCCTCCTGTTTTGTTTTTATTTCTGAGTAATGTCTTGGCTATTCGAGGTTTTTTCTGATTCCATATAAAACGAAGTAATGTTTTTTCAAGATCTTTACAATATGACAGTGGAGCTTTAATAGGGAGTGCGTTGAAATTATATATTGCTTTGGGTAGTATGGACATTTTGATAATGTTGATTGTTCCTAGCCATGAGCATGGTATGTTTTTCCATTTGTTAACATTTTCAGCTATTTCTTTTCTTAGAGTTTCATAGTTCTCTTTATAGAGATCTTTCACGTCTTTTGTTAGGTAAATTCCCAAATATTTCATCTTCTTTGGCACTACTGTGAATGGGATAGAGTCCTTAACTGCTTTTTCAATTTGACTGTTGTTGGTGTATATAAAGGCTATCGATTTATGAATGTTGATTTTGTAACCTGAGACGCTGCTGTATTCCTTGATCACTTCTAGGAGTTTTGTAGTAGAGTCCCTAGTGTTTTCCAGATACACAATCATATCATCTGCGAAGAGCGAGAGTTTGATCTCTTCTGACCCTATATGGATACCCTTGATCGCCTTTTCTTCCCTAATTGTGGTGGCTAAAACTTCCATTACAATGTTGAAAAGGAATGGAGACAATGGGCAGCCTTGTCTGGTTCCTGATCTGAGTGGAAATGATTCCACTTTAACTCCATTCAATATGATATTGGCTGTGGGTTTGCTGTAGATAGCCTCTATCAGTTTAAGAAAAGTCTCTTCTAGACCAATTTTCTTGAGTGTTCTGATCATGAAGGGATGCTGGATATTATCAAAAGCTTTTTCTGCATCAATTGAGAGAATCATATGGTCTTTGTTTTTTAATTTGTTTATGTGCTGAATTACATTTATAGATTTACGTATATTGAACCAGCCTTGAGACCCTGGGATAAAACCAACTTGGTCATGATGTATAATTTGTTTGATGTGTTGCTGGATTCTGTTTGTTAGGATCTTGTTGAATATTTTTGCATCTATATTCATTAGTGATATTGGTCTATAATTTTCTTTTCTTGTTGGGTCTTTTCCTGGTTTGGGGATCAGGGTGATATTTGCTTCATAGAACGTGTTGGGTAGTCTTCCTTCTTTTTCTACATTTTGGAACAGGTTGAGTAATATAGGTACTAATTCCTCTTTAAAGGTTTGGTAGAATTCTGACGTGAAAGCATCTGGTCCCGGGCTTTTCTTTTTAGGGAGGTTTTGTATAGTTGATGCTATTTCTGAACTTGATATGGGTCTGTTCAACATTTCCACTTGATTCTGGTTAAGTCTTGGAAGATGGCGTGCTTCCAAGTATCGGTCTATTTCCTTCAGATTTTCATATTTCTGAGAATAAAGTTTCTTGTAATATTCATTAAGGATTTTTTGGATTTCTGATGAGTCTGTGGTTATTTCGTCTTTGTTGTTTCTGATTGATGATATTAGAGATTTTACTCTTTTTTTCCTGATTAGGTTGGCCAGAGGTTTATCTATTTTATTGACCTTTTCAAAAAACCAGCTTTTTGATTTATTAATCTGTTGTATTATTCTTTTGTTTTCAATTTCATTTAATTCTGCTCTAATTTTGGTTATTTCTTTTCTTCTACTGGGTTTGGGGTTGGAATGTTCTTCCTTTTCCAGTTGCGTGAGATGTCCCATTAAGTTGTTAACTTCCTCTCTTTCCGTTCTCTTGAGGAAGGCTTGCAGTGCTATAAATTTCCCTCTTAGAACTGCCTTTGCACTGTCCCAGAGGTTCTGATAGTTTGTGTCTTCATTGTCATTTTGTTCCAAAAAATTGGTGATTTCTTTCTTAATCTCATCTCTGACCCAGCTATCATTCAGCATAAGGTTATTTAACTTCCATGTTTTTGTATGAGTATGCAGATTCCTGTTGTTAATTCAAGTTTTATTCCATGATGGTCCAAGAAGATGCATGGAATAATGTCTATTCCTTTAAATTTACTGAGGTTAGACTTGTGACCTAAAATGTGATCAATTTTGGAGTAAGTTCCGTGGGCTGATGAGAAGTATGTGTATTCAGTTTTGTTGGGATGAAATGTTCTGTAGATGTCTGCTAAATCTAAATATTGGATGGTTAGGTTTAAATCTAAGATTTCCTTGCTCAGCTTCTTTCTGGAGGATCGATCCAACACTGTCAAGGGAGTGTTGAAATCTCCAACGATTATGGAGCTGGAGGAAATCAAGTTACTCATGTCTGTTAGAGTTTCTCTTATAAATTGAGGTGCATTCTGGTTGGGTGCATAGATATTAATAATTGAGATCTCGTCATATTGAGTATTACCCTTAACAAATATGAAGTGACCATTCTTGTCCTTCCTTACTTTTGTTGGTTTAAAGCCTACTGTATCTGCAAATAAAATTGCAACACCTGCTTTTTTCTGATTACCATTTGCCTGAAATATGGATGACCATCCTTTCACCGTGAGTCTGTATTTGTCTTTTAAGTTGAGATGTGACTCTTGTATGCAACAAATATCTGGCTTGAGTTTTTGTATCCAGTCAGCTAACCTATGCCTCTTTAGAGGACAGTTTAAGCCATTCACATTGATGGAGAGTATTGATAAGTCTGGTGGAATTTTGGGTATCGAGTTTTTCAAAGGTCCAGTGGACATTTTTAATCCTTTCGCCAGTGTGGAAGTTGGAGTTTGATCCAAAGTTTCTGAGTGAGTTTACTTTTGTGGTATAGGATTGGGTTGGTCATTGTGGAGGATAGGTCTGAGAACATCCTGAAGAGCTGGTTTACATATGGCAAATTTTTTCAACATATGAATGTCATTGAAGTATTTAATTTCTCCATCATAGATGAAACTCAGTTTAGCTGGATACAAGTTCCTGGGTTGAAAGTTTTTTTGCTTTAGGAGATTAAAAGTTGATGACCAGCCTCTTCTTGCTTGAAAAGTTTCAGCAGAGAGATCTGCAGTTATTCTAATATTCTTACCTTTGTACGTTACAGTTTTCTTTCACCGGGCTGCTTTGAGAATCTTCTCTTTCATGTTAACTTTAGTGAAGCTAATTATGATATGTCTGGGAGATGGCTTATTGGGGTTGAATCGTGCTGGGGTTCTGAAGCTGTCTGCTATCTGAATTTCAGATTCTCTAGGCATGTCTGGAAAATTTTCTTTCATAATTTCATGTAGAAGGGCCTCTGTGCCCTTGGCAGCCACTTCATCGTTCTCCGAAATTCCTATAACCCTTATGTTGTTGTTTTTCGAATTATCTGAGAGTTCTCTGAGTGAGTGATCCGTTTTTGCTCTCCATTTCTCTTCCTCTTTGAGAGATTGGGAGCGTTCGAAGACTTTATCTTCAATGTCAGAAATCCTTTCTTCTGCTTGCTCCATTCTGTTACTGAGGGATTCTACTGTATTTTTCATATCTTTGAGGGCTGTAAGTTCTTGTTTCAGTGTGTCTAAGTCTTTGGTGGTTTTGTCTTTAAATTCGTTAAATTCTTGAGACAATTTTTGAATTTCTCCTCGAATTCCTAATTCCATTTTATTAATCTTGTCTGCAAACCAAATTCTGAATTCGACATCTGACATCTCAGCCAGTTGTTTATGAATGGGATCTTCAATCACATCTGCCGTATCTTTTCTTGGGGGGGTTGATCTATTCTGGTTATTCATGTTACCAGAGTTTTTCCGCTGATTCCGCCCCATGGTTTACTCCCTTTGGTTTTTCCCCTGGGGTTTTATCGAGGGCCCGTACAGTGTTGTGGCCTGAGAAACTGGGGCCCTGTCTGGTGTGGTGGAGCAAAGTGGTTCTGTCTTGTTTTCAGCTGGTTTCTGTTCGATCCTATTGCAACTTCTACTCTGGCTTGAAGTCTCAGCTGTGTGGAAAAATCAGCAATTAAGTCACCCCGCCTGCCCACCTCTGGCCCCAGTTGGAAAAGGAGAATCAAACCTTCCTACAATCGCACACCAAGGGCACCGCCTGAAAAGTCTATTAGCCCAGTTCAAAAGGTCCGAATCAACTGTCTCAATTGGCACTTGTCTCGGGTGGAAGGGTTCAAGAGGTCTCTGGGAACTGGATCACAGGGGCCTGGTGACTCCTCTGACACAGCTCACCCCAGTGCAGCGTGGAGTCAGGAGGAGCCACCCAGCAAACAGAGCAGTCTGGGAAGGTTGACGTCTCCTTCCCCACTTTGCCCCTCCATCGGACCCAGTCACTGGTATCTCTGCAGATGGCTAACCCAGTTGCCTGCAGTGAACAGACACTCCAGGGGTTTGCACCTGCCTGAATCGCAAGGAAGTCTGCCAGGCCCCCGCAGACTGCCGCTATCTAGCAGGAGGAGATGGGGCCTGACATCTTTGAGTGTTTGATGCAGGTGATGGGAAGGAGGTGTTCACTCAGGCTTAGCCCCGTCCCTGATGGATGCTGCTAACAGAACAGAACAGAACAGACAACTTTGTGAGGTTCTGTCTCTGTTCCTGTCGTCGCCTACAGAAGACGGGCTGTTTTGAGTTCAAACGTCTTTGCTGCTGGAGAATTGCGTCTGAACACCTCTCTGGGTCGGCCCTGCCCTGGAAGCTTCCCGGGTTTGTGAGCCGTGTCACCGGTGGCCTCCTCTGGTTGCCCAGGGAGACAGGGGGTGTGGCCTCAGGATATCCAGAAGTGAGCGTTCTGCCGTTAAAGAAAAAACGGCTGTTGGTCTACCTCCAGGGAACTGCTGCTCTGGTGTGGGCACTCAGGCGACCCTTTTCTCCTCTGTCCCGCGCCCCAGTGTCAGCACTGAGCGGCCGCAGTTTGTGCTGGGTCCACACCCCTTAAGAGATCCCCCAAGAATCAGAACTCTTGGGGGATGGGCCTCCAGACCCCGATTGGGAGTGGGGGGGGAAGCTAGAGTTTCATTCAGTGTTACGCAATACTGCGATCCGGGGAGGGCTCCTGCACTGCACCGCAGGGAAGTGCCGCCAAGGCTTGATTTCCCCTCAGCAGAGTGCCCTCTCCTCGCTCACGTATCCCAGAGTCAGTGCTGACCTGACGCAGCTCAGGCACTGTGCACTCCCCTCGAGAAATCACCCAAGGAGCCGAACTCCTGGGGGATAGGCCCTCAGACCCCGAGTGAGAGTAGGGGTTCTCAGCTCTCAGCGGGGAGGCCAGAGTCTGATTCAGTCTTGGGCCCCGTATGCCCGGGGAGGGTTGGTGCACTGCACCGCAGGGAAGTGCCGTGAGGCGTGACTCCCCCTCAGCCTGATGCCCTCTCCTCACTTGCGCGCCTCAGAGTCAATGCTGACCAGTCGCAACTCGGGGACTGTCCACTCCCCTTGAGAAATCACCCAAGGATCCGAAGTCCTGGGGGACAGGCCTCCAGACCTCAGTGGGCGGGAGGGGAGCACCGGGGATTCAGGGTTGCCGGCAAAGGATTCCCAAAGTTTTATTCAGCCCTATGTCCAGCAGGAGAACGCCACGGCACCCCAGTAGGGGAGGTAGGTCCAGTTTTTAGAAGGTCTCTCCCGTGGAGTGTAGTGGGAGGGCCTTTAATTTCTGCCCGCTTGTTCAATTGTGGGGCTCTAGAGCCAGTCTCATGGGGGAGGGGGACTCCCGTCCGCTTGGTGGTGGATTTTGTACCTTTCATTTGCGTCCTTGTGATCACAACTTGCCTCAGCAGTGTTGATGTGCGTTCTTCAGCCTTCTCTCTTGGTGAGGCTCAAGTCCACCAGGATACTTACTAAATTCCTGTCCCTTAACTCTCCTTCTGGACGGGAGCCTTTGTTGAAAGCTGGCTTCAGTCCGCCATCTTGTCTCCAGCCTTTTATTGACCTTTTCGAAAAACCAGCTTTTTGATTTATTGATCTGTTGTATTATTCTTTTGTTTTCAATTTCATTTAATTCTGCTCTAATTTTGGTTATTTCTTTTCTTCTACTGGGTTTGGGGTTGGAATGTTCTTCCTTTTCCAGTTGCTTGTGATGTCCCATTAAGTTGTTAACTTCCTCTCTTTCTGTTATCTTGAGGAAGGCTTGCAGTGCTATAAATTTCCCTCTTAGAACTGCCTTTGCACTGTCCCAGAGGTTCTGATAGTTTGTGTCTTCATTGTGGTTTTGTTCCAAAAAGTTGGCGATTTTTTTCTTAATCTCTTCTCTGCCCCAGCTATCATTCAGCATAAGGTTATTTAACTTCCATGTTTTTGTATGAGTATGCAGATTCCTGTTGTTACTCAGCTCAAGTTTTATTCCATGGTGGTCCGAGAAGATGCATGGAATAATTTCTATTCCTTTAAATTTACTGAGGTTAGACTTGTGACCTAAGATGTGATCGATTTTGTAGTAAGTTCCATGGGCTGATGAGAAGTATGTGTATTCAGTTTTGTTGGGCTGAAATGTTCTGTAGATGTCTGCTAAATCCAAATGTTGGGTGGTTAGGTTTAAATTTAATATTTCTTTGCTCGACTTCTTGTTGGAGGATCGATCCAACACTGCCAAGGGAGTGTTGAAATCTCCGACTATTATGGAGCTGGAGGAAATCAAGTTGCTCATGTCTGTTAGAGTTTCTCTTATAAATTGAGGTGCATTCTGGTTGGGTGCATAGATATTAATAATTGAGATTTCATCATATTGAGTATTACCCTTAACAAATATGAAGTGACCTTTCTTGTCCTTCCTTACTTTTGTTGGTTTAAAGCCTATTGTATCTGCAAATAAAATTGCAACACCTGCTTTTTTCTGATTACCATTTGCCTGAAATATGGATGACCATCCTTTCACCCTGAGTCTGTATTTGTCTTTTAAGTCAAGATGTGACTCTTTTATGCAACAAATATCTGGCCTGACTTTTTGTATCCAATCAGCTAACCTATGCCTCTTTAGAGGACAGTTTAAGTCATTCACATTAATGGAGAATATTGATAAGTCTGGTGAAGTTTTGGGTATCAAGTTTTTCAAAAGTCCAGTGGGCATTTTTAATCCTTTCACCAGTGTGGAAATTGGAGTTTGATCCGAAGTTTCTGAGTGAGTTTACTTTTGTGGTATAGGATTGGGTTGGTCATTATGGAGGACAGGTCTGAGAATATCCTGAAGAGCAGGTTTGGTTATGGCAAATTTCTTCAACAGATGAATGTCATTAAAGTATTTAATTTCTCCATCATAAATGAAACTCAGTTTAGCTGGATACAAGATCCAGGGTTGAAATTTATTTTGTTTTAGGAGATTAAAGGTCGGTAAACACCCTCTTCTGTCTTGAAAAGTTTCAGCAGAGAGGTCTGCAGGCATTCTAATATTCTTCCCTTTGAAGGTAATGGTTTTCTTTCTCCTGGCAGCTTTGAGGATTTCCCCCTTCATATTAACTTTAGTGAAGTTAATTATGATATGCCTGGGGGATGTCTTATTGGGGTTGAGTCATGCTGTGGTTCTGAAGCTGTCCGCTATCTGAATTTCAGAATCTCTAGGCTTGTGTGGAAAATTCTCTTTCTTAATTTCATGCAGAAGGGCCTCTGTGCCCAGCGAGGCCACTTCATCTGTTTCTGGAACTCCTATGATTCGGATATTCGCCTTCTTCAAATTATCCCAGAGCTCTTGGAGAGAATGATCCATTTTTGCTCTCCATTTCTCTTCCTCTTTGAGAGTTTGGGAGCATTCAAAGGCTTTATCTTTGATGTCAGAAATCCTTTCTTCTGCTTGCTCCATTCTGTTGCTGAGGGATTCTACTGTATTTTTCATAATTTTGAGGACTGCAAATTCTTGCTTCAGTGTGTCTATGTCTTTGGTCGTTTTGTCTTTAAATTTGTTAAATTCTTGAGACCACTTTTGAATTTCTCCTCGAATTCCTAATTCCACTTTTTTTTTTTTGTTGTTGTTGTTGGGGATTCAATGAGGGTACAATAATCCAGGTTACACTGATTACAATTGTTAGGTAAAGTCCCTCTTGCAATCATGTCTTGCCACCATAAATTGTGACACACACCAAGGCCCCACCCACCTCCCTCCTTCCCTCTTTCTGTTTCCCCCCCCCATAACCATAATTGTCATTAATTGTCCTCATATCAAAATTGAGTACATAGGATTCATGCTTCTCCATTCTTGTGATGCTTTACTAAGAATAATGTCTTCCACGTCCATCCAGGTTAATACGAAGGATGTAAAGTCTCCATTTTTTTTTAATGGCTGAATAGTATTCCATGGTATACATATACCACAGCTTGTTAATCCATTCCTGGGTTGGTGGGCATTTAGGCTGTTTCCACATTTTGGCGATTGTAAATTGAGCTGCAATAAACAGTCTAGTACAAGTGTCCTTATGACAAAAGGATTTTTTTCCTTCTGGGTAGATGCCCAGTAATGGGATTGCAGGATCAAATGGGAGGTCTAGGTTGAGTGCTTTGAGGTTTCTCCATACTTCCTTCCAGAAAGGTTGTACTAGTTTGCAGTCCCACCAGCACTGTAAAAGTGTTCCCTTCTCTCCACATCCACGCCAGCATCTGCAGTTTTGAGATTTTGTGATGTGGGCCATTCTCACTGGGGTTAGATGATATCTCAGGGTTGTTTTGATTTGCATTTCTCTAATATATAGAGATGATGAACATTTTTTCATGTGTTTGTTAGCCATTCATCTGTTGTCTTTAGAGAAAGTTCTATTCATGTCTCTTGCCCATTGATATAAGGGATTGTTGGCTTTTTTCATGTGGATTAATTTGAGTTCTCTATAGATCCTAGTTATCAAGCTTTTGTCTGATTGAAAATATGCAAATATCCTTTCCCATTGTGTAGGTTGTCTCTTTGCTTTGGTTATTGTCTCCTTAGCTGTACAGAAGCTTTTCAGTTTAATGAAGTCCCATTTGTTTATTTTTGTTGTTGTTGCAATTGCCATGGCAGTCTTCTTCATGAAGTCTTTCCCCAGGCCAATATCTTCCAGTGTTTTTCCTATGTTTTCTTGGAGGATTTTTATTGTTTCATGCCTTAAGTTTAAGTCCTTTATCCATCTTGAATCAACTTTTGTGAGTGGGGAAAGGTGTGGGTCCAATTTCAGTCTTTTACATGTAGACATCCAGTTTTCCCAACACCATTTATTGAATGTGGAGTCTTTCCCCCAAGGTATGTTCTTGTTTGGTTTATCAAAGTTTAGGTGGTTGTAAAATGTTAGTTTCATTTCTTGGTTTTCAATTCGATTCCAAGTGTCTACGTCTCTGTTTTTGTGCCAGTACCATGCTGTCTTGAGCACTATGGCTTTGTAGTACAGACTAAAATCTGGTATGCTGATGCCCCCAGCTTTATTTTTGTTACAGAGAACTGCCTTAGCTATACGGGGTTTTTTCCGGTTCCATACAAAACGCAGAATCATTTTTTCCAAATCTTGAAAGTACGATGTTTGTATTTTGATAGGAATGGCATCGAATAGGTAGATTGCTTTGGGAAGTATAGACATTTTAACAATGTTGATTCTTCCCATCCATGAGCATGGTATGTTCTTCCATTTGTTAATATCCTCTGCTATTTCCTTTCTGAGGATTTCATAGTTTTCTTTATAGAGGTCCTTCACCTCCTTCGTTAGGTATATTCCTGGGTATTTCATTTTCTTTGAGACTATGGTGAAGGGAGTTGTGTCCTTAATTAGCTTCTCATCTTGACTGTTATTGGTGTACACAAAGGCTACTGACTTGTGGACATTGATTTTATATCCTGAAACATTACTGTATTTTTTGATGACTTCTAGGAGTCCTGTGGTTGAGTCTTTGGGGTTCTCTAAGTATAAGATCATGTCGTCAGCAAAGAGGGAGAGTTTGACCTCCTCTGCTCCCATTTGGATTCCCTTTATTTCCTTGTCTTGCCTAATTGTATTGGCTGGAACTTCCAGCACTACGTAGAATAGTAAAGGTGACAGAGGACAACCTTGTCTGGTTCCAGTTCTAAGAGGAAAAGCTTTGAGTTTTACTCCATTCAGTAAAATATTGGCTGTGGGTTTGTCATAGATAGCTTCAATCAGTTTTAGAAATGTGCCACCTATGCCTATACTCTTCAGTGTTCTAATTAGAAAAGGATGCTGGATTTTATCAAATGCTTTTTCTGCATGTATTGAGAGGATCATGTGATCTTTATTTTTGCCTCTGTTAATGTGGTGGATAACGTTTATAGACTTGCGTATGTTAAACCATCCTTGCATCCCTGGGATGAAACCCACTTGATCATGATGAATGACTTTCTTGATGATAAGCTGTAATCTATTGGCTAGGATTTTGTTGAGAATTTTTGCGTCTATATTTATGAGTGAGATTGGTCTGAAATTCTCCTTTTCGTTTGGGTCTTTTCCTAGTTTTGGTATCAGGGTGATGTTTGCTTCATAGAATGTGTTGTGGAAGATTCCTTCTTCCTCAATTTTTTGGAATAATTTCTGCAGTACAGGAATAAGCTCTTCCTTGAAGATTTGATAGAATTCTAGAGTGAAGCCATCTGGACCAGGGCATTTTTTGGTTGGAAGCTTTTTTATTGTTTCTTTGATCTCAGTGCTTGAAATTGGTCTGTTCAGGAGCTCTATTTCTTCCTGGCTGAGTCTAGGGAGAGGGTGTGATTCCAAATATGGATCCATTTCTTTCACATTGTCAAATTTCTGGGCATAGAGTTTCTGGTAGTATTCAGAGATGATCTCTTGTATCTCTGTGGGATCAGTTGTGATTTCCGCTTTATCATTTCTGATTGAGGTTACTAGAGATTTTACTTTTCTATTTCTAGTCAGTCTGGCCAATGGTTTATCTATTTTATTTATTTTTTCAAAAAACCAACTCCTTGTTTCATTAATTTTCTGAATGATTCTTTTGTTTTCAATTTCATTGATCTCTGATTTGATTTTGGATATTTCTTTTCTTCTACTGAGTTTAGGCTTAGATTGTTCTTCTTTTTCCAATTCCATAAGATCTCTTGTGAGATTGTTGGTGTGTTCTCTTTCTGTTTTTCAAATGTAGGCATCTAAAGCGATGAATTTTTCTCTCAAAACTGCTTTTGCAGTATCCCACAGGTTTTGGTAGCTTGTGTCTTCATTGTTGTTATGCTCAAGGAAGTTAATGATTTCCTATTTTATTTCTTCCTTCACCCATCTGTTATTCAACAGAAGATTGTTTAGTTTCCATGCCTTTGGGTGGAGTCGAGCATTTTTGTTAGAGTTGAGTTCCACCTTTAGTGCCTTATGGTCTGAGAAGATACAAGGTAAAATTTCAATTCTTTTAATTCTGTTGATAATTGTTTTGTGTCCCAGGATATGATCAATTTTGGAGAATGTTCCATGGGGTGATGAGAAGAATGTATATTCTTTATCTTTGGGATAGAGTGTTTTATATGCGTCTATCAAGCACAGTTGTTCTAGGGTCTCATTTAAGTCTCTTATATCCTTGTTTAATTTCTGTTTAGAGGATCTGTCCAGCTCTGTAAGAGGAGTGTTAAAGTCCCCTGTTATGATGGTATTATCAGATATCATATTACTCAGACTGAGTAAGGTGTGTTTCAAGAATCTGGGAGCATTTAAATTGGGTGCATAGATATTTAGAATTGAAATGTCTTCTTGTTGTATTTTTCCCTTGACCAATATAAAGTGACCATCTTTGTCTTTTTTGACTTTAGTTGCTTTAAATCCACATGTATCTGAAAATAAGATTGCAACTCCTCTTTTCTTCTGAATTCCATTTGCCTGAAAAATTGTCTTCCAACCCTTGAGTCGGAGCTTTAATTTGTCTTTTGAATCCAGGTGTGTTTCTTGCAGACAGCAAATGGATGGCTTGTGTTTTTTAATCCAATCAACAAATCTATGTCTCTTCAGTGGGGAATTCAAGCCATTAACATTTATTGAGATAATTGATAAGTGTGGTAGTATTCTATTCGTCTTATTTTGTGAGAGTCCATTGCTTAGTTTTATCTTTTGCATCAGTGTGGAGGTTAGGTTCTGTCCTTTAATTTCTGAGTTCTTACTTTGCTGCTGATCCATTGTGGTGGTCAGTGTGCAGAACAGGTTGAAGTATTTCCTGTAGAGCTGGTCTTGTTGTGGCAGATTTCCTCACTGTTTGTATATCCGTAAATGATTTGATTTCTGCATCAATTTTGAAGCTTAGCTTAGCAGGGTGCAGAATTCTGGGCTGGAAATTGTTCTGTTTAAGTAGATTAAAGGTAGATGACCATTGTCTTCTTGCTTGGAAAGTTTCATTAGAGACGTTTGCGGTCAGTCTGATGGATTTGCCCCTGCAGGTCAACTGGCGCTTACTCCTGGCAGCTTGCAGAATCTTTTCTTTTGTCTTGACTTTGGACAGGTTCATCACAATGTGTCTTGGAGACGGTTGGTTAGAGTTGAGGTGACCTGGGGTCCGATAGCCCTCTGAAAGCAGTGTGTCAGAATCTTTGGTGATATTTGGAAAATTTTCTTTTATAATATTCTCTAGTATGGCTTCCATTCCTCTGGGGCATTCTTCTTCCCCTTCTGGAATTCCTATAACTCGTATGTTGGAACCTTTCATATAGTCCCATAATTCTGACAGTGAACGTTCTGCTTTCTCTCTCTTCTTTTCTGCCTCTTTTACTATCTGAGTTATCTCAAAAACTTTGTCTTCTACCTCTGAAATTCTTTCTTCTGCATGGTCTAACCTTTTGCTGATACTTTCCATTGCATCTTTAAGTTCCCTGATTGACTGTTTCATTTCCTTCAGCTCTGCTATATCCTTTTTATATTCTTCATATCGTTCATCTCTGATTTGATTCTGTTTTTGAATTTCCTTTTGGTTATTTTCCACTTTATTAGCAGTTTCATTCATTGTTTCCATCATTTCTTTCATTGTTTTCAACATGTGTATTCTAAATTCCCTTTCTGTCATTCCTAACATTTCTGTATAGGTGGAATCCTCTGCAGTAGCTACCTCATGGTCCCTTGGCGGGGTTGTTCTGGACTGGTTCTTCATGTTGCCTGGAGTTTTCTGCTGATTCTTCCTCTTGGGTGATTTCTTTTATCTGTTTCCTTGCCCTAATTTTCTTTTCACTTCGTCTTGCTCTTCAAGTTCTCGTGCCTGTGGACTAAGGGTTACAGGACCAGAAGGGTGAGAAGGTTTAAGAGCAAAAAAGGGATGAAAGAAAGGAGGACCGAGTGATAAGGAAAAAAAAGAAAAATAGAGAAAGGAGAGGGGGTGGGTAAAGGGAATATTGACAAAAAGAAGAGAGGCACAGAAAGAGGGAGACAGAGCAATATAGGTGTACAGTAGGGTACTTTGATAGAACCTTAAAAAAAAAAACACCTTCTGGGGGTGCCCAGTTGGGTGGTTCCCTTGAGGTCATCAGCTCTTTGCTAACCTGATCAGACACAGTACCCCACTTCCACCAAGTATAGAGGAAAGACAAAAATGCTATAAATCAAACCAAAACAAGCAAACAGAAAACTTTACGGGATAAAATTGGCTGGAAAAACCAAATAATAGTGGTAGAAACACTAACAAAAATGAAGTTCTAATTATTGAAATAGGCAGCAATGGGAAATTATAATTAACTAGAAAAATTGAGAGAGAAAAAGGATCTGTATGGAAAAGGTTGAACTTAAGAAACAAAACAACAATCCACAACATCAAAATAAACAAAAAAAACAACCAAACCAAAAAAAAAAAAAAAAAACACAACCAAAAACAAAGCAGTATGTATATGTTATTGAATATTGTCTGGGCAACACGTGGTCTTCTGGGGTATGAGATGTTAATCATAGTTCTGATACGACTGGAGGCTGCTAGTTTCTCAAACCCCAGCAGGTAGACACCCTAAATCTCTCTTCAGCCCACTTGAAAGGCACTTTGAACTTGTTCACTTACTGAGCAGAAGCTTTCTCAGGGAAGTGCTTATTGCTGGAATCACTGCTGAAGTGGCTATACACTTACCCTGTGTGTCAAAACTGGTCTCCCTCTGCCCTCGAGGGTTAGGGCTGCAAGGCGGCTCAGACCCCGCCCTTAGGCTACTTGGTCGCTGGGTTACCAGCTCCCACCCAATTCTAGCTCTGCGACCCTGGGGGCGGAGCTTGCCGGGGCAGATAGCTCACAATGTCTGCCTGTGACCCAGAGCCAAACACTATTAGCTCCGTCTGGCTCAGCGGCTCAGACTGGGGCCCTAGACAAAGGCCAAAATTCTCCGCACTCCTGCTCAGGCTCTCCCCAAGGCAGTTCAGCTGAGTCCCAAGTCCAAAGACACCAAAACAGTTCACAGGTAAGGTCTTTCTGGTTTGCAGTCTCACTGCTACTGAACTTACAGTTGCGGGCGGGTTTAGATGGATTGAACACACACGACCACTTGCTGGTTTTCCACTGTTTTAGTCCTCCTCGGGTCCAGAAGTCTCTCGCTGACTCCCTGTATCCTCTCAGGGGTGATGATAGGCAGATCCCACCAGCCAGAGATGCCTGGAGTCCTATATCCCCAGACTCATGGTGCCCAGATGCAAGGAAGCTGTTACTCGGCTGCCATCTTGCTCCGCCTCCTCCCTAATTCCACTTTGTTAATCTTGTCTGCAATCCAAATTCTGAATTCGATTTCTGACATCTCAGCCATTTGTTTATTAATGGGATCTTCAATTGCATCTGCCATATCTTTTCTTGGGGGGGTTGATCTATTCTGGTTATTCATGTTACCAGAGTTTTTGCACTGATTCCACCCCATGGTTGTTTTACTCCCTCTGATTTTTTCCCCTGGGGCTTTGTCGAGGGCCTGTACGGTGTTGTGGCCTGAGAAACTGGGGCCCTGTCTGGTGTGGTGGGGCTAAGTGGTTCTGTCTTGTTTTCAGCTGGTTTCTGTTCCACCCTAGTGAAAGAGATACTCTGGATTGAAGTCTCAGCTGTGGAGAAATATCAGCAATGAAGTCACCCCACCCCCCATCAGCAAACAATTGGAAAAGAAAAATCCAACCTTCCTACCACCATGCATCTAGGGCACCACCTGATTTGTCCTCAGGCGATTGGTTCAGTTCAAAAAGTCCAAATCAATTGTCTCAGTCTGCACCTGTCTTGGGTGAGAGAGTTTAAGAGGTCTCTGGGAACTGGATCACAGGGGTCTGGTGACTACTCTGGTGTGGCTTGTTACAGTGCTGCGTTGAGTCAGGAGGAGCCACCCAGCCAATAGATCAGTCTCAGAAGGTTGATCCCTCCTTCCCCACCTTGTACTGCTGTGACACCCAGTCACTGATAGCTCTGCAATTGGCTGACCCAGTTGCCTGTAGTGAATGGGTACTCCAGGACTTTGCAGCTGCCTGAATCACAAGGAAGTCTGCCAGGCCGCTGCGCTCTGCCTCTCTCTAGCAGGAGGAGGTGAGGCCTGACAACCTCGGGCGCTTGATGAAGGTTGGGGGGTTTCCACTCAGGTCTAGTCTCGCCCCTGATTAATGTTACTGACAGAACTGAACAGAACAACTCTGCGGTTCCCCTGCAGAAGAGAAGCTGAATTGAGTTCCAAATCAGCTTGTCTTTGCTCTTGTATTGTCTATAGGCTGATGATCCCCTGAGGGCCAGGTGCTTCTTAGGTTTAGTAAAGCGGACCTCTGGGTCAGCCCCACCCTGGGAATTTCCCTAGTTTGCAAGTTGGAGTAGCCTCAGGCAAATCCTAGACTCAGAGTCTCTGGTTGCCCAGGGAGACAGGGGGTGTGGTTTCAGAATATTCAGTAGTAAGCCATATTGCTAGCAAAAGAGGGCTTCTGTTTTATGGCCCAGGCAACCGCTGCTCCGGTGTAGCTCCCTTCTGGCCAACCGTCCTCTCTCCGCTCCCATACCCCAGAGTCTGCACTGACCGGCTGCAGCCCAGCACTGTCTACACCCCTCGAGCAATCGCCCAAGAGTCTGGGCCCCTGGGGGACAAGCCTCCAGACCTTGGAGCGAGAGCAGAAGCCAGTGCGGGGAGCGCTGGGAGCCTGGGGTTGCGGGCAGAGAACACACACAGCTTTACACAGTTTTATGCCTGGCCATATTGTCACCAAAAGACGGCTGTCGCACTGTGCCTCAGGGAACTACCACTCTGGTGGTCCCCTCTCCGCCGACCAGGACTGGCCTCCAGACCTCAGTGTGAGTAAAGGGGAGTGCTGGGAGCTCAGAATTCCAGGTAGAGACTATATACAGTTTATACATTTTTATGCCTGGCAGGAGGACGCTGTGGCACCCTAGTAGGGGAGGTAGGTCCAGTTTTTAGAGGGTCTCTCCCATGGAGTGTAGTGGGAGGACCTTTGAACTCTGCCCGATTGTTTGTGGGGCACTGAGCCATTCTCATGGGGGAGGGGACTCCTATCCGCTTGGTGATGGATTTTGTACCTTTTGTTTGTATCCTTGTGGTCGCAGCTTGCCTCAGCGGGGTTGACGTGCGTTCTTCAACCTTCTCTCTTAGTGCAGCTTAAATCCACCAGGTTACTTGCTGAATTTTGTCCTTTAACTCTCCTACTTGACGGGAGCCTCTGTGGAAAGCTGGATTCAGTCAGCCATCTTGTCTCCTCCCCTCTGCATCTATATTTATTAATAATATTGGTCTGTAGTTTTTGTTGGGTTCTTTCTTGGTTTTGGTATCAGGGTGATATTTACTTCATAGAATGTGTTGGGGAGGATTTCTTTCTTCTCTCTGTTTTGGAATAGTTTCTGCAATATAGGCACTAGCTCCTCTTTGAAGGTTTAGTATAATTCATGTGTGAAACCTTCAAGATTTTTTATTATTTCTGGTTGAGTTCAGGGAGGTGGTGTGATTCCATCTGTTGGTCCATTTCCTCTACATTTTCAAATTTTGGGACATAGAGTTTTTCATAGTAACCAGTGGCAATCTTTTGTATCTTAGTGGTATCTGTTACTAGTTCACCTTTTTTGTTTCTGATTGAGTTTATTAGAGACCTTACTTTTCTGATTCTACTTAATCTGGCCAAGGGTTTATTGATTTTATTAATCTTTTCAGAGAACCACCTTTTTGTTTTGCTGATCTAATGAATGATTCTTATGTTCTCAATTTCATTTAATTCTGATTTAATTTTGATTATTTCTTTTCTTCTCCTAGGTTTGGTATTGGATTGCTCTTCCTTTTACAGCTTCTTGAGATAGTTCATTAGGTTGTTGGTGTGCATTCTTTGTTTTTTAAATGTGGGCATTTAAATTTCCTGCTTACAAGGGTATATGTGAAACTTAGTAAATGTGGAATGTAAATGTCCTAGCACAATAATTAAGAAAATGCCAGGAAGGCTATGTTAACCAGTGTGATGAAAATGTGTCAAACGGTCTATGAAACTAGTGTATGGTGCCCCATGATCTCATTAATGTACACAGCTATGATTTAATAATAATAAAAAAATAAATTTCCTTCTTAGGACTGACTTTGCAGTATTCCACAGGTTTTGATAGCTGTAGTTTACTTATCATTTTGTTTGAGAAACCTAATGATTTTCTTCTCTATCTCCTTCTTGACCCAGCTGTCATTCAGCATAAGGTTGTTTTAGTTTCCATGCCTTTTTGTGGGGATGAAAATTTTTGTTGGAGTTGAGTTCTGCCTCAATTGCCTATGGTCTAAAAAGATAAAGGTATAATTTCAATTTTGTTGAGGTTTGATTTGTGTCCTAGGATATGAACTATTTTGGAGACTTATCCATGGGCTGATGAGAAGAACATATATTCATTAGCCTTGGGATGGTATGTTCTGAATATGTCTATTAAGCCCAATTGTTTTGAATTCTGTTTGTGTCATTTCAATAATTTCTCTGTGGATGATATTTTTAGCTGTATCTCCCTTGTAATCTCTTGGGGGAGTTGATCTCTGATTTTTCATGTTACCAGGCTTCTTCTGCTTATTCCTCCCCATGTGTAAATTCAGTTTATTTACATACTTATTATATATTTTTTAAACTAGAATGTTAGGTTGTCTCTAAATTGTTACTGAGAGATAATCTAGCTGGAGTCCCTTACATAGCACCTAGAAAACATGTTTTTAAAGAAAAACTATTGGGCTGAAATTAGATCCAGAGTTCCCAAGATATGGGGCTCACTGTTCCCCTTCACCACTGACTGATTGGACAATCCCCCATTACACCTGTGGTCCCTCCTACACACAGCATTTCAAAGCTCCCCCTTAGGGCTGAAAAGTGTGAGGGTCCCTGGGAACCCACTTTTGCATGTATTGGTTTGGCAGAGGTGGGCCTGGGGTAGGACCCCCAGGTGAACCTCCTAGACCAGGGCTCCTGGATAATTGAGCCCAGCTGAACTATTCTAGCCCAAGTGCCAGCCCCAAGTACAAACAAATTCAAAAAGTCATGGTCTTCACTGAAGTCTGGGCCACACTTTTGCTTGTGGTTGGAGGAGGGAGATTTATATCTTGCAGTCTGCTTCCTGGGGATTTCCTAGAGTGGGGTCTCCTGAGACTAACCCCACCCATCTCCACATCAACAGGAGGCAAGTTGGGGGCCAAACCACAGGGGCCCACTGGCCTCCAGACAGCACCTGTCCAGTGGGTAAAGTTCCCCCCTAGCAGGAGGGATACTCAGGAGAGACTCCGCCTTGACAAAGTTAGAGTAGTTTAGCTACCATTTTCTTCCTCAGTGGGGTGCATGCTGCACTCAGTTCACTGGGCCATACAGTGCAGTGGTCTATCAGAGTTCCTGCCAGACACGTTGGGGCAGGGGGAGCAGGGCCTGTCTCCCTTTCATCCTGTGGCCAGCTAAGGCTCCCACCAGTTGCCAGTGACAGAGTGAGTGGTCTCTGTAATCCTTACTTCCTCAGTTGCTATGGAGGCTGGGTAGGGTTCAAAGCTCCTTTACCTTTCTGGTACCTGGGTATGGGGCAGCCTGGCTAGGCTCTGTGGGATGGGTGGCACTCTGCCTCCATTGGGAAGTAAGCCTCTGCAGGGCTCAATCTGTCAGGCAACCCAAGAAAGATAGGGTATGGGTTGTGGAAAGGTGATTGGAGCCAAAGTTGTTCACTATTCTGCCAGGTTCCCCCACAGGAGGACCCAAAGGAGGATATTTGCAGAGGAGAACTAGGTCTTTCTTCTCTCATGGCACTCTTTGATGAGATGAGAGCTCCTGTGGTTTGCTGCTTAGAGAGCCCCACGGTAGGAGAGGGATCCCCCTTACCCTTCTGTTCTTCTCCATTCTGGTCCACTTCATATCTGTCTTCTGTTCTCTTCCTTCCTCTTTTTCACCTTTGTCTTTGTAGTTTGTCTCAGTGGGTTTTTGAACACCTTGATTTTTTTCTCCTTGCAATCTACCTCCACAATTTATTTATTTATTTTTATTAAATCATAACTGTGTACCTTAATGCATTTATGGGGTACAATGTACTGCTTTTATATACAATTTGGAATGCTTACATCAAACTGGTTAACATAACCGTCACCTCACTTATCTGTTGTGTTAAGACATTTATACTCTACTCTTAATAGTTTTGACATGTACCCTTGCATTGTGCACATTAGGTGAGGTCTCAGCAACTACTCTTCCTCCTCTCAGCCTCCCCCTTCCCCTCTTCTGTCCTTCCTCTTCCCTCCTTCTTTCTGGACTATAGTTATGTTTTACCATTCCTATGAATGTATAGGTGATTATATACTGATTTCATAGTAGTATTGAATACATTAGATACTTTTTTTCCATTCTTGAGATACTTTACTAAGAAGAATATATTCCAGCTTCATCCAGGTAAATATAAAAGTTGTGAAGTCTCCTTTTTTATGGCTGAATAGTATTCCATGGTATACCTATACCACAGTTTGTTAATCCATTCAAGGGTTGATGGGCACTTGGGCTGCTTCCATGACTTGACAATTATGAATTGGGTTGCAATAAACTTTCTGGTCCAAATATCTTTGTTGTAAAATGATTTTTTTGTCATCTGGGTATATACCTAGTAGAGGAATTGCAGGATCAAACAGTAGGTCTACTTTTAGTTTCCTAAGTGTTCTCCAAACTTCTTTCCAAAAAGGATGTATTAGCTGGCATTCCCACCAGCAGTGTAGAAGTGTTCCCTTCTCTCCACATCCACACCAACATCTGTAGTTTTGGGATTTTGTGATGTGGGCTAATCTTACTGGAGTTAGATGATATCTCAAAGTGGTTTCTTTTTTATTAAATCATAGCTGTGTACATTAATGCAATCATGGGGTACAACATGCTGGTTTTATATACAACTTGAAATATTTTCATCAAACTGGTTAACATAGCCTTCATGGCATTTTCTTAGATATTGTGTGAAGACATTTATATTCTACATTTAGTATGTTTCACATGTACCCTTGTAAGATGCATCATAGATGTGGTCCCACCAATTACCCTCCCTCCACCCATCCTACCCCCTCCCCTCCCTTTCCCCTTTCC
Organism: Nycticebus coucang; assembly: GCF_027406575.1. Taxonomy (NCBI): domain Eukaryota; kingdom Metazoa; phylum Chordata; class Mammalia; order Primates; family Lorisidae; genus Nycticebus; species Nycticebus coucang. The sequence continues at coordinate 148,888,561 of NC_069804.1, read as the reverse complement.
CTATATTCTTGGGCTATAGCTTTCATATGAAAGCTATAAGTTAGTTTCATAGTAGGGCTGAGTACATTGGATACTTTTTCTTCCATTCTTGAGATACTTTGCTAAGAAGAATATGTTCCAGCTCCATCCATGTAAACATGAAAAAGGTAAAGTTTCTATCTTTCTTTAAGGCTGCATAGTATTCCATGGTGTACATATACCACAATTTATTAATCCATTCGTGGATTGATGGGCACTTGGGCTTTTTCCATGACTTAGCAATTATGAATTGGGCTGCAATAAATATTCTGGTGTATATATCTTTGTTATAATGTGATTTTTGGTTTTCTGGATATATACCTAGCAGAGGAATTGTAGGATCTTATGGCAGTGGTTTTGATTTGCATTTCTCTGATGATTAAACATGATGAGCATTTTCACATGTGTTTGGAGGCCATGAGCCTGTCTTCTTCAGAGAAGCTTCTGTTCAATTCTCTTGCCCACAGTGAAATGGAGTTATTTATTCTTTTCTTATTAATTAGTTTGAGTTCTCTGTAGATTCTAGTTATTAGACTTTTGTCAGAAACATAACATGCAAATATCTTCTTCCATTCTGAGGACTGTCTTCTTTCTTTACTTACTGTGTTTTTGGCTGTGCAGAAGCTTTTTAGTTTGATCAGATCCCAGTAATATATTTTTGGTATTGCTTCAATTGCCCAGGGGGTCCTTCTCATAAATTATTCTCTCAGGCCAATTTCTTTAAGAGTTTTCCCTGCACTCTTTCCTAGTAAGTACTCCGAGTTTGCTCCAGTCCAATTTTCCTCTTTCTGGACAGGAGCTACTGACAAAAGCTGCCTCTAGTTGGCCATCTTCTGAACCTTCACCCTTAAAACTCTCTTAGTTTTAATGGTTTTTAGCTTTTTATGGATTTTTAAATAGATTATTACTTTGCCTAAAATGATTATAATATCTCTTCCTTTCCAATTATAAAAGATACTAGTTGTTTTCCTGTCTTTGAACAATGATAAATAATAGTAGTGATAGGATATTCTTGGTGAAGTTGTCTTGGAAATTAAAGGATAATTCCCATTAAAAACCTATTTTAATGGGAATGCTTCTAAAATTTCACAATGATCTTAAGTATAGGCATTTGGGAGAGATGTATTATCATCTAAATTCTTTTAAATGCATCAAGCAGTTCTTTTAAATGCACTCCACACTCTATTAGTTCTAGTTGCTTTCTATCAAAATATCTCCATCTATATTGTATTTTTAAGGCCCTTGGAGGTCATTGGTTCACACTGTTATAATAATATACAAGAATTTAAAGTGTGAATTAGTGCCAGTATAGCTAGTGATTAAAAGAGAGGTTTTTGAGTTATATTAATCTTTTCGAGTCTCAGATTCCTCATCTGTATAAAAAAGTATAATGACAGTGTTTATATTCATTCATGAACAGATATTTATTTAGGCAGTCATGCTTTAGGTATTAGGTTCATATTAGTGAATAAAAAATACAAATATATACTCTCTGAAGCTTATATTTATACACTTGTAAGGAGGATTAAATGAGATAATGATGTATTTCAAGTGTTTGGCTCAATACCTGGCACATAATACATCCTCAACAAATGTTGATTATTGCTGCTATCATGGTTGTTATTATTCTCCTGGAGGATCCTGGAGCCTAAATGACATAAAATTTATCCATTTAGTAAATATTTGTTTTGCACCTATGTCATGTTAGACACTTTCCTAAGAAGTAGAGTAAAGTATCAGAAGGTGTGTGTGTCTCTTTTTTAGCTCAAGTTCCAACAAATCAAAACATTAAATGTGGTGATTCAGAAGAAAATTAAGGATCTTTGATTTTTGTTTCTTTCTTTTTTTTTTTTTGTGGTTTTTGGCCGGGGCTGGGTTTGAACCTGCCACCTCCGGCATATGGGACCAGCACCCTACTCCTTGAGCCACAGGCGCCACCCAGGATCTTTGATTTTTGATTAAAAGTGTTTGTGGCCTCATCTGGCACTCAAAGCAGATTTTTTTCTTCTTAATTAAATAGCTTCTTTATGTTGAAATCTTCCAATAGATTAAAAATGAAAGAGAATAATGTTATGAACACATATATACCTGTTGTTCCGCCTCAACAATTATTAGGACATAATTACTCTTGTTTCATGAACATCTCCACCCACTCTCCCCCATTATTTTGAAACAACTCCAAGCTCATATTATTTCATCTGTACTATTTCAGTATATAAAAGCAGTTGCCTTAATCAGATCAGCATAACCTTGCTATAATAGTCATTGTTTTCAGCTTGTGTTGCCGTATGGCAGGTACAGTCTTCCAAATCAGAACTAAGATGGGACTCAGAAAATCAGTGAATAATAAGATCTATTTCCAGGCAATGGTTTGTAGTCCTTAATGTGGAAGAAGTCAAGCTCAGAGCTTTTAATGATCTCTGGGAAATCAGAATTTCAACAAACATGAAAAAATATGAAGCATTTTAATTTTAAAGACAGGATATCAAAAAGGTGTTGCTAATGAAATGGACATATAATTTTGTTTTGTCAGAAAGGAATTGAATTTGGAGGTAGAAATTACATTTTGTCTTCCAGTGGATTGTGATGTCTTTATGTTGTCTCAGCTTCTTATGGTTTAGGAATAGAAGTTCATAGTCTCACTTTTGCCTTTCCTCCCTTCCTTTATTCTACCTAAAAGCTCAAAGAGTAAGTAACTATTTCAGTTAGTGAATTCAGCTAGTGTAAAGGTCAGCAAACTTTTTATGTAAAGGCCTAGGTAATGAATATTTTAGGCTTTGTCATCCATATGGTCTCTATCAAAAATAGTCAACTTTAGATGTAAAAGGATCCATAGACAATCTATAATTAAATGGGCACATCTATGTTTCAATAAAACTTTATTTATAGATAATGAAATTTGAATTTAATATAATTTTCACAAGTCAAAAAATTCTTATTTTGATATTTGGTCAGCCATTTAAAAGTGTACAAACCTCTTTCACTTCATAGGTTATACAAAAACAGATGATGAGCTGGATTTGGCCTGTAGTCTGTAGTTTAACAACCCTTAGAATAGTGTTTCACAATAGGTGGGAAAAAGTCCACATTACATTTATTTAACAATGCATAAAACTTCCACATATATTATCTTTTTGATTTTTAGAGTAAGTCTATTAAGTAGATATTCCCATCATTCCCATTTTATAGATGAGAAAGCTAAGGCTCAGAGATATACATAAGGCAGAGGCTTTCAACCACAGCTACACATTGCAATTATCTGGGGTTTTTTAAAGAATATCAGGTTTCCACATCTTGATGATTGTAAATTGGGATGTGATAAACAATCTAGTGCAAACGTCCTTATAATAAAATGATTTATTTTCTTCTGGGTAGATGCCTAATAGTGGGATTGTGGGCTCAAATGGGAGATCTAATTTGAGATCTTTGAGGAAACAATGTAAATGCCTATCAACTCAGGAATGGATTAACAAATTATGGTACATGCGCACCATGGAATACTATTTAGCCATAAAAAGATGGTGACTTCACATCTTTTGTAATGTCCTAGATGCAGTTGAAACACATTTTTCTTATTGAAGTACCACATGAATGGATAATCAATTATCCAATGTACTCAATACTAATATGAAGCCAGTAGACGATCTGATGCAGGCCCACATAGGAGAAAAACTTATTTCAATTCGAGTTGGAGGGAGGGGTAACAAAGGAAAGGAAGGGGGAAGGGGTTGGGAGTGCTTTTACTGAATGGGCACAGGGTGGGTTGTTTGGCATACCTTTTGTTTGTGGGACATAACCACAAGAGGGACTCTACCTAACAAAATCAAATATTTTGACCTGGTTATTTGTACCCTCGCATTAACCTGAAATAAATTTACTTAAAAAAAAATCAGGTTTCACCCCTAGAAATTCTGATCTAATTGCTCTAGTACCATGGCTCTAAAATGGGGATAATTTTGCTTCCCCCAGGGGACATTGGCAATGTCTAGAGATATTTTTGGTTATAACACTGAGTGGATGGTGGGGAGGGTGTTGTAATACTAACCTGTAGTAGGTAGAGGCCAGTCATACATCTAAATGTCATACAGTGCACAGGAAAGCCCCTCACAACAAAAAATTATCCAGCCTAAAATGTTAATGGGGCCAAAGTTGAGAAATCCTGGTTTAGGGTAGGGCCCAAGCTTTAGTCCATATGAAAAGCTCTGCAAGTGGATTTCCAGGTGGTAGATTAGTATCTTCTATCTGTATTTGAGAGTTAAGTGATAATTTGGATGATTCATGCCAACAGACAATTGTGGATTTTCAAGATAAGACTATTTTAGATCTTTACTGGCAATTTTTTTGGCTGCTAATAAGATGTTAAATGGGCAAGTTTGAGGTTGTCCTCCTTTGTTTTATCTTATACACTCTGTGAAGAAGTACTGAGGACATCAAAGGCTTAGATGAACTTAGCTCTCCTTGCTAACAGGGAGATTTGAGTGGAAAAAGCGGAGCTTTGCATTTACTTAGGGAAGACTGAAAGCTTCCAGAATGGAACAGCTAATTGGTGCTTTCAAAGGACAGTGCACATGTGTGAACACCTGAAAGGTATGAATCTAGAGAAAGAAAATTTAGAAATTATAACTTTCTCTAGTTCAGGATAATGACATATGGTGGGGCCCAGGGAATATTAGTGGAAGTTGATTAGGGTATGCAAAAATCATTTAAGAGAGATACTTGGAAAGATTTATATTGCAAGGATTCAAAACAACAGAATGCAAAGATGGAGAAGAAACATTGTCTAGGCCAATATTTCTCAAGGTGTGGTTCTTGAATCACCTACAACAGAACTACCTAGGGTATTGTTAAAAATACAGATTTGTCAGGCCCTGCTGAGACTGTTTTTTTTTTTTTTTTAAATTTCAGGTTAATGTGAGGGTACAAATAACTAGGTTATCATGTTTGCATTTGTTAGGTAGAGTCCCTCTTGTTTTTCTGAGACTTTTTGAGTCAGGATTAGGGTTAGACCTCAGAATAGGCATGTTCAACAGGCTCTTCAAGTACTTCTGATGTAAACCAAACTTTGAGAAGCACTGCTATAGGAGGAACTCTGTCTCTAATTGGAAGATGATATAGATGACAGTGTAAGCTGAAATAAATGTGTCTCTTGTCTTAGGAAAGCATGTCTTCCTGAGAAGTTGAGTGTCAATGGAGGTTTTCCAAATTTACTTTTTTTGTAATTGCACCAGTGGGACTCATTATTACTTAAAATTTTTTTTATTAAATCATAACTGTGTACATTAATGCATTTATGAGGTACAATGTGCTGATTTGATATAAAAATGTGGAATGCTTACATCTAACTGATTAACATAACCATCTCCTTCCTTACTTATTTGTTGTGGTAAGACATTCAGACTCTATTCTTAATAGTTTAGAAATGTATCATTGCATTATGCACTTTAGGTTAGGTCATGCCAAATACCCTTCATCCTCCTGACATCCCTTCTCCTCTCCCCTCTCCTTCCCCTTTTCTCCTTCTTTCAGGACTATAGTTATGTTTTACCATTCCTATGAATGTGTAGGTGATTATATACTGATTTCATAGTAGTATTGAATACATTGGATACTTCCCCCCCTTCCATTCTTGAGACACTTTACTAAGAGGAATATGTTCCAGCTCCATCCAGGTAAATATAAAAGATGTGAAATCTCCATCTTTTTATGGCTGCATAGTATTCCATGGTGTACCTATACCACAATTTATTAATCCATTCATGGTTGATGGGCACTTGGGCTGCTTCCATGACTTGGCAATTATGAAGTGGGCTGCAATAAGCATTCTGGACTCATTGTTACTTAAAATAAGCCAAAGGTTAAGACATTCACAGAGTGAATGTTCATATTCAAGTGATCTTTTAAAATGTTTGGGGGATACAATCTGTCATAATCAATATTAGCTAGTTCTCTAATCTAAATAAAATGTAGACATTTGAAAATATTCATTTTTATACCTATTTCTGTGATTCCTTAGGATTTTGTCTTTTGCAGAAATGTTTTGTGTCAATTTTTAAGTTTAGATAATAGAACGATTAGGTTTAATTAATTTTGACAACTGTGATAACACACTTGTTATGATTATATAAATGAAATTTCTGTGGCTTCCATATTTGTCTCATACCATGTTCAGACAAAGATCTGAAGTTCAGACGGAGCAGAAATATGCTGATTAGATGAATGACAGTAAGTACAAATTGTATTGTGCTGAGTGCATTTGAATTTTACACAAAGAATAGACTCAGAGTCTGATTATTCCAGTGCCTGATTGCTTTGTCATTTGCAGTTTTGATAAATGCTTTAATCATTTAATGAATTGATAATTTGCTATTGATTCAACAAAATAACAAATTGTAAACCTTAGTTCTGAAAATCTGAAGACTAGTTGGACTTTCATCCTTTGCATTACTTAATAGCATTTATTAATTGTTCTAATTTTTTCTACTGTCCTTAATCACTTCCATTTGATTTGATAAGGCCTTTGCAGGCTCTCTGAAAGATTTTCAGTTTGACAGGATGATGATAATACATGGCACATTGAGAACTATAGCAATTCCTGTAGAGTAGAATAATGGCTTTATAGTGTGGAAAGTAGAGTCCCAATTTAGAAAATCAAATTGGTGGATAAATGAATTGCATTTAAAACTTATTTACAAATAATCTGTTTAATGAGGCCCATATCACTCTACAACGTTTTCAGTGTAAAAGAATCTAGAAGTGTATAGAATTTGAAAATTAAAAGATTGCTAGAGCTGGAAGGAAGTTAGGAGTTCTCAAATTCAAATGGCTAAAAAGGCCAGGAAATTACTGTAAATGAGTGACAAGCACCAAACTGCAATATTAAGAGGATCCCTTCCCTGTGTTGTCTGTGGAAATATGAACTCAGTGTTTCCAAATATTCTGATTTTTCTAGAGATGCCAAAATCTAGTCTTCCCTATTTGTTCTACTGCTGAGTAGCCAACAGGATCTGAAATCCCTCTTCTCAGTCACAGCCTATTTGACCAGAGATAGATGCCTGTCTTTGAGGGATGCTGCACATGCACAGTCTGACCATTGACTCTTGTGATCCATCCTTAAGATTAACAAGGACAGATTATTTCATCAGGAAGTTTGACTTGTGACACAATGGAAATTTATCAGTTGATAGCAGGGAAGAAATAAGTAGACACAAAGACTGGAGCCAAGTCATATTAATTGCAGAGCATTTGACAGAAGGTCACATACTGTTGTCCTTAAAGTGGCTTAGAATCTAGACCTACACCTCATCTGGACCCTCATTCTAGGTAAGGTGTTTTATTTTAACAGTGATCTAAACCCAAGGGAAATGGACACAATAGATCCAGGAATTTGTATCTGCAGGGTTGGGTTAAATGAGGATAACTGTACTTACCTTCCAGAATTATTAAGATTTAGGTTAAAAAAATAGTAAAAGAAATTGACCTAAAAAAGAAAAAAGAATTAGGTGAGAACATGTGACAGTGTTTAAGTCAGTACTTGACACACATTAGGCACTTAGTGCTACCTTACTAGCTCTCTTCCCTTCTGTTCTTCTACCACTTATGTATTTATAGCTAGTGTTGGCCCCAAGCAAGGGCAGGATGCCAGTATCTCTGATTTAGTCCAATGATGGAAAAAAGCTTTTTTCCTGTAGTTTTGTAGTATAACCTAAAGTTTTGTAACATGATGCCTCCATATTTATTTTTATTTCTTAAAATTGCATTGACTATAGTGATTGAAACAGCAAGAATTCTTATTTAATAAATGGTGCTGAGAGAACTGGTTAGCCACATGTAGAAGACTGAAAATGGATCCACACCTCTCTCCACTGACAAAAAAAGAAAAAAAATTGATTCTTGGGGGATAAAAGGTTTAAATTTAAGACATGGAACAATAAAAATCCTAGAAGAAAGTGTGAGAAAAACTCTTGACGCTATTGGCCTGGGAAAACAATTTATGAAGAAGACCCCCTTAGCAATTATAGTAACATCAAAAATAAATAAATGGGCTCCCCTCCGCCACGTTCGGCCCTGAGCTGCGGCAGCTGATGGGTTCCCCAGAGTCCTAGACGCGCCTTTTCAGCTGCCCTCTGCACTGCGCTGCCTGCTGTTGGGCACCAGGAGTCGCCTGGTGGTCCCAGGGGACGCTCCCTAAGGCCTGCTCCTGACCGGCTCAGGCCTCCCAGCGACATCAGCAAGGGGGCCCTGCGGTCCAGACCACAGGCCGGGAGATTGGGGCAGCTCTCCACCTCCCCCACTTCTGGGCATGAATTTGAGCAAGTTCCAGTGGAAGACGTGGTGGTAGGAGAAGCCCTGCTGGCGGAAGAGGTTGCAGAAGAGCCGGCACAGGCTCTTGTGAAGCTGCTGGGGAGGTGACGGATACAACTGGTCACACCCCTAAAACAACTGGCATCTCTGTCCACACTGCTTTCCCTGTGTCTACGTCCTGGTGCCCACTCCTCCGGCCTCGCCTGTGGACACTGTACTCCTTAGTTGCCTTCCCTATAATCTGCCCGCACTTTGGTTGCAGCCCGTGTCCTCGCGGCTCAGGTCAGTGTCGGGCCGGTAGGACTCCAGCCGAGAGTGGGCATTCCTCCGGAGCTTGGGGCTGGACCACACACAGCACGAGAGTCTCACTCTGCGGCCCAGGCTGGAGTACATGGGCCTAGCTCACAGCAACCTCAGACTCCGGCATTCAAGTGATCCTCCTGCTTCAGCCTCCCGAGTAGCTGAGACTCCAGTCCATAGGCACGAGAACTTAAAGACCAAGAGGAAGTGAAAGGAAAATTACGGCAAAGAAACAGATAAAAGAAATCACTCATGAGGAAGAATCAGCAGAAAACTCCAGGCAACATGAAGAACCAGTCCAGAACAACCCCACCAAGGGACCATGAGGTAGCTACTGCAGAGGATTCCACCTATAAAGAAATGTTAGGAATGACAGAAAGGGAATTTAGAATACACATGTTGAAAACAATGAAAGAAATGATGGAAACAATGAATGAAACTGCTAATAAAGTGGAAAATAACCAAAAGGAAATTCAAAAACAGAATCAAATCAGAGATGAACGATATGAAGAATATAAAAAGGATATAGCAGAGCTGAAGGAAATGAAACAGTCAATCAGGGAACTTAAAGATGCAATGGAAAGTATCAGCAACAGGTTAGACCATGCAGAAGAAAGAATTTCAGAGGTAGAAGACAAAGTTTTTGAGATAACTCAGATAGTAAAAGAGGCAGAAAAGAAGAGAGAGAAAGCAGAATGTTCACTGTCAGAATTATGGGACTTTATGAAGCGTTCCAACATACGAGTTATAGGAATTCCAGAAGGGGAAGAAGAATGCCCCAGAGGAATGGAAGCCATACTAGAGAATATTATAAAAGAAAATTTTCCAAATATCACCAAAGATTCTGACACACTGCTTTCAGAGGGCTATCGGACCCCAGGTCACCTCAACTCTAACCGAGCTTCTCCAAGACACATTGTGATGAACCTGTCCAAAGTCAAGACAAAAGAAAAGATTCTGCAAGCTGCCAGGAGTAAGTGCCAGTTGACCTACAGGGGCAAATCCATCAGAGTGACCGCAGACTTCTCTAATGAAACTTTCCAAACAAGAAGACAATGGTCATCTACCTTTAATCTACTTAAACAGAACAATTTCCAGCCCAGAATTCTGTACACTGCTAAGCTAAGCTTCAAAATTGACGGAGAAATCAAATCATTTACGGATATACAAACATTGAGGAAATTCACCACAACAAGACCAGCTCTACAGGAAATACTTCAACCTGTTCTGCACACTGACCACCACAATGGATCAGCAGCAAAGTAAGAACTCAGAAATTAAAGGACAGAACCTAACCTCCACACTGATGCAAAAGATAAAACTAAGCAATGGACTCTCACAAAATAAGATGAATAGAATACTACCACACTTATCAATTATCTCAATAAATGTTAATGGATTGAATTCCCCACTGAAGAGACATAGATTTGTTGACTGGATTAAAAAACACAAGCCATCCATTTGCTGTCTGCAAGAAACACACCTGGATTCAAAAGACAAATTAAAGCTCCGAGTCAAGGGTTGGAAGACAATTTTTCAGGCAAATGGAATTCAGAAGAAAAGAGGAGTTGCAATCTTATTTTCAGATACATGTGGATTTAAAGCAACTAAAGTCAAAAAAGACAAAGATGGTCACTTTATATTGGTCAAGGGAAAAATACAACAAGAAGACATTTCAATTCTAAATATTTATGCACCCAATTTAAATGCTCCCAGATTCTTGAAACAGACCTTACTCAGTCTGAGCAATATGATATCTGATAATACCATAATAACAGGGGACCTTAACACTCCTCTTACAGAGCTGGACAGATCCTCTAAACAGAAATTAAACAAGGATATAAGAGATTTAAATGAGACCCTAGAACAACTGTGCTTGATAGATGCATATAGAATACTCCATCCCAAATATAAAGAGTATACATTCTTCTCATCACCCCATGGAACATTCTCCAAAATTGAACATATCCTGGGACACAAAACAAATATCAACAGAATCAAAAGAATTGAAATTTTACCTTGTATCTTCTCAGACCATAAGGCACTAAAGGTGGAACTCAACTCTAACAAAAATGCTCGACCCCACCCAAAGGCATGGAAATTAAACAATCTTCTGTTGAATAACAGATGGGTGAAGGAAGAAATAAAACAGGAAATCATTAACTTCCTTGAGCATAACAACAATGAAGACACAAGCTACCAAAACCTGTGGGATACTGCAAAAGCAGTTTTGAGAGAAAAATTCATCGCTTTAGATGCCTACATTCGAAAAACAGAAAGAGAGCACATCAACAATCTCACAAGAGATCTTATGGAATTGGAAAAAGAAGAACAATCTAAGCCTAAACTCAGTAGAAGAAAAGAAATCTCCAAAATCAAATCAGAGATCAATGAAATTGAAAACAAAAGAATCATTGAGAAGATTAATGAAACAAGGAGTTGGTTTTTTGAAAAAATAAATAAAATAGATAAACCATTGGCCAGAGTAATGAGGAATAGAAAAGTAAAATCTCTAGTAACCTCAATCAGAAATGATAAAGGGGAAATCACTACTGATCCCACAGAGATACAAGAGATCATCTCTGAATACTACCAGAAACTCTATGCCCAGAAATTTGACAATCTGAAGGAAATGGATCAATATTTGGAATCACGCCCTCTCCCTAGACTCAGCCAGAAAGAAATAGAGCTCCTGAACAGACCAATTTCAAGCACTGAGATCAAAGAAACAATAAAAAAGCTTCCAACCAAAAAATGCCCTGGTCCAGATCGCTTCACACCAGAATTCTATCAAACCTTCAAGGAAGAGCTTATTCCTGTACTGCAGAAATTATTCCAAAAAATTGAGGAAGAAGGAATCTTCCCCAACACATTCTATGAAGCAAACATCACCCTGATACCAAAACCAGGAAAAGACCCAAACAAAAAGGAGAATTTCAGACCAATCTCACTCATGAATATAGACACAAAAATTCTCAACAAAATCCTAGCCAATAGATTACAGCTTATCATCAAAAAAGTCATTCATCATGATCAAGTAGGCTTCATCCCAGGGATGCAAGGCTGGTTTAACATATGCAAGTCCATAAACGTTATCCACCATATTAAAAGAGGCAAAAATAAAATCACATGATCCTCTCAATAGATGCAGAAAAAGCATTTGATAAAATCCAGCATCCTTTTCTAATTAGAACACTGAAGAGTATAGGCATAGGTGGCACATTTCTTAAACTGATTGAAGCTATCTATGACAAACCCACAGCCAATATTTTACTGAATGGAGTAAAACTGAAAGCTTTTCCTCTTAGAACTGGAACCAGACAAGGTTGTCCTCTGTCACCTTTACTATTCTATGTAGTGCTGGAAGTTCTAGCCAATATAATTAGGCAAGACAAGGAAATAAAGGGAATCCAAATGGGAGCAGAGGAGGTCAAACTCTCCCTCTTTGCTGACGACATGATCTTATACTTAGAGAACCCCAAAGACTCAACCACAAGACTCCTAGAAGTCATCAAAAAATACAGTAATGTTTCAGGATATAAAATCAATGTCCACAAGTCAGTAGCCTTTGTGTACACCAATAACAGTCAAGATGAGAAGCTAATTAAGGACACAACTCCCTTCACCATAGTCTCAAAGAAAATGAAATACCTGGGAATATACCTAACAAAGGAGGTGAAGGAGCTCTATAAAGAAAACTATGAAATCCTCAGAAAGGAAATAGCAGAGGATATTAACAAATGGAAGAACATACCATGCTCATGGATGGGAAGAATCAACATTGTTAAAATGTCTGTACTTCCCAAAGCAATCTACCTATTCAATGCCATTCCTATCAAAATACCAACATCGTACTTTGAAGATTTGGAAAAAATGATTCTGCGTTTTGTATGGAACCGGAAAAAAACCCGTATAGCTAAGGCAGTTCTCTGTAACAAAAATAAAGCTGGGGGCATCAGCATACCAGATTTTAGTCTGTACTACAAAGCCATAGTGGTCAAGACAGCATGGTACTGGCACAAAAACAGAGACGTAGACACTTGGAATCGAATTGAAAACCAAGAAATGAAACTAACATTTTACAACCACCTAATCTTTTATAAACCAAACAAGAACATACCTTGGGGGAAAGACTCCGTATTCAATAAATGGTGTTGGGAGAACTGGATGTCTACATGTAAAAGACTGAAACTGGACCCACACCTTTCCCCACTCACAAAAATTGATTCAAGATGGATAAAGGACTTAAACTTAAGGCATGAAACAATAAAAATCCTCCAAGAAAGCATAGGAAAAACACTGGAAGATATTGGCCTGGGGAAAGACTTCATGAAGAAGACTGCCATGGCAATTGCAACAACAACAAAAATAAACAAATGGGACTTCATTAAACTGAAAAGCTTCTGTACAGCTAAGGAGACAATAACCAAAGCAAAGAGACAACCTACACAATGGGAAAGGATATTTGCATATTTTCAATCAGACAAAAGCTTGATAACTAGGATCTATAGAGAACTCAAATTAATCCACATGAAAAAAGCCAACAATCCCATATATCAATGGGCAAGAGACATGAATAGAACTTTCTCTAAAGACGACAGATGAATGGCTAACAAACACATGAAAAAATGTTCATCATCTCTATATATTAGAGAAATGCAAATCAAAACAACCCTGAGATATCATCTAACCCCAGTGAGAATGGCTCACATCACAAAATCTCAAAACTGCAGATATTGGCGTGGATGTGGAGAGAAGGGAACACTTTTACAGTGCTGGTGGGACTGCAAACTAGTACAACCTTTCTGGAAGGAAGTATGGAGAAACCTCAAAGCACTCAAGCTAGACCTCCCATTTGATCCTCCAATCCTATTACTGGGCATCTACCCAGAAGGAAAAAAATCCTTTTATCATAAGGACACTTGTACTAGACTGTTTATTTCAGCTCAATTTACAATCGCCAAAATGTGGAAACAGCCTAAATGCCCACCAACCCAGGAATGGATTAACAAGCTGTGGTATATGTATACCATGGAATACTATTCAGCCATTAAAAAAAATGGAGACTTTACATCCTTCGTATTAACCTGGATGGACGTGGAAGACATTATTCTTAGTAAAGCATCACAAGAATGGAGAAGCATGAATCCTATGTACTCAATTTTGATATGAGGACAATTAATGACAATTATGGTTATGGGGGGAAACAGAAAGAGGGAAGGAGGGAGGTGGGTGGGGCCTTGGTGTGTGTCACACTTTATGGGGGCAAGACATGATTGCAAGAGGGACTTTACCTAACAATTGCAATCAGTGTAACCTGGCTTATTGTACCCTCAATGAATCCCCAACAATAAAAAAAAAAAAGAAAAAAATGGAGACTTTACATCCTTTGTATTAACCTGGATGGACGTGGAAGTCATTTTTCTTAGTAAAGCATCACAAGAATGGAGAAGCATGAATCCTATGTACTCAATTTTGATATGAGGACAATTAATGACAATTATGGTTATGGGGGGAAAACAGAAAGAGGGAAGGAGGGAGGTGGGTGGGGCCTTGATGTGTGTCACACTTTATGGGGGTAAGACATGATTGCAAGAGGGACTTTACCTAACAATTGCAATCAGTGTAACCTGGCTTATTGTACCCTCGATTAATCCCCAACAATAAAAATAAATAAATAAATAAATAAATAAATAAATGGGAAATGATCAAACTAAAAAGCTAAACAGCCAAAGATACAACAACTAAAGCAAAATAGACAACCTTCAAAATGGGAGGTGATATTTTCCTGCTACAAATCTGACAAAGGGCTGATAACTAAAATCTACAGAGAACTTAAATTAAACAGCAAGAAGAGCAAACAATCCCATTTATAAGTGGGCAAGAGACATGAACAGAACTGTCTCTGAAGAAGACAAACAAATGGCTAGCAAACACATGAAAAAATACTCATCATTCCTTATCATCAGAGAAATGCAAATCAAAACCACCTTGATATATAACTTAACCCCATTGTGTATAGCCCACATCAAAAAATCCCCAAATTGAAGATGTTGGTGTGGATGTGGAAAGAAGGGAACACTCTTACAGTGGTGGTAAGATTACAAACTAATATAACCTCTATAGAAAGAAGTATGGAGAATCCTCAAAGAGCTAAATATAGACCTTCCATTTGATCCAACAATCCCACTATAAGGATTTACTCAGAAGAAAAAAAATTTTTATCACAAGGACATTTGCACTAGAATGTTTATTGCAGCCCAATTCCCAACTGCCAAGGAGTGGAAGCAACCCAAGTGCCCATTAACAAAGAATGAATTAATAAACTGCTGTATATGTATTCCATGGAGTACTGTTCACTCATAAAAAGATGGAGACTTTACATCTTTTGTATTTACCTGGATGGAGCTGAAACACATTCTTCTTAGTAAAATGTCACAAGAATGGAAATGGAAGTGTATAATGTACTCAATACTCAAGTGAGGGGGAGTGGGGAGGAGGAAACAGAGAAAGGGGAAGAGGTGATTGGTAAACTCTCATCTAATGTGCAAAATGTAAGGGTATACATCACACCCCCTGGGTGAAGAGCTCAACTACAACTTGAACTTTACCTTATAGACACCAACAATGCAACCTAATCATTTGTACCCTCATATTAAGCTGAAATAAAAAAAAAAACAATAAGTTTTTTCCCCTGATTATTAGCAGCGGTTACCTGAAAGACCTCTGTCTGTAACCCATATTTTTCCAGACTTTGGTCTTGAGGGGAATTGATTATCCTCAAGAGCCTGGCTACCTGTATTTGTCAGTATTCAGTAAAGAAAACAGAGACCACTTTAGGTGTTTTAAGTAGAAAGGGATATAGTAAGAAAATTAGATATTAAAAAAAATATGTGGAAAGATTGGAAGAGTGGGTTATAGGATAGGCCTGAAGTAATGACTCTTAGAATTTTTTTTTTTTTTGAGACAGAGTCTCACTTTGTCACCCTTAGTAGAGTGTTGTGGCATCATAGCTCACAGAAACCTCCAACTCTTGGGCTCAAGGGATTCTCTTGCCTCAGTCTCCCAAGTAGCTAGGACTACAGGTGCCTGCCACAACACCTGGCTATTTTTGGAGATGTGGTCTTGAACGCATGACCTCAGGCAATCTACCTGCCTTGGCCTCCCAGAGTGCTAGGATTATAGGTGTGAGCCACTGTACCCAGCCTGGCTCCCAGAAATCTTATAGAACTGATTCATTAGTTGGCTACTACCTCAGAGACTACCACTAGAATTCAAGAACACAGTACCATGGCTGTGAGTCAGGGAACAGAAACAAAAATCAGGAAATGCTGCTCCTATTTGACAACCAGAAAGCTAGAGACTAGATGCTGGTACACTGGTGCAGAATATTCTCATATCTGCATGACCTCAATTGCCAGGGTAAAAAAGCCTAAAAAGGCGGGGAAGATGGCCTTGACTTAATTTCTGCTTTCCAAATTTTACTTAAGTGCATCTAATTTGTGGAGGGCATTTTACACCAAGAAATTTAGCTGTAAAGTCTGTGAAATGTAGTTTTTAGTTTTCCAGTCTTTGCAGAACAGAAGATGCACTAGAACAGTGGTTCTCAACCTTCCTAATGCCGGAACCCTTTAATACACTTCTGTGGGTCATGACCCACAGGTTGACAACTGCTGCACTAGAAAGAAATGAGAATAAAGGATGAGTGGACCAATCCTGATGTCCACAATACTGTGTGCAATGGACTGAGTGTTTGGAGGTATAACCTTTGGAAGGTGATTAGGTTATGTGGGTGTAGCCCTCATGAATGGGATTAGTGCCCTTATAAGAAGAGGCCAGAACACTAGCAAACTTTCCACCATGTAAGGATATGACAAAAAGATGGTTATCTGCAAAGCAGGAAGGTCCTCACTAGACATGGGCTCTGCCAGTGCCTTACTTTGGATTTTGCAACCTCCAGACCTTGGGAAATAAATGTTTGTTGTTTAAGCCACTCACTATTATGTTATGTTACAGCAGCCTCTCTTAGTCTATTTTGTGCTGCTATACCAGAATACCACACAGACTGGGTAATTTATAAAGAAAAGGAATTTATTTCTAATAGTTATGGAGGCTGAGAAGTCCAAGATTGAGGGCCTGCATCTGGCAAGGGCCTTTGTGCTGAATCATGGCATGGTGGAAGGCAGGAGGGAAAGAGAGCTTAAGAGAATAAGAAAAGGCTGAACTTGCTTTTATAATAAGTCCACTGTTGTGAGAACGAATAAATTCACATGATGATGGTATTAATCCATTCATGAGGACAGACCCCTCATGAACTAATCACCTATTAGGACTTACTTCCCAATACCATTGCATTGAGGATTACATTTCTAACAGACGAACATCAGGGGACATGTTCAAACCATAGCATAACCCAAACTGACTAAGACACTGCCCTACTATATTTGTCAGTGAAAGCTCTGAAGACCCCCTCGTACTGGATCTGCTACTCGGTACCATCTAAATTCTAAACTATAGTAAAACCTCATGATAATACTAATTCTGATAAAACATACATTTTTTTCATTTTGTACTTGTTCTTTATCCATCTCCAATTCTCAAACAGGGGAAGGCTAAGGATATTTTTATTTTCTTCAGGGATGGAGTAGGTAGGGGAGGAATGGGGTTAGAAATGATTGTTTCCATCATTTTCTTCATTGTTTTTATCACTTGTATTCTAAATTCCCTTTCTGTCATTTCTAACATTTCTTTATAGGTGGAATCCTCTGCAGTAGGTACCTCACGGTCCCTTGGTGATTCTTCCTCATGAGTGTTTTCTTGCCCTAATTTTCCTTTCACTTCCTCTTGATCTTTAAGTTACCATGCCTCTGGCCTAGGGTTTTGATGAATCCTGAAAAAAAACCCAACCTCTGGGGGTGCCATGTTGGGGGATTCTCTTGAGGTCAGCAGCTCTTTGCCAGCCTGTTAAGACACAGTACCCCACCTCCACCAAGTAGAGAGGAAAGACAAAAATTCTATAAGTCAAACCCAAACAAGCAAACAGAAAACTTTACAGGATAAAATTGGGGGAAAAACCAAATAATAGGGTAGAAACATTAGCAAAAATGAAGTTCTAATGGTTAAAGAAAGCAACAATGGAAAATTATGTTTAAACTAGAAAAATGAAGAAAGAAAAGAAAGGGGGAAAAAAAGAAAAATCTGGGGGGGAAATGTTGAAATAAAAAGAAAAAAAATAAAACCAAAAACAAAGCAGCATATATATCTTGCTGAATATTGTCTGGGCAACAGGTGATCTTCTGGGGTATGAGATGTTAATCACAATGCTGATATAGCTATATGAGATGAAGACTGGAAGCCTCTGCTGATTTCTCAAACACTGCAGGTTGGAGATCCTAAATCTCTCCTCAGCCCACTTAAAAGGCACTTTAAACTGTTAACCCTGGCTAAGCAGAAGCTTTCCCAGGAAAGCACTTGTCGCTGAGATCACTCCTGAAATGGCCATCTGCTTACCCAGTGTGCCAATGCCCAGTTGCCCCTGAGGACCAAGGCATTTCAGTCCCTGTCTGTAGACTGCTCAGTCACTAGATTACTCACCCAAGGTCTCCTGTCCAATCCTCACTTTGAGACCCTGAGGGTGGAGCTTGCCAGGGCAGTTCTCCCACAATGGTTCTGCACGGCACACAGCCAAGCACTATTAGCTCCGTCTGGCTCAGTGGCGCAGGCCAGGGCCCTAGACAATGCTTAAAGTCCTCTGCACTCTTGCCCAAGTTCTCCCAAGGTAGTTCAACTGTGTGCCAAGTCCAAAAAAAAAAAAAAACAGAACAGCTCACAGGTAAGGCCTTTCCAGTTTGCAATCTCACTGCTGCTGTACTTACCACTGCCGGTGGGATTAGACTAAAGAAGCACACACAACTACTTGCCAGTTCTCCACTGCTTTTGTCCTCCTTGTGGGGTCCAGAAATCTCTCGCTGACTCCCTCTATCCCCAAAGGGATGTTTCTGGGCAGATCCCACCAGCCAGAGATGCTGGGAGTCTTCTCTCCCCAGTCTCACCATGCCCAGTTGCAAGGAAGCTGTTACTTAGCCGCCATCTTGCTCCAATCTCCATCTTTTTGATGGCTGAATAGTACTCCATGGTATACGTATACCACAGCTTGTTAATCCATTCCTTGGTTGGTGGGCATTTAAGCTGTTTCTACATTTGTTGATTGTAAATTGAGTTGTGATAAACAGTCTAGTGCAAGTGTTCTTGTGGTAAAAGGATTTTTTTCCTTCTGGGTAGATGCCCAGTAATGATCAAATGGGAGGTCTAGCTTGAGTTCTTTGAGGGTTCTCCATACTTCCTTCCAAAATGTTGTATTAGTTTGCAGTCCCACCAGGAGTGTAAAGGTGTTCCTTTCTCTCCACATCCACTCCAGCATCTATAGTTTTGAGATTTTATGATACGGGCCTTTCTTGCTGGGGTTAGATTGTATCTCAGGGTGGTTTTGATTTGCTTTTCTCTAATAATTATAGATGTTGAGCATTTTTTCATATGTTTGCTTGCCATTTGTCTGTCTTCCTTAGGGAATGTTCAATTCATCTCTCTTGCCCATTGATATATGGAATTGTTGGCTTTTTTCATGTGGGTTAATTTGAATTCTCTATACATCCTAGTTATCAAACTTTTGTCTGATTCAAAATATGCAAATATTCTTTCCCATTGTGTAGGTTGTCTATTTGCTTTGGTTGTTATCTCCTTAGCTGTACAGAAGCTTTTCAGTTTAATTAAGTCCCACTTGTTTGTTTTTGTTGTTGCTATTGCCATGGAAGTCTTCTTCATGAAGTCTTTCTCCAGGCCAATATCTTCAAGTGTTTTTCCTATGCTTTCTTTGAGGATTTTTATCATTTCATGCTTTAAATTTAGGTCTTTTATCCATCTTGAATCAATTTTTGTGAGTGGAGAAAGGTGTGTGTCCAGTTTCAGTCTTTTTTTTTTTTTTGAGATAGAGCCTCAAGCTGTCACCTTAGCTAGAGTGCTGTGGCATCATAGCTCACAGCAACCTCCAACTCCTGGGCTCAAGCAATTCTCCTGCCTATGCCTCCCAAGTAGCTGGGACTACAGGTGTTCGCCACAATGTCCGGCTATTTCTTGGTTGCAGCCATCACTGCTGTTTGGCAGGCCCAGGCTGGATTTGAACCCGCCAGCTCAGGTGTATGTGGCTGGCACCTTAGCTGCTTGAACAACAGGGGCCAAGCCGAGTTTCAGTCTTATACATGTGGATATCCAGTTCTCCCAGCACTATTTATTTCCCCCAGTGTATGTTCTTGTTTGGTTTATCAAAGATTAGGTAGCTGTAAGGTTTTAGTTTCATTTCTTGGTTTTCTATTTGATTACAAATGTCCATGTTTCTATTTTTGTGCCAGTACCATACTGTTTTGACCACTATGGTCTTGTAGTATAGCCTAAAGTCTGCTATGTTGATGCCCCTGGCTTTGTTTTTATTACTAGGACTACCTTAGCCATATGGGTTTTTTTCTGGTTCCATATAAAACAAAGAATTATTTTTTCCAAGTCTTGAAAGTCCAATGTTGGTATTTTAATAGGGATGACATTGAATTAGTAGATTGCTTTGGGAAGAATAGACATTTTAACAATGTTGATTCTTTACAGCCATGAGCATGGTATGTTCTTCCATTTGTTAATTTCTCTGCCTTTTCTTTTCATAGGGTTTCATAATTTTCTTTCTAGAGGTCCTTCATCTCTTTTGTTAGGTATATTCCTAGGTATTTCATTTTCTTTAAAGCTACTGTGAAGGGGATTATGTCCTTAATTAGCCTCTCATCATGGCTGTTATTGGCATATACAAAGGCTACTGACTTGTGGACATTGATTTTATTTTTATTTCTTTATTTGCAGTTTTTGGCCTACGCTGGGTTTGAACCCACCACCTCTGGTATATGTGGCTGGTGCCCTACTCCTTTGAGCCACAGGAGCCACCCCTGGATATTGATTTTATATCCTGAGACATTACTGTATTTTTTGATGACTTCCAGGAGTCTTGTGGTTGAGTCTTCGAGGTTCTCTAAATATGAGATCATATCATTAGCAAAGAGGGAGAGTTTGACCTCCTCTGCTCCCATTTGGATGCCCTTTATTTCCTTGTCTTGCCTAATTATATTGGCAAGAACTTCTAGCACTATGTTCAATAGAAGTGGCGATAGAGGATAACCTTGTCTTGTTCCAGTTCTAAGTGGAAAAGTTTTCAGTTTTTCTCCATTCAGCAAAATATTAGCTGTGGGTTTGTAATAGATAGCTTCAATCAGTTTAAGAAATGTTCCACCTATGTCTATACTCTTCATGTACTAATTAGAAAAGGATGCTTTTATCGAATGCTTTTTCTGCGTCTATTGAGAGGATCATGTGGTCTTTGTTTTGGCTTCTGGTGATATGGTGAATAATGTTTATGAACTTGGGTATGTTAAACCAGCCGCAAGGTTAATCCCTGGGATTAACCTACTTCATCATGATGTATGACTTTTTGATGATAAGCTGTATTCTATTGGCTAGGATTTTGTTGAGAATTTTTGCTTCTATATTCATTAGTGAAATTGTTCTGAAGTTCTCCTTTTTAGTTGCTTCTTTTCCTGGTTTTGGTATCAGGATGATGTTTGTTTCATAGAATGTGTTGGGGGAAGATTCCCTCCTCCTCAATTTTTTGGAATTTACCTTTGTGTTTTTTGAGATAATAGAGACTGACTGAAGAAATTGCTTTTTGTTAACTTTGCAATACTATAACTCTGCATTTTCTGTGATTAACATTTTTGGATCCCCACTTAAAACTTTTTGAAAACTTGGGTGGCACCTGTGGATCGAAGGTGTAAGGTGCCGGTCCCATATAAAGGAGTTGGCGGGTTCAAACCCAGCCCCAGGAATACACTGCAACAAACAAACAAACAAAACCTTTTTGAAAAAAATTCCATATTTTCTTGTTGATATTTTTTTGTAGAAGTCTCTAGTATACTTTGAAGTTTGAAATAATATCATTAATACATTTAAGGGAGGGGGGAAGACATTTTGTACCTAGGTGTAGGATCATTATCTCTGTCAGGCCATCTACTACATCTTTAAGGATATGGTGCCTATCTAAAGGGTAGGTATCAGTCAAAGCTCCAGCTAGAAATAGTTGGCACAATATGAGTAGGTTGAGAAGAGTTTAAGAAACTCTATGGGCAGTTTTAGAAGAGTTGGAAAAGTATAGTACAGGAATTTAGGGTTAGCAACAGCAGAGGAGTTATTATTATACATCTGATGGCCAAAGGGGCAAGTTACCAGAATGTGACAAAGGTAGCTATCTGGAAAGGGCCTCTTGATAGGAGCTGTGGTCTTTGATGAGCCCCAAAGGGATAGAATTAGGGGATAAATATTCTGACACTGTTCTCTAAACTCCCACTAGTGCTCCCTATAGGCCAAACTCAAACAGAAGCTGCAAGGCAAGGGATCTCTTTGATTAGTCCATACAGGTCAGCTTCCTGGGGGACACAAAGCCTGGTAGAGAAAGTTATATAATGGGTTTGGGGAGCAAATGGAAGACATTTAGCATAGGCATAATGGTAGCCACAGTGTAACTTGGCCTTATGGAAGTGACAGAGCCCTGGAGGTCTTCATTCTTCTCCTTGGTGCCAAGTTTGCATCTTTGCATCATTGAGAAGACTCATTTTACTTACTCCTATGCCTATATTTGTGAATATAAGTATGTGGGTGTATACCTCTACTATGTCAGATAACATAGGTCCCTTCTTGTGAAATGTCCACTGCTTCAAATGAGTCAAGAGACATGAGTAGAAAAGAACAAGCAGTCTAGAAATAGACATCATAAAATCAATGCCTAATAGTTGAGGATGACATTAAAATCCAAAAGTTAAGTTATTTCTTCTCATTAACCATTGTGGCACTACTATTCAATAAAGTTATAGCCTGACCTCACACTTCACCAAAATAAATTCCAGATGTACTAAATAGTTAAATGTACATAATAAAACATGAGATTCAGAGGAAAAAATAATATGAATATAATTTAGGAGAAAGGAAGACTATTTAAAAGCATGGCACCAAGGAGAGAAACCATAAAGAAAAATATAAATACATTTGAATATATAAAATACATCTTTTATATGGAAAACACTATCACGTGTTGGGAAAATTTGTGCCATATGACAAAGGGGTAACACATGAAAAGTTTTTACAAATCAATAAAGAGAAAAGATAAACATCCCATTAGAAAAAAAATGGGCAAAAGATGAGGACAGGAAAGTTATGAAGAAAAATCCAAATAGCTAATGAAAAAATGAAAACAGTTCAAATTCACTGATAATAAAAATAAAAATTGGCTTAGCACCCATAGCTCAGTGAGTAGGGTACCCACCACATTCACTGAGGCTGGCGGGTTCGAGCCCAGCCCAGGCCTGCTAAACAGCAATGACAACTGCAACCAAAAAATAGCTGGGCATTGTGGCAGGTGCCTGTAGTCCTAGCTACTTGGGAGGCTGAGGCAAGAGAATCACTTAAGCCCAAGAGTTGGAGGTTGCTGTGTGCTATGATGCCACAGCACTCTATCAAGGGTGACAGAGTGAGACTCTGTCTTAAAAAAAAAATACAAAAATTAAAATTAAATAACAATGCCATGCCAATTATTTCTATTTTTTGTCTATCATTGGCAAAGGATAAAAGTAATGATAATACCCAGTGTTGACCTAGGCATGAGGAAATAAACACTTTCAAATACAGGTTGTAAGAGAATAAATTAGTATAATCTTTCTGGAGGGTAATTTGGCAATATGCTTCAAAAGTCTTAAATGTGCACATTCTTTAACTCAGTTGCTATAATTGCAGGAATTGATCCTAAGGAAATAATCATTTATGTTTTATATATAAGGAAACAACTACAGTGTTATCTTATAATGTTGAAAATGTAATAAACCATTTCAATGCCTTAAAAATATGGACTTGGTTAACTAATTATGATACATCTGTAAGTGAATCACAGTACATTCGTATGTTGTAATACTATTCGACCATTATAAATAATGTTACAGAAGAACAACATGAGAAAATGTCCATGATGTATCACTAAGTGCAAAAAGCAGGCAACAGATCAGTGTGTGTTGAATAATAATATTTCATTGTTCATAAGAAGACAGGAAAGAAATAAACGTGTTAATGAGGGTTATTTCTGGATGGTTAGGTTGGATGACTTTGAAGTTTTGTGTTTTTCAGGTTTTTGTTCCCATTTTTTTTTTTTTTTTGCATTAAAGAAGCATTATCTGAGAAGAAAAATACCAATCCCAATTAAAATGTAAGTTCTTTTGGTTTGTTCTTTTGTCTATAAAGGCAACTGAGTGAGGACAAATAGTCTGTTTTAGGCAGTAATCTGTGCTGGGTCCCAAGCTTATTAGCACTATGCTAAATTTCCAGAAGCAGTGGCAAGAACCGGTCAGATTGTGGCAGTTTAAATTTTAAAATTGCTGGAAAAGTCGCCTTTCTCTATCCTGCAGCATAAAGACAAGTGCTTTCTCTGACACTTGCTTTCAACCTCCTGTGGCCACTGAATGTCACTGTAGTTCCAAGGAAATGTAATGAAGATAAGATTGCTATGGTTTTAGCAATGACTGTAGAGACTGGGGCAGGAAAAAGTGAATAGGCAAATCTGCCCCCACATTCTCTAGAGGCCTGCACAGTGCTTATAATTTTCTATTTCTACTGACAATATATTTAGGCTGATAATGAGCATGAGAACAAAGTGTTTGAGTCAATATTTCTCAGTTTCTAAGACTTTCTAAGTCCCATGTAGTAAGATTCTGCCAAAACCTGGTCAGGCTCCTGCAATGGAAAGATGGGGGAAAAGAGCTCAGGAGGGAGAAAGGGGTCACCCAATAGGCAGACTAAGCCCCAGCTCAGGACACCAGTAAAATAAGGGTACCAATTTATGATGCCCTTTTTGGAGGCAGAATCTATGTAGGATTCATTTTCATAATACTGGTGTTCAGTACAGATCCAGGCACATAGTAGGTGCTCAGAAAAAGTTGTAATGACTTCCCTGACTACTACCCTTTCTGGATAAGGTGCCCTTCCTTTATGGTGCCATAATGCTTGTGCTTACTCCTATGATAACATATGGCACTGACTTACAATGATCCATTCACATATTGGTTGGATACCTGAGGTTTCTTACCGATTAGTGCAAAAGACAAAAGAGTTTGTGTAATTCTTCCCTTCTCTCCCCATCTGCCATCTGGGATCATGGTAACCAGAATATCTTTTTCTTTTCTTTCTTATCTTTTTTTCAAATGGGCTGAATTATAAGTTTGGAGAAGCTGCAATTGGGTGGGGGCAGGAATGAGAGGGCCAGGAATAGGGAAGTTTAGTGAAGGTAGGCAGCACAAGGTGGGTGAAGAGAAAAATATCTCATTGGTGGAATGGTTGGAGAGAGAGACTGAGAATAGAAGACATGTCCAGCAGGGGTTGACTAAGTTGTATGTGATGTAAATGGATTTTCTCCATCTCCCCTGTGCAATATTCAGTATAATATTTAATGCATTGTTAGTAGGTTTCCTTTTGGGGATGTGTGAAGACGTGTCAAGGTTGGTGGACAAAATCAGATGCTGCGTATGGGTTATAGCTCATCTGTGGGTTGCAGTAGCCCAGTACATATTTCTCAGTTTAGCACTCCTTCCAGGAAAGCTGAGTTGTCTTATTTACATAGGCCTACCATAATTGGTTGTCTTCATACTTAAGAGGCTCAGAAACCAAATGTGATTAGGTAGTCAACCCCAAGTGTACACAGAGTGAATGGATTATTCTGACCCCTCTCTCTTTAACTGGCTTTTAAAATTTACCCAATTAGTCATTCCTTTTTGGGCAAGAGAAAGAGGAAAAATGAACATAGAGGGATTTATCCTGACCCATGAATCCTATTGCCCTTCTTCTCTATACACTCCCTTGTATGTTCTCCAGATCATACTGTTTTCTATCTGGAACATTCCCAACCTGTTCTGTCTCCCATTCCCTTGGGGACTTCCTCTCTGTTATGTCTCCAGGCTATGTCCTTTCTTGAACTTCAAACTTACATAGTCATGATCCTACTTGACATCTCCATTCGGGTGTAAATAGGCATCTAAAATGTACTGTGTCCCAAACCCAAACTCTGATCCTCTCTCCAAACTTGATCCTCTTGCAATCTTCTGCATTTTAATGGGCAATTTCGTCCTTCTAGTTGCTGAGGCCTAGGATGTCTAATTCTTGACTCCTCTCTTTCTCATATGGCCATCATCCAATTTGTCAGCAATTCCTTTGGCTTTGCTTCAAAATACACTCAGGATCTGATCTCTTTTTTACCATCTCTACTGCTACGACTGTGGTCCAAGTCATCATCTTCTCTCTCACCTGGACTATTTCAATAGTCCTCTAAAAATTCTCCCTGATTCTACCCTTGTCTTCAGCAGGCAACATGTCAGCCTGCTTAAAACTTAAGTTAGATAATAACATTTCTCTGATCATACCCTCTGCTAGCTCCCCATTTCTCTCAGAGTAAAAGCCACCATTCTTATGGGGATCTAGAAGCCCCTTTATGACCTCACTGCCTTCATCTCTTATTATTCTCTCCTGTTATTGCTCATTGCACTTTAGCCACAGTGACTTCCTTACTGTTCCTCAAGCACACCTGTTATACTCCTACCTCAGGGAGGCCTTTTCATTCAATATTCCCACTGCCTGCAGTGATCTTCCCCTAGATAATCTGCAGATATAATTCATCATCTAAAGGTCTCTGCTTAAGTGCTCATAACAACTTTTATACAGGTCATTTCTTTGGGAATGGGAGCTCAAGAAGAAGTAAAGAGCAAGGGAAGTGAAACAGGAAAGAAGAAAGAGCTCCTGTAAAGATGAGTTATGGAGTTGAGCACAGCTATCCGCCACTGTTTTCTCAATTGTACAGGACATCCCAAACAACTTATGACATGAACCATCAGCACCATTTTCTGGTGATTAGAAAGCAGAAAATATTTCTCCATCAGCTCCCCATGTAGGAATAGCTACATAAATTGTGGAATCCAGTGAGAAATGAAAATGTAGGACATCTTGTTCAAAAATTAAGAATTTCAAGATGGCTGATGTAGAAATCAAAGAAGCCTAAGGGAAAGAGGCAAGAGCCTCAGCATGCACCAGTAGCAAGGCAGTGTCACCCTGAGCCTGCTGGAATAAAGAGTAAATTTGAAGGGATTTTGAAATCTTGCATAAGAGGAGTCTGGTGGATTTTGTCGTACTCTATGCCTTCCCTATTTTAATTCTCTAAAGTATTTGTTTATTAGGTCCTTGTCTATCTCCTCCACTAAAATGGAGACTTTATAGAATTAGGGTATTTTCTTTATTCTCTTTTGTGTTCCCGGCATCTAGAACTATGCCTGGCAAATGGTGGGTGTACGTTAAGTTTTTGTTGAATAAATGAAGAGACAGTGTACAGCAGTTAAGTCTGGTTTCTGAAGCCAGATGGCCTGAGTTGAATGACCTATGCCAAGGTGTAAGTGAATAATAACACATGCCATTGCCACTCTCCTTTCATCAGCACCATATTTGTATAGGGAGCTGGTTAAATTAAGCATCAATAATATTTACAGTTTCTCAGGTAATTCTCAAACATTTTCACAAGATGGGTGTTATTATTACCCAGTTTTATAAATGAGGACACTGTGGCTCCGAAAACAAGAAAGGACATTCTTAAAGGGGACCAGACATCCCCTAACTTCTCAATTGGATAAGGGTGCCAGAGAAGGGTGAATCCTGTGTTTTGCCTCAGTGGTGCTAGCATGGAATATGACTATGGGTGCATGGATTTGAGCTTTCTGTAACTTCTAATAGCCTCCTAGAAACTAGAAACACAGAGATAAGTACTACAAGTACACAAAGAAGAGGTAATAGACAAATAGGTTGGTATCCTTGGAAAAATTTCCACAGAGCAGCCTCAGTAATTCCCAGGTGGTGGATACCTTATTGCCCAATATTTTGGCTTTGTCAGATGAATGATTGTTTGTACCTAGTTGAGTGAATAAGGGGTACACACCCAGTTACAGGGAAGTTTTCCAGTACTGTCACTGGTTAGTGTCCTAATGGTTGCTGGGACTGCTTGTTGACTTAGTCATATAGAGCTCAGAATGTAAATACAAGGGTAAGCTGTCTTGGCCATGTAGGTGTGGTTCAATTACTACTTATTTAAATAAGGATGAAGGAGCAGACAGAAGGAACAGAGTAGAAATATAAGGGCTCTAGTCAAAAAAATAGTCAATATAGTGGGAAATACCTATGGTACAACCCAAGATATATAC
Source organism: Nycticebus coucang (assembly GCF_027406575.1). Taxonomy (NCBI): domain Eukaryota; kingdom Metazoa; phylum Chordata; class Mammalia; order Primates; family Lorisidae; genus Nycticebus; species Nycticebus coucang. The sequence goes on along the minus strand of NC_069804.1, from coordinate 148,860,587 downwards.
AAAGTAAGTTGTTTTCTGTTTAATAGACCAATCAAATTTTTATGACCGGGTAGAGTTTGGTGGGAAGCAGGGGAAAGAGAGGAATGTTGCAGAGGACATAGGTCAGAAATTCTAAAGGCTAATGATACAAAATGTTTTGGTCAGGTCAGAGGAAGAATTTGACAGTGTTATCAATCCTCTCTATTTCTCCATAGCCCCTTTTTCCTATTTCAGAGAAACTAGGGAAGGGTGCGAGCACTGGTTAGCACCATCTCTACCCCAATGAGACTATGGCACTAATATATTTGGGGATAAACAATGAAGTTATTGATTTTCATTCTTTCTTATGTCTGTGACTTTGCATAGACTAATAACCTTCCTTTCTCTAGTTTGTGGCTTTGGTTGTGTGATGGGTGTTGCCTTGAAAAATTACATGCCATCATAGAACTTGTACTGAGAACAGCTCTTTTTTCTAGCGAATATTTTGAGTATGGAAATAGCAAAATAGGGATGGTCTTGACTTTCCATTTGGGCCAAAGACTGCTAGTCGACTACCAAAATATATTCTTTTCTTTCTCCTAGGAAAATAGTGCATGGCTATGCCTTCTACAGTCCCTTGTGTAGTTGGTTTTACCATTTGACTAAGTTCTTCCCAGTGGAAAGTGAATGGAGGTGCTGTGTGCCACTTTCAGGCTTTAAGAAAGTGAGTATGGCTTCTCCACAATGTAACCCATGTTAACCTAATTTTGATAAAGGAAATGACATCCACTATCTAAGGAACAGAAGGGAAGCCCCATGAAAGGAAGTCAGATCCCCAAATGATCATGGAGCAGAACTACCTAGCTTACCTTGACCATGTACTCACCTTGTAAATAATAGGAGAGCATTAGATCAACATCTTAAAAAAAAAATCACTGTATTGTTGGGCATCAGAATAATGGCAGAATAGGAAGATCCACCCTGCTTCATCTCACAGAAAAAAAACATTATAAGGAACCCGTCCATGAACAAAAATATCTTCATGAGAGCTCTGGATTCCATGTGAGAGTTTATATCCCCTGGGTGGAGCATAGAAAAGAGACAAGTGGCACTGAGGAAGTTATGAAAGACAGTTTTAATCTATCCAAGTAACCTCTCCCTCTAGCCTGTGTAACACAGGGCCCAGAGGGATCCATTCTGTTTTTGAGTTATCTTGTGGAGAAAGGAGAGTGAAGTGAACATCTGACTTTGCCATGGTCCTGGGCTCCAGGATAGCCTCAGAGGACCCTAGTGCCAGATTATCCCCCATAAACCCAAGGTTCAGGCCTGCTTTAGTGGTACTAGACACAAGGCCACCCCGTGCAGACAAAAGCTTCATATAAACCCTGGAGCAAGGCCAGTCTCTACTGACTCAGGCTTCAAGCCTACCCCAGTACCAGTTCACTTTCATGGACCCAGGCTCCATGACCAACACAGTGTCAGGCTCATATCAGTGCCAGGCCAACTCCTGCAGACCCAGGCTCCAGATCCACCCCAGCAGACCCAGGCGTCAGGCCCACCCCCAATCATCCTGACCCTACTACCAGGAATACCCTTACTAACCAAGGTTTCCTGTCTATACCAGTGATCCTGTGCAAATAGGGACTATAGGCCTACTCCATGTGGACCCAGGAAATAGACATATTCCAGGGCCAGGTTATCTCCTGTGGACCCAGGCTCTAAGCCCACCCCAGGCCCAGGCCCAGGCTTGCCCCACCTTACTCAGGTGCCAGGATCAGGGTGGCCATTATAGGCTTGGGCTCTAGGCCTACCCCAGTGGACCACAGTGCCAAGCTGGCCCCTGTGGACCCACGCATTAGGCTTATACACTTGTGGACCAAGGTACCAGGCCTGCCTACTGACTGACCCTTGCCTCAGGCCTGCCTATAGTCCCCACTTGCAGGTTCAAGCAGAATTTATGGCCAGGATGAATGGGGAAGGTCTTGGCAAAGCCAGTTTGTAAAGGCTGGAAATGGTGCCTACTTCTTGAAATATATTGACACCAATGCAGATATACAGGATTATGAAGGACTAGAGAAATGGGACACTACCAACAGAACAAAATAAAGCACTAGTAACTGACTCTAAAGAAATGGAGGTCTATAAATAGCCTGAAAAATAATTCAAAATAATTATCTTTTTTTTTTTTTTTTTGTAGAGACAGAGTCTCACTTTATGGCCCTCGGTAGAGTGCCGTGGCATCACACGGCTCACAGCAACCTCCAACTCCTGGGCTTAAGCAATTCTCTTGCCTCAGCCTCCCGAGTAGCTGGGACTACAAAATAATTATCTTAAATAAGCTCAGTGAACTATGAGAGAACAGAAAAACAACCAAATGAATTAGGAAAATAACATACAAACAAATGAGATAAACAAAGAGATTATAAACCATAAAAAGAACCAAACTCTGGAGCTGAATAACACAATGAATGAACTGAAAAATTCCATAGAGAGCTTCAAAAGTAGACTTGATCAAACAGAAGACAGAATGAGTGAACTTGAAGACAGATCACATGAAATCATACAGTCAGAGGAACCAAAGAAAAAGGAATGAAAAATAGAAAGCCTGAGGGACTTAAGGGATAGCATCAAAAGAACTATTGCATGAGCTCAGGAGTTCAAGACCAGCCTGAGCAAGAGCAAGACCCTGTATCTACTAAAAATAGAAAAAACTAGCCAGGAGTTGCAGTGGGCATCTGTAGTCCCAGCTATTCGGGAGGCTGAGGCAAGAGGATTGCTCAAACTCAGGAGTTTAAGGTTGCTGTGAGCTATGACACCATGGCACTCTACCCAGGGTAACAGACTGAGCCTGTATCTCAAACTAAACAAACAAACAAACAAAAAACTAATGCATACATTATGGAAATTCAAGAAGCAGCGGATAATTGGGCAGAAAGCTTATTTAAAGAAACAATGACAAAAAAGTCTCATATCTGAATAGCCCACATTACAAAGTCCCAAAGCTGCAGATGCTGGTGAGAGTGTGGAGAAAAGGGAACAATTTTACACTGTTGGTAGGATTGAAAACTAATAATAGCCTCTCTGGGAAAAGGTATGGAGAATCCTCAAAAAACTAAAAGTAGACTTTCCATTTGATACCACAATCCCATTACTAGATAAAGAAAAAAAACAACAATATCATTTTACCATAAGGAAATATGTACTAGAATTCTTATTGCATCTGAATTCACAATAGCCAAGATGTGGAATCAACCCAAGTGCCCGTCAACACATTAATGGATTAATAAATTGTAGTATATGTATACCATGTAATAATATTCAGCCATAGTAAAGATGAAGACCTTACATTTTTTATATTAACTTGAGTGGAGTTGGAGAACATTTTAATTAGTAAAGTATAACAAGAATGGGAAAGCAAGTATCCAATGTATTCAATACTAATATGAAACCAGTAGATAAGCAAATACACACCCACACAAGAGAAAAACACAAACTCAAGTAGGGGGAAGAGGGGACAGAGAAAAGAGGAGGAGGGTGAAGGATTGGTGTACTCTCACCTAACAGGCACAATGTAAGGGTATATGGCACACCTCCTGGTTGAGGGACACAATTACAACTTGGATTCTACCTAACAAACACAAACAATATAACTAATTATCTGTACCTTTATATTAATCTGAAATAAAAAATAAAAAAAGTCTCAAATATGTGGGTGAGGAATGAATATCTAGATCCATGGAGCCAAACAAGCTCTAAATAGAGTGAAAATAAAACGTTTTCACCAAGACACATTATAATCAAATTAGAAAAAGTTAAGAAAAACGAAAGGATTTCAAACTTAGCAATAGGAAAGTGACTCACGACCCACATATGATTATCAGATAACTACTCATCAGAAACCTTACATCCCAGGAAAGAGTGAGATAATATATTCCAAGTGCAGGAGGCGCCTGTGGCTCAGTCCATAGGGCGCCAGCCCCATATACCGAGGGTGGCGGGTTCAAACCCGGCCCCAGCCAAACTGCAACCAAAAAAAAAATAGCCGGGTGTTGTGGCGGGCGCCTGTAGTCCCAGCTACTCGGGAGGCTGAGGCAAGAGAATCGCTTAAGCCCAGGAGTTGGAGGTTGCTGTGAGCTGTGTGAGGCCACGGCACTCTACCGAGGGCCATAAAGTGAGACTCTGTCTCTACAAAAAAAAAAAAAAAAAAAAAAAAAATATATATATATATATATATTCCAAGTGCTGAAAGAAAAACAATTGCCAACTAAGAATACTTTACTTAGAACATCTTTCAGATATGAAAGAGGGAGAAATAAAGACTCTCTTAGACAAACAAAAGGTGAGGGAATTCATCACCGCTAGATCTGCATTATAAGAAATGGTAAAGGGAGTTCTTCATGTTGAGACAAAGGGCTAATAATTAGCAACACAAAACCATATGAAAGTATAAAACTCACTGGTAAAGGTAAGGGTAGAGTTAAATCCAGAATACACTAATACCATAATGATGGTACATGAATCACTTTTAACTCTAGTATAAAAGTAAAAGACCACTTCTACAATAATTTGCTAATGAATATACAATATAAAAAGATGTAAATTGTGACATTAATAAATGTATGTGAGGGAAGAAGGGAAAATGTAGAGTTTTTGTGCAACAAAAGTTAAATTATCAGCTTAAAATTGACTATTATAGACAGCACAGGACTTCTGGAGCAAGATGGTGGCCAAGTAACAGCTTCTGTGCAACTGGGGGCAGTGAGATTGGGGAGAGAAGACTCCAAGCATCTCTGGCTGGTGGGATCTGCCCAGAAACTTCCCTTTGGTGACACAGGGAGTCAGCAAGAGAGTTCTGGACCCCACGAGGAGGACAAAAGCTATGGAGAACTGGCAAGTAGTAGGTGCGTTTGTTCAGTCGGAGGCTGCCTATACCTGTAACCATAGCAACAGCAAGACTACAAGCAGGAAAAGCCTTACCTGTGGGCTGTTTTGTTTTTTCTGGACTTGGGCACTTGATTGAACTGCCTTGGGAGATCTTAGGAGAGTGTGTGGATGACTTTGGGCATTGCCTGGGGCTCCGGAATGAGCTGCTGAGCCAGAAAGGAGCTAATATTATTCAGCTATGGGCTGCCTGCACAGCCACTGTGGGAGAAGTGCCCCTGCAGGTCACAGCATGGGGATCAGCTGGGAGACCTTGGGCGAGTAATCTAGTGACTGAGCTGCCCAAAGGCAGGGACTGAGACACTGGGGAAGAGCAGAGATCTAAGTATTTGGTAAATTACAGACTTGGCCCTTAGGGGCATAGAGTGAGACCAGTTTGGTGCACTGAATAAGGGGGCAGCCATGTCAGGAGGGATCCCAACCATAAGTGCTTTCCTTGGAAAGCTTCTGTTTAGCCAAGGTTCACAGTTTGGAGTGTCTTGTAAGCAGGCTGAAGAGACATTTGGGCTTCCAAGCCTGCAGAATCTGAGAAATCAGCACAGACCAACATCCTTGTTGTATTAGCATTGTGATTAACATCTCATACCTCAGAAGATCACCTGTTGCCTGGAAAATATTCAGCAAGATACATATACTGTTTTGTTTTTTTTCTTTCCTTAATTTCAACATTTTTCCTCTAGATTTTTCTTTTTTCCTTGTTTTTGTTTTTTCTCTTTTCTTTCTTCACTTTTCTAGTTTAAATAAAAATTTCCATTTTTGCCTTCTTTAACAATTAGAACTTCATTTTTGCTAGTGCTTCTGCCACTATTATTTGTTTTTTTCCACAATTTTATCTCATAAGGGTTTTTGTTTGTTTGTTTTGGTTTGATTTATAGTATTTTTGTCTTTCCTCTCTACCTGGGGGAGGTAGGGCACTGTGTCTGATCAGGCTGGCAAAGCGCTGCTGACCTCAAGGGAACCACCAAACCCAGCACCCCCAGAGGTTGGGGGTTTTTAATGTTGGGTCAAACAACCCTACTATACACCTATATTACTCCTGTCTCCTTTTGGTGCCTCTCTTCTTTTTTGTCAATATTTCCTTCCTACCTCCTTTCTCTTTTTTCTTTATTTTAAAAATCTTTTTTCCCTTCTTATTGTAAGTCTTCTCATCCTTCTGGTCCTGTACCAAAAGGACTCATTAAAACTTTAGGACAGAGGCACAGTAACTTAAAGAGCAAGAAGAAGTGAAAGGAAAATTAGGGCAAGGAAACAGATACAAGAAAACACTCATGAAGAAGAATCAGCAGAAGATGGCTGAATGAAGCCAGCTTTCCACAGAGGCTTCCTTCCAGAAGGAGAGGTAAAGGACAGAAATTTAGCAAGTAACCTGGCAGATTAGAGCTGTGCTAAGAGAGAAGGTTGAAGAATGCATATCAACCCTGCTGAGGCGAGCTGCGACCCCAAGGATACAAACAAAAGGTACAAAATCCATCACCAAGCGGACGGGAGTCCCCTTCCTCATGAGAATGCCCGGAGTACCCCCCCAAAAAACAAGCAGAGTTAAAAAGTCCTCCCATTATATGCCACGGAGAGACCCTCTAAAAACTGGACCTACTTCCCTACTAGGGTGCCATGGCACTCTCCTGCCAGGCATAAAAGTGTGTAAAACTGTATACATTCTCTACCTGCAATTCTGAGCTCCTAGCTCTCCCCCCACTCTCACACTGATGTCTGGAGGCCTGTCCCCCAGGAGTCCAGATTCTTGGGTGATTTCTCAAGGAGTGTGGACAGGGCTTGGGCTGCTGCTGCTCAGTGCTGATTCTGTGACATGGGAGTGAGGAGATGATGGCCAGCTGAGAAGGAACCATGCCGGAGTGGAGGTGCCTTGAGTCGCAGAGAAGCAGCCATTTTTGGCAACAATAGGGCTCACCCCTAGATATTCTAGAGTCACACCCCCTGTCGCTCTGGGCAACCAGAGAGGCCAGGCATCTTCTCAGGTGGCAACCTTTGGAGGAACAGAGCTGTGATGGAAATGCAGGCCTCATGACTAAAGGGTTTGCCTCAGGTGGTAGCTGTGTGGGTGGAGTGTGGGGACTAGAAAACGTACGTGCAGTGATGGCAGAATCCCAGGGCAGGACTGACCCAGTGGACCGCTTTACTGAGCCTAAGACACAACCGGCCCTCAGGGGATCATCAGCCTAGACAAAGGAGGAAAGGAAGCTAGAACGGATAGCTAACAGTAATCCAAATACAAAGCTGCACCAGCAAAGACAGGACCTGAGGCACAGGTTCTGTGAACTCAAAACAGCTTCTCTTCTGCAGGTAAATTTAGCCAGGACAAAACCAAATTCTGCAAAGTTGTTCTGTTCTGTCAGTAACATCAATCAGGGGCGGGGCTGGAACTGAGTGAACACCCCAAGCCTCCATCAAGCCCCACCTCCCCCTGCTGGATAGTGGCAGAGAGCAGTGGCCAGTTTGAGGAGATATAGGTTTCCTTATGATTCAGGCAGGTGCAAACCCTGGAGTATCTGCTCATTGGAGGCAACTGGGTCACAGCCCTGCGGGGTTATCAGTGACGGGGTGTGACAGTGGTGCAAGGTGGGGAAGGAGGCACCAACCTTCACAGACTAATCTATTTGCTGGGTGGGTCTTCCTGACCACATGTAGCACCAGATCAAGTCATATTTGAGTTGTCAGCAGACCCCTGTGATCTAGTTGAAAGAGACCTTTTAAACTCTTCCACCTGAGACAGGTGCTGACTGACAAAATTTATTTGGACTTTTTGAACTGAGCTAATAACCTGAGGACTACCCAAGTGGTGCCCTGGGTGTGTGGGTATAGGAAGTTTTGATTTACCTTTTCCAATTGTTGCCTGTGGGGGGGGGGTGACTTAATTGCTGGTATTTCTCCACACTGAGACTTCAACCCAGAGTAACTGTTTCACTAGGGGCGGACAGAGACCAGCTGAAAACTAGACAGAGCCACTTAGCCCCACCACACCAAACAGGCCTCTAGTTTCTCAGGCCATAGCACTGTATGGGTCCTCGGCAAAGCTCCAGGGGCAAAAGTCAAACAGGATAAAAAAAAAACATGGGGCGGAATCAGCAGAAAAACTCTGGTAACATGAATAACCAGAGTAGATCAACCCCCCCAGGAAAGATATGGCAGAAGTAACTGAAGATCCCATTCATAACCAGATGGCCGAGATGTCAGAAATCGAATTCAGAATTTGGATTGCAAACAAGATAAATTAAATGGAGGAAAATTTGGAATTAGAAATTCGAGGAACAATTCAAAAGTTGGAATTAGAAATTCAAGGAGAAATTCAAAAGTTGTCTCAAGAATTCAATGAATGTAAAGACAAAACCACCAAAGATTTTGACACATTGAAGCAAGAATTTGCAGTTCTCAAAGATCTGACAAATACAGTAGAATCCCTCAGTAACAGAGTGGAGCAAGCAGAAGAAAGGATTTCTGACCTTGAAGACAAAGCTCTTGAACACTCCCAAACTCTCAAAGAGGAAGAGAAATGGAGAGCAAAAACGGATCATTCATACAGAGAACTCTGGGATAATTCGATAAATCTGCCTCATTGGAATCCCTGAAAGCGATGAAGTGGCTTCGCAAGTGACAAAGGCCCTTCTCCATGAAATTATAAAAGAGAATTTTCCAGACATGCCAAGAGATTCTGAAATTCAGATAGCAGACAGTTTCAGAACCCCAGCATGACTCAATCCGAATAAGACATCCCCCAGGAGGATGGAGGAGACAAGATGGCTGACTGAAGCCAGTTTTCCACAGAGGCTTCCATCCAGAAGGAGAGTTAAAGGACAAAAATTCAGCAAGTAACCTGGTGGATTTGAGCTGCACTAAGAGAGAAGGTTGAAGAACGCATGTCAACCCCACTGAGGCGATCTGCGACCACAAGGATATGAACAAAAGGTACAAAATCCATCACCAGTGAGACGGGAGTCACCTCCCCCATGAGAACAGCTCAGAGTGCCCCACAAACAATCAGGAAGAGTTCAAAGGTCCACTACACTCCATGGGAGAGACCCTCTAAAAACTGGATGTACCTCCCCTATTAGGGTGCCACGGTGTCCTCCTGCCAGGCATAAAACTGTATAAACTGTATATAGACTCTACCTGGAATTCTGAGCTCCCAGCGCTCCCCTTAACTCACACTGAGGTCTGGAGGCCAGTCCCACAGGAGTTCAGAGTCTTGGGTGATTTCTCGAGGGGTATGGACGGGGCCAGGACTGCAGCTGGTTGGTGCTGGCCCCGGGGCATGGGAGTGAGGAGAGGACAGTTGGTGGAGAGGGGACTGCACCGGAGTGGCAGTTCCCTGAGGCACAGTGCGACAGCCGTCTTTTGGTGACAATATGGCCAGGCGTAAAACTGTATAAAACTGTGCGTGTTCTCTGCCCGCAACCCCAGACTCCCAGAGCTCCCCGCGCTACCATCTGCTCTCGCTCCAAGGTCTGGAGGCCTGTCCCCGAGGGGTCCAGACTCATGGGCAATTGCTCAAGGGGTGTAGACAGTGCCGGGCTGCAGCCAGTCGGTGCAGACTCTGGGGTATGGGAGCAGAGAGAGGACGGTTGGTAGGAAGGGAGCTGCACTGGAGCAGCGGTTGCCTGAGGCATAAAATAGCAGCCCTCTTTTGCTAGCAATACGGCTCACTACCGAATATTCTGAAGCCACACCCCTGTCTCTCTGGGCAACCAGAGACTCTGAGTATAGGATTTGCCTGAGGCAACTCCAACTTGCAAACCGGGGAAACTCCCAGGGCGGGGCAGACCCAGAGGTCCACTTTACTAAACCTAAGACGCACCTGGCCCTCAGGCGATCATCAGCCTGTAGACAATACAAGAGCAAAGACAAGATGATTTGGAACTCAATTCAGCTTCTCTTCTGCAGGGGAACCGCAAAGTTGTTCTGTTCTGTTCTGTCAGTAACATTAATCAGGGGCAAGACTGGACCTGAGTGAAAACACCCCAACCTTCATCAAGAGCCCGAGGTTGTCAGGTCTTACCTCCTCCTGCTAGAGAGAGGCAGAGCGCAGTGGCCTGGCAGACTTCCTTGTGATTCAGGCAGGTGCAAAGTCCTGGAGTACCAATTCACTACAGGCAACTGGGTCAGCCAACTGCAGGGCTATCAGTGACTGGGTGTGACAGTGGTGCAAGGTGGGGAAGGAGGCAGCAACCTTCCCAGACTTATCTATTGGCTGGGTGGCTCCTCCTGACTCAACGCAACACTGTAACAAGCCACACCAGAGTAGTCACCAGACCCCTGTGATCCAGTTCCCAGAGACCTCTTAAACTCTCTCACCCAAGACAGGTGCAGACTGAGACAATTGATTTGGATCTTTTGAACTGAACCAATCGCCTGAGGACAAATCAGGTGGTGCCCTGGGTGCATGGTGGTAGGAAGGTTTGATTTTTCTTTTACAGTTGTTTGACGGTGGGGAGCGGGGTGACTTAATTGCTGATATTTCTCCACAGCTGAGACTTCAATCCAGAGTATCTGTTTCACTAGGGTTGAACAGAAACCAGCTGAAAACAAGACAGAACCACTTAGCCCCACCAAACCAGACAGGGCCCCAGTTTTTCAGGCCACTACACTGTACTGGCCCTCGACAAATCCCCAGGGGAAAAAATCAAAGGGAGTAAAACAACCATGGGGCAGAATCAGCAGAAAAACTCTGGTAACATGAATAACCAGAGTAGATCAAACTCCCTCCCCAAGTTAAGATATGGCAGATGTAATTGAAGATCCCATTCATAAACAACGGGCTGAGATGTCAGAAATCGAATTCAGAATTTGGATTGCAGACAAGATTAACAAAGTGGAATTAGGAATTTGAGGAGAAATTCAAAATTTGTCTCAAGAATTTAAAGACAAAACCACCGACTCTTAGACACACTGAAGTAAGAATTTGCAGCCATTAAAGATATGAAAAATACAGTAGAAACCCTCAGCAACAGAATGGAGCAAGCAGAAGGAAGGATATCTGACATTGAAGATAAAGCCTTTGAACGCTCCCAAACTCACAAAGAGGATATTCTCAGACCTATCCTCCATAATGACCAACCCAATCCTATAACACAAAAGTAAACTCACTCAGAAACTTCGGATCAAACTCCAATTTCCACGCTGGTGAAAGGAATAAAAATGCCCACTGGACTTTTGAAAAACTCGATACCCAAAACTTCACCAGACTTATCAATATTCTCCATTAATGTGGATGGCTTAAACTGTCCTCTAAATAGGCATAGGTTAGCTGACTGGATACAAAAAGTGAGGCCAGATATTTGTTGCATACAAGAGTCACATCTTAAATTAAAAGACAAATACAGACTCAGGATGAAAGGATGGTCATCCATATTTCAGGCAAATGGTAATCAGAAAAAAGCAGGTGTTGTAATTTTATTTGCAGATACAATAGACTTTAAACCAACAAAAGTAAGGAAGGACAAGAATGGTCACTTCATATGATGAGATCTCAATTATTAATATCTATGCACCCAACCAGAATGCACCTCAATATAAGAGAAACTCTAACAGACATGAGCAACTTGATTTCCTCCAGCTCCATAATAGTCAGAGATTTCAACACTCCTATGGCAGTGTTGGATCGATTCTCCAACAAGAAGCTGAGCAAAGAGATCTTAGATTTAAACCTAACCATCCAACATTTGGATTTAGCAGACATCTACAGAACATTTCATCCCAACAAAACTGAATACACATACTTCTCATCAGCCCATGGAACTTACTCCAAAATTGATCACATCTTAGGTCAGAAGTCTAACCTCAGTAAATTTAAAGGAATAGACATTATTCCATGCATCTTCTTGGACCACCAGGAATAAAACTTGAGCTGAGTAATAACAGGAATCTGCATACTCATACAAAAACATGGAAGTTAAATAACCTTATGCTGAATGATAGCTGGGGCAGAGATGAGATAAAGAAATCGCCAATTTTTTAAAAAAAGACAACAATGAAGACATGAACTATCAGAACCTCTGGGACACTGCAAAGGCATTTCTAAGAGGGAAATTTGTAGCACTGCAAGCCTTCCTCAAAAGAACGGAAAGAGAGGAAGTTAACAACTTAATGGGACATCTCAAGCAACTGGAAAAGGAAGAACATTCCAACCCCAAACCCAGTAGAAGAAAAGAAATAACCAAAATTAGAGCAGAATTAAATGAAATTGAAAACAAAAGAATAATATAACAGATCAATAAATCAAAAAGCTGATTTTTCAAAAAGGTCAATAAAATAGATAAACCTTTGGCCAACCTAATCAGGAAAAAAAGAGTAAAATCTCTAATCTCATCAATCAGAAACAACAAAGACGAAATAACAACAGACTCCTCAGAAATCCAAAAAATCCTTAATGAATATTACAAGAAACTGTATTCTCAGAAATATGAAAATCTGAGGGAAATTGACGGATACTTGGAAGCACGTCACCTTCCAAGACTTAGCCAGAATGAAGTGGAAATGTTGAACAGGCCCATATCAAGTTCGGAAATAGCATCAACCATACAAAATCTCCCTAAAAAGAAAAGCCCGGGACCGGATGTTTTCACATCGGAATTCTGGAGACTTTACCTCTTTCATGTTTACATGGATGGACCTGGAACATATTCTTCTTAGTAAAGTATCTCAAGAATGGAAGAAAAAGTACCCAATGTACTCAGCCATACTATGAAACTAATTTAGGGTTTTCACATGAATGCTATAACCCAGTTAATTCCTAAGAATAGGGGGAAGGGGGAAGGGAGGGGAGGGAGGGGGGAGGTGGGTAGAGGGAAGGGGATTGGTGGGATTACACCAGCGGTGCATCTTACAAGGGTATATGTGAAACTTGGTAAACGGTCTGTGAAGCTAGTGAATGATGCCCCATGATCATATCAATGTACACAGCTACGATTTAATAAAAAAAGATAGAAAAAAAAGACATCCCTCAGGCACATCATAATTAAATTCACTAAAGTTAATATGAAGGAGAAGATTTGGAAAGCAGCCAGACATAAGAAAACCATAATCTACAAAGGGAAGAATATTAGAAGAACTGCAGATCTCTCTGCTGAAACTTTTCAAGACAAAAGAGGGTGGTCTTTGACTTTTAATCTCCTAAAACAAAATAACTTTCAACCACGGATCCTCTATCCAGCTAAACTGAGTTTCATTTGTGATGGAGAAATTAAATACTTTAAAGACATTCATATGTTGAAGAAATTTGCTATAATCAAACCAGCTCTTCAGGATATTCTCAGACTTATCATCCATAATGACCAGCCCAAACCTCTACCACAAAAGTAAACTCACTCAGAAAATTTTGATCAAACTCCAACCTCCACAGTGGCAAAAGAATTAAAAATGTCCACTGGACTTTGGAAAACTCAGTACCCAAAATTTTACTAGACGTATCAATATTCTCCATTAATGTGAACAGCTTAAGCTGTCCTCTAAAGAGACACAGGTTGGCTGACTGAATACAAAAACTCAGGGCAGATATTTGCATACAAAAATCTCATTGTACCTTAAATGGTAAATATGACTCAGAGTGAAAGGATGGTCCTCCATATTTCAGGCAAATGGTAATCAGAAAAAAGCAGGTATTGCAATTTTATTTGCAGATACAATAGGCTTTAAACCAACAAAAGTAAGGAAGGATAAGAATAGTCTCTTCATATTTGTAAAGGGTAATACTCAATATGATGAGATTTCAATTATTAATATTTATGCACCCAACCAGAATGTGCTTCAATTTATAAGAGAGACTCTAACAGACATCAGCAACTTGATTTCCTCCAGCTCCATAATAGTCAGAGATTTCAACACTCCTTTGTGTTGCATAGATCCTCCAAGAAGAAACTGAGCAAAGAAATTTTAGATTTAAACCTAACCATCTAACATTTGGATTTAGCAGATATCTACAGAACATTTCATCCCAATAAAACTGAATACACATACTTCTCATCAGCCCATGGAACATACTCCAAAATCGATCACATCTTAGGTCACAAGTCTAACCACAGTAAATGTAAAGGAATAGAAATTAATCCTTGCATCTTCTCGGACCACCATGGAATAAAAGTTGAGCTGAGTAATAACGGGAATCTGCATACTCATACGAAAACATGAAAGTTAAATAAACTTATGCTGAATGATAGGTGGGTCAGAGATGAGATTAAGAAGGAAATTCCCAAAATTTTGGAATAAAACAAAAATGAAGACATGCATTATCAGAACCACTCGGATACTGCAAAGGCCGTCCTAAGAGTGAAATTTGTAGCACTGCAAGCCTTCCTCAAGAGAACAGAAAGAGAGGAATTTAACAACTTAATGGGACATCTCAAGCAACTGTAAAAGAAAGAACATTCCAACCCCAAACCCAGTAGAATAAAAGAAATAACCAAAATTAGAGCAGAATTAAATGAAATTGAAAACAAAAGAATTATACAACAGATCAATAAATCAAAAGATTGGTTTTTTGAAAAGGTCAATAAAATAGATAAACCTTTGGCTAACCTAACCAGGAAAAAAAAGAGTAAAATCTCTAATTTCATCAATCAGAAATGACAAAGATGAAATAACAACAGACTCCTCAAAAATTCAAAAAATTCTTAATGAATATTACAAGAAACTTTATTCTCAGAAATATGAAAATCTGAAGGAAATTGACCAATTCTTGGAAGCATGTCCCTTCCAAGACTTAGCCACAATCAAATGGAAATTTTGAACAGGCCTATATCAACTTCTGAAATAGTGGGGGGCAGAGACAAGATGGCTGACTGAAGCAAGCTTTCAACAGAGGCTCCCATCCTGAAGGAGAGTTAAAGGACAGAAATTTAGCAAGTAACCTGGTGGATTAGAGCTGCAACAAGAGAGAAGGTTGAAGAAAACACATCTACCCTGCTGAGGTGAGCTGTGACCCCAAGGATACAAACAAAAGGTACGAAATCCATCACCAAGTGGATGGGAGTCCCGTCCCCCATGAGAATGGCTTGGAGTGCCCCATAAACAAACTAGCAGAGTTCAAAGGTCCTCCCACTACACTTCATGGGTGAGACTCTCTAAAAGCTGGACTTACCTCCCCTACTAGGGTGCCACGGTGTTCTTCTGCCAGGCATAAAACTATATAAAACCGTACATATTCTCCACCTGCAATTCTGAGCTCCCAGCACTCCCCTCCACTCTCAGTCTGAGGTCTGGAGGCCTGTCCCCCAGGGTCCAGGTTCTTGGGTGATTACTTGAGGGGTGTGAATAGGGCCTAGACTGCAGCTACTGAGTGCTCATTCTGTGGCACGGGAGTGAGGAGAGGATGGTCAGCTGAGAGGAAACCACACATGAGAGGCGGTGTCCCGAGGCACAGAGCAGTAGCCATTTTGGCAACAATAGGGCTCACTCCTGAATATTCCGAAACCTCACCCCCTGTCTCCCTGGGCAACCAGAGGAGGCTGAACATCTTCTCAGGGGGCAACCACTGCGGAACAGATCTGGGATGGTAACACAGGCCCCATGAGTAGAGGATTTTTTGGAGGTGGTACTGGCCAGGGTGGAGCGGGGACTAGAAAACACATGCACAGATCCAGGAGATACCCAGGATGGGGCTGACCCAGAGGATGGCTTTACTGAGCCTAAGATGCACCCGGCCCTCAAGGGATCATCACCCTATAGACAAAGGAAGGCAGGAGGCTAGAACTGACAGTGAACTGAATACAAACCTGCAGGAGCAAAGACAGGGTTGGAGGCACAGGCTCTGGGAACTCTAAAGAGATTCTCTTCTGCAGGGAAATTTAGCAGGGACAGAAACAAATTCCCACAAAGTTGTTCTCTTCCATTATGTCAGTAACATCAATCAGGGGCACGGCTGGAACTGAGAGAACACCCCCCAAGCCTCCATCAAGTGCCAGAGGTTGCCAGGCCTCACCTCACCCTCTGGATAGAGGCAGAGCACAGCGGCCAGGCTGAGCAGATATAAACTTCCTTGTGATTCAGGCAGGTGCAAACCCCTGGAGTATCTGTTCATTACAGGCAACTGGGTCACAGACCTGTGGGGCTATCAGTGATTGGGTGTGACAGAGGTGCAAGGTGGAGAAGGAGGCATCAACCTTCCCAGACTAATCTATTTGCTGGGTGGGTCCTCCTGAATTCATGGAGCACTGGAGCAAGTCATATCTGAGTTGTCACCAGACTCTTGCTATCCAGTGGCCAGAGACCTTTTAAACTCTCCCACCTGAGACAGGTGCTAAATGAGACTATTGATTTGGACTGTTTGAACTGAGTCAACCGCCCGAGGACTATTCAAGTGGTGCCCTGGGTGTGTGGTTGTAAGAAGGTTTGATTTTCCTTTTCCAATTGTTGCCTGCGGGGGGCGGGGTGACTTAATTGGTGGTATTTCTCCACAGCTGAGACTTCAACCCACAGTAACTGTTTCACTAGGGTTGAACAGAGACCAGCTGAAACAAGACAGAACCACTTAGCCCCACCACACCAAACAGGTCCCCAGTTTCTCAGGTCATAGCACTGTAAAAGGTCCTTGACAAAGCTCCAGGGGGAAAATCAAAAGGGGTAAAATAATCATGGGGCAGAATCAGCGGAAAAACTCTGGCAACATGAATAACAAGAATAGATCAACCACCCCCACCCCAAGGAAAGATATGGCAGATGTAACTGAGGATCCCATTCATAAACAGCTGGCCGAGATGTTAGAAATCGAATTCAGAATTTGGATTGCAACCAAGATTAATAGAATGGAGAAAAATTTGGAATTAGAAATTTGAGGAGCAATTCAAAAGTCGGAATTAGAAATTCGAGGAGAAATTCAAAAGTTGTCTCAAGAATTCAACGAATTTAGGACAAAACCACCAAAGATTTTGACGCACTGAAGCAAGAGTTTGCAGCCCTCAAAGATCTGAAAAATACAGTAGAAGCCCTCAGTAACAGAGTGGAGCAAGCAGAGGAAAGTATTTATGACACTGAAGACAAAACTTTTGAACACTTCCAAACTCTCAAATAGGAAGAGAAATGGAGAGCAAAAATGGATCATTCTCGCAGAGAGCTCTGGGATAATTCAAAGAAGACTAATACCTGCCTCATTGGAATCTCTGAAAGTGATGAAATGGCCTCGCAAGACACAGAGGCCATTCTCCATGAAATTCTGAAAGAGAATTTTCCAGACATGCCAAGAGATTCTGAAATTCAGATAGCAGAGAGGTTCAGAACCTCAGCAAGACTCAATCCGAATAAGACATCCCCCATGCATATCATAATTAACTTCATTAAAGTTAATATGAAGCAGAAAATTCTGAAAGTAGCCAGACGTAAGAAATCCATTACCTACAAAGGGAAGAATATTAGAATTATTGCAGATTTCTCTGCTGAAACTTTTCAAGACAGAAGAGGGTGGTTATTGACTTTTAATCACCTAAAGCAAAATAATTTTCAACCACGGATCCTGTATCCAGCTAAACTGAGTTTCATTTATGATGGAGAAATTAAATACTTTAATGACATTCATATGTTGAAGAAATTTGCCATAGCCAAACCACCTCTTCAGGATATTCTCAGACCTGTCCTCCATAATGACCAACCCAATCCTATACCACAAAAGTAAACTCACTCAGAAACTTCAGATCAAACTCCAATTTCCACACTGGTGAAAGGATTAAAAATGCCCACTGGACTTTTGAAAAACTCGATACCCAAAACTTCACCAGACTTATCAATATTCTCCATTAATGTGAATGACTTAAACTGTCCTCTAAAGAGGCATAGGTTAGCTGATTGGATACAAAAAGTCAGGCCAGATATTTGTTGCATACAAGAGTCACATCTTGACTTAAAAGACAAATACAGACTCAGGGTGAAAGGATGGTCATCCATATTTCAGGCAAATGGTAATCAGAAAAAAACAGGTGTTGCAATTTTATTTGCAGATACAATAGGCTTTAAACCAACAAAAGTAAGGAAGGACAAGAAAGGTCACTTCATATTTGTTAAGGGTAATACTCAATATGATGAAATCTCAATTATTAATATCTATGCACCCAACCAGAATGCACCTCAATTTATAAGAGAAACTCTAACAGACATGAGCAACTTGATTTCCTCCAGCTCCATAATAGTCGGAGATTTCAACACTCCTTTGGCAGTGTTGGATCGATCCTCCAACAAGAAGCCGAGCAAAGAAATATTAGATTTAAACCTAACCACCCAACATTTGGATTCAGCAGACGTCTACACAACATTTCATTCCAACAAAACTGAATACACATACTTCTCATCAGCCCATGGAACTTACTCCAAAATTGATCACATCTTAGGTCAGAAGTCTAACCTCAGTAAATTTAAAGGAATAGACATTATTCCATGCATCTTCTTGGACCACCAGGAATAAAACTTGAGCTGAGTAATAACAGGAATCTGCATACTCATACAAAAACATGGAAGTTACATAACCTTATGCTGAATGATAGCTGGGTCAGAGATGAGATTAAGAAGGAAATTGACAAATTTGTGGAACAAAATGACGATAAGACACCAATTATCAGAACCTCTGGGATACTGCAAAGGCAGTCCTAAGAGTGAAATTTATAGCACTGCAAGCCTTCCTCAAGAGAACGGAAAGAGAAGTTAACAACTTAATGGGACATTTCAAGCAACAGGAAAAAGAAGAACATTCCAACTCCAAACCCACTAGAAGAAAAGAAATAACCAAAATTAGAGCAGAATTAAATGGAATTGAAAACAAAAGAATTATACACCAGATCAATAAATAAAAAAGTTGGTTTTTTGAAAAGGTCAAAAAAATAGTTAAACCTTTGGCTAACCTAACCAGGAAAAAAAAATCTCTAATGTCATCAGTCAGAAACGACAAAGACGAAATAACAATCAACTCCTCAGAAATTAAAAAAAATCCTTAATGAATATTACAAGAAACTTTATTCTCAGAAATATGAAAATCTGAAGGAAATTGACCAATTCTTGGAAGAACGTCACCTTCCAAGACTTAGCCAGAATCTAGTGGAAATGTTGAGCTGGCCAATATAAAGTTCTGAAATAGCATCAAACATACAAAATCTCCCTAAGAAGAAAAGCCCGGGACCAGATGGCTTCCCGTCAGAATTCTACCAAACCTTTAAAGAGGAACTAGTACCTATATTACTCAATGTGTTTCACAATGTAGAAAAAGAAGGAAGACTACCCAACACGTTCTATGAAGCAAACATCACCCTGATCCCCAAACCAGGAAAAGACCCAACAAGAAAACAAAATTATAGACCAATATCACTAATGAATATAGATGCAAAAATATTCAACAAGATCCTAACAAACAGAATTCAGCAACACGTCAAACAAATTATACATCATGTCCAACTCGGTTGTATCCCAGGGTCTCAAGGCTGGTTCAGTATACATAAATCTATAAGTATAATTCAGCACACGAACAAATTAAAAAACAAAGACCATATGATTCTCTCAATTGATGCAGGAAAAGCTTTTGATAATATGCAGCATCCCTTCATGATCAGAACAGTAAAAATATTGGTATAGAAGGGATATTTCTTAAACTGATAGAGGCCAGCTACAGCAAACCCACAGCCAATATCGTATTGAATTGCATTAAATTGAAACCATTTCCACTCAGACCAGGAACCAGACAAGGCTGCCCATTGTCTCCACTGCACTTTAACATTGTAATGGAAGTTTTAGCGACCGCAATTAGGGAAGAAAAGGCGATCAAGTGTACCCATATAGGGTCAGAAGAGATCAAACTTTCGCTCTTCGCAGATGATATGATTGTATATCTGGAAAACACCAGGGATTCTACTACAAAACTCTTAGAAGTGATCAAGGAATACAGCAGCATCTCAGGTTACAAAATCAACATTCATAAATCGGTAGCCTTTATATATACCAACAATAGTCAAGCTGAAAAAACAGTTAAGGACTCTATTTCATTCACAGTAGTGCCAATGAAGATGAAATATTTGAGAGTTTGTCTAACAAAGGACATGAAAGATCTCTATAAAGAGAACTATGAAACTCCAGGAAAAGAAATAGCTGAAAATGTTAACAAATGGAAAAACATACCATGCTCATGGCTGGGAAGAATCAACATTGTTAAAATGTCCATACTTTCCAAAGCAATATACAATTTCAAGGAAATCACTATTAAAGCTCCACTGGCATACTTTAAAGATCTCACAAAAATAATACTTCATTTTATATGGAATCAGAAAAAACCTCGAACAGCCAAGACATTAGTCAGAAATAAAAACAAAGCAGGAGGAATCACACTACCAGACCTCAGACTATGCTATAAATCGATAGTGATCAAAACGGCATGGTACTGGCACAAAAACAGAGAAGTAGATGTCTCGAACAGAATAGAGAACCAAGAGATGAATCCAGCTACTTACCGTTATTTGATCTTCGACAAGCCAATTAAAAACATTCAGTGGGGAAATATTCCCTATTTAACAAATGGTAGTGTTTGAACTGGCTATTGACCTGTAGACGACTGAAACTGGACCCACACCTTTCACCATTAACTAAGATAGACTCTCACTGGATTAGAGATTTAAACTTAAGACATAGAACTATAAAAATACTAGAAGAGAGTGCAGGGGAAACCCTTGAAAAAATCGGTCTGGGCAAGTGTTTTATGAGGAGGAGCCCCCAGGCAACTGAAGCAGCTTCAAAAATACATGACTGGGACATGATCAAAATGAAAAGCTTCTGCACAGCCAAGAACACAGTAAGTAAAGGAAGCAGACACTCCTCAGAATGGGAGAAGATATTTGCAGGTTATGTTTCCGACAAAGGTTTAATAACCATAATCCACAGAGAACTCAAAAATGTATAAGCAAGAAAGAATCAAGTGATCCCATTGCAGGCTGGGCGAGGGACTTGAAGAGATAATTCTCTGAGGAAGATAGTCACATGGCCTACAGACATATGAAAAAATGCTCATCATCCTTAATCATCAGAGAAATGCAAATCAAAACTACTTTGAGAAGTCATCTAACTCCAGTAAGATTAGCAAATATTACAAAATCCCAAGACCAGAGATGTTGGCGTGGATGTGGAGAAAAGGGAACACTTCTACACTGCTGGTGCAAATGCAAATTAATACATTCCTTTTGGAAAGATGTTTGGAGAATACTTAGAGATCTAAAAATAGATTTGCCATTCAATCCTATAATTCCTTTCCTGGGTATATACGCAGAAGAACAAAAATCACCTTATAACAAAGATATTTGTACTAGAATGGTTATTGCAGCCCAATTCATAATTACTAAGTCATGGAAAAATCCCAAGTGCCCATCGATCCAAAAATGGATTCATAAATTGTGGTACATGTACACCATGGAATATTATGCAGCCTTAAAGAAAGATGGAGACTTTACCTCTTTTGTGTTTATATGGATGGAGCTGAAACATATTCTTCTTAGTAAAGTATCTCAAGAATGGAAGAAAAATTATCCAATGTACTCAGCCCTATTATGAAACTAATTTATGGCTTTCTTTTTTATTTTTTTTAAATTTCTGGCTTCCTTATGAAAGCTATAATCCAGTTATAACCTAAGAATATGGGGAAGGGAGTGAGGGAGGGTGGGTAGGGGTGGGATGGTTGGAGGGAGGGTGATTGGTAGGATTAAACCTGTGGTGCATCTTACAAGGTTACATGTGAAATTTAGTAAATGTAGAATATAAATGTCTTAACAGAACAACTAAGAAAATGCCAGAAAGGCTATGTTAACCAGAGTGATGAAAATATGTCAAATGGTCTATAGTACCAGTGTATGGTGCCCCATGATTGCATTAATGTACACAGCTATGATTTAAAATATATATATTTTTTGTTGTTGGGGATTCATTGAGGGTACAATAAGCCAGGTTACAGTGATTGCAATTCTTAGGTAAAGTCCCTCTTGCAATCATGTCTTGCCACCATAAAGTGTGACACACAACAAGGCCCCACCCCCTCCCTCCTTCCCTCTTTCTGTTTCCCCCCCCATAACCATAACTGTCATTAATTGTCCTCATATCAAAATTGAGTACATAGGCTTCATGCTTCTCCATTCTTGTGATGCTTTACTAAGAATAACATCTTCCACGTCCATCCAGGTTAATACGAAGGATGTAAAGTCTCCATTTTTTTAATGGCTGAATAGTATTCCATGGTATACATATACCACAGCTTGTTAATCCATTCCTGGGTTGGTGGGCATTTAGGCTGTTTCCACATTTTGGCGATTGTAAATTGAGCTGCAATAAACAGTCTAGTACAAGTGTCCTTATGATAAAAGGATTTTTTTCCTTCTGGGTAGATGCCCATTAATGGGATTGCAGGATCAAATGGGAGGTCTAGCTTGAGTGCTTTGAGGTTTCTCCATACTTCCTTCCAGAAAGGTTGTACTAGTTTGCAGTCCCACCAGCAGTGTAAAAGTGTTCCCTTCTCTCCACATCCACGCCAGCATCTGCACTTTTGAGATTTTGTGATGTTGGCCATTCTCACTGGGGTTAGATGATCTCTCAGGGTTGTTTTGATTTGCATTTCTCTAATATATAGAGATGATGAACATTTTTTCATGTGTTTGTTAGCCATTCGTCTGTCGTCTTTAGAGAAAGTTCTATTCATGTCTCTTGCCCATTGATGTATGGGACTGTTGGCTTTTTTCATGTGGATTAATTTGAGTTCTCTATAAATCCTAGTCATCAAGCTTTTGTCTGATTGAAAATATGCAAATATCCTTTCCCATTGTGTAGGTTGTCTCTTTGCTTTGGTTATTGTGTCCTTAGCTGTACAGAAGCTTTTCAGTTTAATGAAGTCCCATTTGTTTATTTTTGTTGTTGTTGCAATTGCCATGGCAGTCTTCTTCATGAAGTCTTTCCCCAGGCCAATATCTTCCAGTGTTTTTCCTATGCTTTCTTGGAGGATTTTTATTGTTTCATGCCTTAAATTTAAGTCCTTTATCCATCTTGAATCAATTTTTGTGAGTGGGGAAAGGTGTGGGTCCAGTTTCAGTCTTTTACATGTAGACATCCAGTTCTCCCAACACCATTTATTGAATAGGGAGTCCTTCCCCCAAGGTAAGTTCTTGTTTGGTTTATCAAAGATTAGGTGGTTGTAAGATGTTAGGTTCATTTCTTGGTGTTCAATTCGATTCCAAGTGTCTATGTCTCTGTTTTTGTGCCAGTACCATGCTGTCTTGAGCATTATGGCTTTGTAGTACAGACTAAAATCTGATATGCTGATGCCCCCAGCTTTATTTTTGTTACAGAGAACTGCCTTAGCTATACGGGGTTTTTTCCGGTTCCATACAAAATGCAGAATCATTTTTTCCAAATCTTGAAAGTACGATGTAGGTACTTTGATAGGAATGGCATTGAATAGTTAGATTGCTTTGGGAAGTATAGACATTTTAACAATGTTGATTCTTCCCATCCATGAGCATGGTATGTTCTTCCATTTGTTAATATCCTCTGCTATTTCCTTTCTGAGGATTTCATAGTTTTCTTTATAGAGGTCCTTCACCTCCTTCGTTAGGTATATTCCTAGGTATTTCATTTTCTTTGAAACTATGGTGAAGGGAGTTGTGTCCTTAATTAGCTTCTCATCTTGACTGTTATTGGTGTATACAAAGGCTACTGACTTGTGGACATTGATTTTATATCCTGAAACATTACTGCATTTTTTGATGACTTCTAGGAGTCTTGTGGTTGAGTCTTTGGGGTTCTCTAAGTATAAGATCATGTCGTCAGCAAAGAGGAAGAGTTTGACCTCCTCTGCTCCCATTTGGATTCCCTTTATTTCCTTGTCTTGCCTAATTGTATTGGCTAGAACTTCCAGCACTATGTTGAATAGTAAAGGTGACAGAGGACAACCTTGTCTGGTTCCAGTTCTAAGAGGAAAAGCTTTCAGTTTTACTCCATTCAGTAAAATATTGGCTGTGGGTTTGTCATAGATAGCTTCAATCAGTTTTATAAATGTGCCACCTATGCCTACACTCTTCAGTGTTCTAATTAGAAAAGGAAGCTGTATTTTATCAAATGCTTTTTCTGCATCTATTGAGAGGGTCATGTGATCTTTATTTTTGCCTCTGTTAATATGGTGGATAACGTTTATGGACTAGCTTATGTTAAACCAGCCTTGCATCCTTGGGATGAAGCCTACTTGATCATGATGAATGCCTTTTTTATGATAAGCTGTAATCTATTGACTAGGATTTTGTTGAGAATTTTTGCATCTATATTCATGAGTGAGATCGGTCTGAAATTCTCCTTTTTCTTTGGATCTTTTCCTGGTTTTGGTATCAGGTTGATGTTTGCTTCATAGAATGTGTTGTGGAAGATTCCTTCTTCCTCAATTTTTTGGAATAATTTCTGCAGTACAGGAATAAGCTCTTCCTTGAAGGTTTGATAGAATTCTGGAGTGAAGCCATCTGGACCAGGGCATTTTTTGGTTGGAAGATATTTTATTGTTTCCTTGATCTCGGTGCTTGAAATTGTTCTGTTCAGGAGCTCTATTTCTTTCTGGCTGAGTCTACGGAGAGGGTGTGATTCCAAATATTGATCCATTTCTTTCACATTGTCAAATTTCTGGGCATAGAATTTCTGGTAGTATTCAGAGATGATCTCTTGTATCTCTGTGGGATCAGTTGTTATTTCCCCTTTATCATTTCTGATTGAGGTTACTAGAGATTTTACTTTTCTATTCCTCGTTAGTGTGGCCAATGGTTTATCTATTTTATTTATTTTTTCAAAAAACCAACTCCTTGTTTCATTAAATTTCTGAATGATTCTTTAGTTTTCAATTTCATTGATCTCTGATTTGATTTTGGAGATTTCTTTTCTTCTACTGAGTTTAGGCTTAGATTGTTCTTCTTTTTCCAATTCCATAAGATCTCTTGTGAGATTGTTGATGTGCTCTCTTTCTGTTTTTCGAATGTAGGCATCTAAAGCAATGAATTTTCCTCTCAAAACTGCTTTTGCAGTATCCCACAGGTTTTGGTAGCTTGTGTCTTCGTTGTTGTTATGCTCAAGGAAGTTAATGATTTCCTGTTTTATTTCTTCCTTCACCCATCTGTTATTCAACAGAAGATTGTTTAGTTTCCATGCCTTTGGGTGGGGTCGAGCATTTTTGTTAGAGTTGAGTTCCACCTTTAGTGCCTTATGGTCTGAGAAGATACAAGGTAAAATTTCAATTCTTTTGATTCTGTTGATATTTGTTTTGTGTCCCAGGATATGATCAATTTTGGAGAATGTTCCATGGGGTGATGAGAAGAATGTATATTCTTTATCTTTGGGATGGACTGTTCTATATGCGTCTATCAAGCACTGTTGTTCTAGGGTCTCATTTAAATCTCTTATATCCTTGTTTAATTTCTGTTTAGAGGATCTGTCCAGCTCTGTAAGAGGAGTGTTAAGGTCCCCTGTTATTATGGTATTATCACATATCCTATTGCTCAGACTGAGTAAGGTCTGTTTCAAGAATCTGGGAGCATTTAAATTGGGTGCATAAATATTTAGAATTGAAATGTCTTCTTGTTGTATTTTTCCCCTGACCAATATAAAGTGACCATCTTGTCTTTTTTGACTTTAGTTGCTTTAAATCCACATGTGTCTGAAAATAAGATTGCAACTCCTCTTTTCTTCTGAATGCCATTTGCCTGAAAAATTGTCTTCCAACCCTTGACTTGGAGCTTTAATTTGTCTTTTGAATCCAGGTGTGTTTCTTGCAGAGAGCAAATGGATGGCTTGTGTTTTTTAATCCAGTCAACCAATCTATGTCTCTTCAGTGGGGAATTCAAGCCATTAACATTTATTGAGATAATTGATAGGTGTGGTAGTATTCTATTCGTCTTATTTTGTGAGAGCCCATTGCTTAGTTTTATCTTTTGCATCAGTGTGGAGGTTAGGTTCTGTCCTTTAATTTCTGAGTTCTTACTTTGCTGCTGATCCATTGTGGCGGTCAGTGTGCAGAACAGGTTGAAATATTTCCTGTAGAGCTGGTCTTGTTGTGGCGAATTTCCTCAATGTTTGTATATCCGTAAATGATTTGATTTCTCCGTCAATTTTTAAATTTAGCTTAGCAGGGTACAGAATTCTGGGCTGAAAATTGTTCTGTTTAAGTAGATTAAAGGTAGATGACCATTGTCTTCTTGCTTGGAAAGTTTCATTAGAGAAGTCTGTGGTCACTCTGATGGATTTGCCCCTGTAGGTCAACTGGTGCTTACTCCTGGCAGCTTGCAGAATCTTTTTTTTTTTGTCTTGACTCTGGACAGGTTCATCACAATGTGTCTTGGAGAAGGTCGGTTAGAGTTGAGGTGACCTGGGGTCCGATATCCCTCTGAAAGCAGTGTGTCAGAATCTTTGGTGATATTTGGGAAATTTTCTTTTATAATATTCTCTAGTATGGCTTCCATTCCTCTGGGGCATTCTTCTTCCCCTTCTGGAATTCCTATAACTCGTATGTTGGAACGCTTCATAAAGTCCCATAATTCTGACAGTGAACGTTCTGCTTTCTCTCTCTTCTTTTCTGCCTCTTTTACTATCTGAGTTATCTCAAAAACTTTGTCTTCTACCTCTGAAATTCTTTCTTCTGCATTGTCTAACCTGTTGCTGATATTTTCCATTGCATCTTTAAGTTCCCTAATTGACTGTTTCAGTTCCTTCAGGTCTGCTATATCCTTTTTATATTCTTCATATCGTTCATC
Source organism: Nycticebus coucang (assembly GCF_027406575.1). NCBI lineage: Eukaryota > Metazoa > Chordata > Mammalia > Primates > Lorisidae > Nycticebus > Nycticebus coucang. The sequence continues at coordinate 148,833,963 of NC_069804.1, read as the reverse complement.
TCTGATTTGATTCTGTTTTTGAATTTCCTTTTGGTTATTTTTCACTTTATTAGCAGTTTCCTGCATTGTTTCCATCATTTCTTTCATTGTTTTCAACGTGTATTCTAAATTCCCTTTCTGTCATTCCTAACATTTCTTTATAGGTGGAATCCTCTGCAGTAGTTACCTCATGGTCCCTTGGTGGGGACTGGTTCCTCATGTTGCCTGGAGTTTTCTGCTGATTCTTCCTCATGAGTGATTTCTTTTATCTGTTTCCTTGCCCTAATTTTCCTTTCACTTCCTCTTGCTCTTTATGTTCTAGTGCCTGTGGACTAAGGGTGGTTACAGGACCAGAAGGGTGACAAGGTTGAAGATCAAAAAAGGGATGAAAGAAAGGAGGACCGAGTGATAAGAAAAAAAAAAGAAAAATAGAGAAAGGAGAGGGGGTGGGTAAAATTAATATTGACAAAAAGAAGAGAGGCACAGAAAGAGGGAGACAGAGCAACATAGGTGTACAGTAGGGTACTTTAATACAACCTTAAAAAAAGCCACCTTCTGGGGGTGCCCAGTTGGCTGGTTCCCTTGAGGTCAGCAGCTCTTTGCTAACCTGATCAGACACAGTATCCCACCTCCACCAAGTAGAGAGGAAAGACAAAAGTGCTATAAATCAAACCAAAACAAGCAAACAGAAAACTTTACGGGATAAAATTGGGTGGAAAACCAAATAATAGTGGTAGAAACACTAACAAAAATGAAGTTCTAATTATTGAAATAGGCAGCAATGGGAAATTATTATTAAACTAGAAAAATTGAGAAAGAAACAGGATCTGTATGGAAAAGGTTGAACTTAAAAAGCAAAACAACAATCAACATCATCAAAATAAACAAAAAAAACCAACCAAACCCCCCCCCCAAAATAAAAACACAACCAAAAACAAAGCAGTATGTATATGTTATTGAATATTGTCTGGGCAACACGTGGTCTTCTGGGGTATGAGATGTTAATCACAGTTCTGATACGACTGGAGGCTGCTAGTTTCTCAAACCCCAGCAGGTAGACACCCTAAATCTCTCTTCAGCCCACTTAAAAGGCACTTTGAACTTGTTCACTTGCTGAGCAGAAGCTTTCCCAGGGAAGTGCTTGTCGCTGGAATCACTGCTGAAGTGGCTATCCACTTACCCTGTGTTGCAAAACTGGTCTCCCTCTGCCCCTCGGGTTAGGGCTGCAAGGCAGCTCAGACCCCGCCCTTAGGCTACTTGGTCGCTGAGTTACCAGCTCCCACCCAATTCTAGCTCTGCAACCCTGAGGGCGGAGCTTGCCGGGGCAGATCGCTCACAATGGCTGTCTGTGACCCAGAGCCAAACACTATTAGCTCCGTCTGGCTCAGCGGCTCAGAGTGGGGCCCTAGACAAAGGCCAAAGTTCTCCGCACTCCTGCTCAGGCTCTCCCCAAGGCAGTTCAGCTGAGTGCCAAGTCCAAAGACACCAAAACAGTTCACAGGTAAGGCCTTTCCGGTTTGCAGTCTTAGTGCTACTGAACTTACAGTTGCGGGCAGGTTTAGACGGATTGAACACACGCGACCACTTGCCGGTTTTCCACAGTTTCAGTCCTCCTCTTGGGGTCCAGAAGTCTCTCACTGACTCCCTGTATCCTCTCAGGGGTGATGATAGGCAGATCCCACCAGCCAGAGATGCCTGGAGTCCTATCTCCCCAGACTCACGGTGCCCAGATGCAAGGAAGCTGTTACTCGGCTGCCATCTTGCTCTGCCTCTCATATGATTTAATAATTTTAAAAAATGTTAAAAAAAAAAAGAAGAATCAGCAGAAAAATCCTGGGAACATGAACAGACCAATTTCAAGCAGTGGGATCAACGAAACAATAACAAATCTCCCAACAAAAAAATTCCCTGGTCTGGATGATTTCACACCAGAATTATATCAAACTGTGAAAGAAGAGCTTACTCCCATAGTACAGAAGTTCTTCCAAAAAATTGAGGATGAAGAAATCTTCCTGGGTGGCGCCTGGGCTCAGTGAGTAGGGCGCTGGCACCCTACTGATGGGTTCGAACCTGGCCCCAACAAAACTGCAACAAAAAAATAGCCTGGGATTTTGGCAGGTGCCTGTAGTCTTAGCTACTCGGGAGGCTGAGGCACCTAAGCCCAAGAGCTGGAGGTTTCTGTGAGCTGTGACACCACGGCAGTCTACCAAGGGCAACGAAGTGAGGCTCTGTCTCTACAAAAAAAAGAAATCTTCCCCAACATGTTTTATGAAGGAAACATAACCCTGATACCAAAACCAGGAAAAGATCCAACAAAAAAGGAGAACTTAACCCAATTCACTAATGAATATAGATGGAAAAATTCTCAACAAAATCCTAGCCAATAGATTACAGCTTATCACCAAAAAGGTCATACATCATGATTAAGTCAGTTTCATCCCAGGGGTGCAAGGCTAGTTTAATATATGTAAATCCATAAATGTTATTCAGCATATCAACAGAAGCAAAAAAAAAAAAAAAAAAAAAAAGCCGGGCGGCGCCTGTGGCTCAGTGAGTAGGGCGCCGGCCCCACATGCTGAGGGTGGCAGGTTCAGACCCAGCCCCGGCCAAACTGCAACAGAAAAATAGCTGGGCGTTGTGGCACGCGCCTGTAGTCCCAGCTGCTCGGGAGGCTGAGGCAAGAGAATCGCGTAAGCCCAAGAGTTAGAGGTTGCTGTGAGCCGTGTGACACCACGGCACTCTACCTGAGGGCGGTACAGTGAGACTCTGTCTCTACAAAAAAAAAAAAAAAAAAGCCCATATGATCCTCTCAATAGATGGAGAAATAGCATTTGATAAAATCCAGCATCCTTTTCTAATTAGAACACTGAAGAGTTTAGGCATAGGTGACATATTTCTTAAACTGATTGAAGCTATCCATGACTAACCCACAGCTAATATTTTACTGACTGGAGTTAAACTGAAGGCTTTTCCTCTTAGAACTGGAACCAGACAAGGTTGTCCTTTGTCGCCATTACTATTCAACATAGTGCTGGAAGTTCTAGCAAATACAGTTAGACAAGATAAGGAAATAAAGGCCATCCATATGGGAGCAGAGGATGACAAACTCTTCCTCAATGATGATGATATGATCTTCTATTTAGAGAACCCCAAAGACTCAACCACAAGACTCCTGGAAGTGATAAAAAAAACACAGTAATGTCTCAGGATATAAAATCAATGTCCGCAGGTCAGTTGCCTTTATATATGCCAGTAACAGCCAAGGTTAGAGGCTAATTAAGGACACAACTCCCTTCACCATAGCACCAAAGGAAATGAAATACCTAGGAATATCTCTAGAAAAAGAGGTGAAAGATGTCTATAAAGAAAATTATGAAACCCTAAGAAAGGAAATAGCAAAGGACTTTAACAAATGAAAGAACATGCCATGCTCATGACTGGGAAGAATCAATATTGTTAAAATGTCTATATTTCCCAGAGAAATCTACTAATTCAATGCCATCCCTATTAAAATACCAGCATCCTATTTTCAAGACTTGGAACAAATGATTCTGCGTTTTGTATAGAACCAGAAAAAACCCTATAGCTAAGGCAGTTCTTAGTAATAAAGACAAAGCTGGGGGCATCAGCGTACCAGATTTTAGGCTGTACTACAAGGCAATAGTGGTCAAAACAGCATGGTACTGGCACAAAAATAATAGAGACATAGACATTTGGAATTGAATTGAAAACCAGGAAATGAAACCAAGAACTTTCAACCACCTGATCTTTGATAAACCAAACAAGAACATACACTGGAGAAAAGAATCCCTATTCCACAAATGGTGCTGGGAGAATTGGATATCCACATGTAAAAGACTGAAACTGGACCCACACCTTTCTCCACTCACAAAAATTGATTCAAGATGGATAAAGGACTTAAATTTAAGGCATGAAACAATAAAAATCCTCAAAGAAAGCATACGAAAAACATTGGAAGATATCAGCCTGGGGAATAACTTTATGAAGAAGAGTGCCATGGCAATTGCAACAACAACAAAAATAAACAAATGGGACTTAATTAACCTGAAAAGCTTCTGTACAGCTAAGGAGACAACAGCCAAAGCAAACAGACAACCTACACAATGGGGAAGAATATTTGCATATTTTGAATCAGACAAAAACTTAATAATTAAGATCTATAGCGAACTTAAATTAATTCACATGAAAAAAGCCAAAAATACCATACATCAATGGGGAAGAGAGATGAACAGAACCTTCTTTAAAGAAGACAGATGAATGGCCAGCAAACATATGAAAAAATGCTCATCATCTCTAATTATTAGAGAAATGCAAATTAAAACCACCCTGAGATATAATCTAACCCCAGTGAGAAGGGCCCATATTACAAAATCTCAAAACTGCAGATGCTGGAGGGGATGTGGAGAGAAAGGAACACTTTTACACTGCTGGTTGGACTGCAAACTAGTACAACCTTTTTGGAAGGAAGTATGGAGAAACCTGAAAGAACTCAACCTAGACCTCCTGTTTGATCCTGCAATCTCATTAGTGGGCATCTATCCGAAGGTGGGAAAAAATCTGTTATTATAAAGACACTTGTTCTAGACTGTTTATAGGAGCTCAATTTACAATCGCCAAAATGTGGAAACAGCCTAAATATCCCTCAACCCAGGAATGGATTGGCAAACTGTGGTATATGTATACCAGGGCGTACTATTCAGCCATTAAAAAAATGGAGATTTTGCGAGATTTGTATTAACCTGGATGGAGATGAAACACGATATTCTTAGTGAAGCATCACAGGAATGGAGAAGCATGAATCCTATGTATTCAACTTTGATATGAGGACAATTAATGACAATTAATGACACAGTGGGGGTGGGGGAAGGGGAGAGCAGACAGAGAGAGAAGGAGGGAGAGGGTGGGGGAAAGGAAAAGGAAAAAAATGAAAGAAAATAGTGACTAATTCTCACATAAATTCAATTTAATTTTGACCAAAATACATTATTTGAACAATAATTTTTAATTCAACTTGTTAATATGTTGTTTAATATATTGTATCCTCATTTATAAGTGAAATATGTTTGTGAGTTCCATATTTATAATAATATACTTTTTTCAATTTTAATATCACGTATATTCAAATGAAATAGAATGAATTTGAAGTATTTCTTCTTTTTCTATTGTCTATAAGATTTGGCATGATCTGTTTTTTGAAATTATCTTCTGTTTTTATTTATAAATATTAGTTGTCTATTATTTGAGACTTTGGAAAAATAAAAAAATAATAAAATTAAAATAAAAATGCAAAAAAAAACAGAGGGTGGAGTAAGATGGCGGCCGAGTAACAGCTTCCCTGCTACTGGGCACTGTGAGTCTGGGGAGATAAGACTCCAGGCATCTCTGGCTGGTGGGATCTGCCTACAATCATTCCTTTGAGGATACAGGGAGTCAGCAAGGGACTTCTGGACACCAAGAGGGGGACAAAAACAGTGGAAAACTGGCAAGTGGTTGCATGTGTTCGATTCACCTAATCCCGCTGGCAACTGTAAGTACAAGCAGCAGTGAGACTGCAAACCAGAAAGGCCTTACCTGTGAACTGTTTCAGTGTTTGTGGACTTGGCACTCAGTTGAACTGCCTTGGGGAGAGCTTGAGCAGGAGTGCGGAGAAATTTGGGCATTGTCTAGGGCCCCAGACTGAGCCACTGAGCTGGGCCGAAGGGAGCCATTGTGAGAGAACTGCCCCCACAAACTTTGCCCTTAGGGTCCCAGAGCAAGGATCAGGCGGGAGGTAGTGACCTAGTGACTGAGCAGCCTAAAGCAGGGACTGAGCTGCCTTACAGCCTTAACCCTTAGGAGCAGAGTGAGACTGTTTTTGGCACACTGGAGCCTCGGGCTATTGCCATGGGTAGAGTGCTGTGGCGTTACAGCTCATAGCAACCTCAAACTCCTGGGCTTGGCACCGCCCAGACCTCCTTAAGAGCTGCGCCATGACCCCCTACCTGCAACCTGCGCCTGCCAGGCTTCCGCATGCCCTGACCAAAAACTGCGGGAGCTGCACAACCCTGCGTCCTCCCTCCTGTATCCTCCCTGCTACCACACTGGCCCATTATTCTGGCCAGGGATACTGGTAGCCGCATGCCCTCTGGAGCCCTCCCTGCCTCTGTGCAGAGCCCTTCTCCTGGACGGAGATGGCTGGAGCCTTGGGCGCTCTGTGCCAAAGTCACTGAGTGCCAGGCACTCCCAGAATGGTGCACACCACCTTCCGCCCTGTTGCTGGATCCAGGTGTGTCACACTCCAGAGCTGCTTCCACAACCAGAACTCCCTTGCTGGGTAAGCCCCAGAGGAACTACACAGGGTCACTCCCTACAAAGATCCAGCAACAATAGAGTGATCCCACTGGGGTCTAATCTTGGAGAGACACCTCCCCAACTCTGAGGATGGCCAGAGGCAAAGGTGAAAAACAATCATGAGGCAAAAATCAACAGAAAAACTCTGGCAATATGAATAATCAGAGTAGACCAACTCCCCCCAGTATCAATGGGGCACACACAGCACAAGATCCCATGCACAAACAAATAGCTGAGATGTCAGAAATCGAATTCAGAATCTGGATAGCAAATAAGATCGAATTAGAATTCCAAGCAGTAACCAAAAGATATCTCAAGAATTCAATGAATTCAAAGACCAAATGACCAAGAATTTTGACACATTGAGACAAGAACTTGCAGCCCTCAAAGATCTGAGAAACAGTAGAATCCCTCAGTAACAGAATGGAACAAGCAGAAGAAAGTATTTATGACATTGAAGAAAAAGTTTTCAAACACTCAAAAAAACTCTCAAAGAGGAAGAGAAATGGAGGGCAAAAACAGATCACTCTCTCAGAGAGCTCTGGTATAATTCAAAGAAAACTAATATTCATCTTATAGGGATCCCCAAAAGCGACGAAGTGGCTTCAAAAGGCACAGAGTCTCTTCTCCATGAGATTATGAAGGTGAACTTTCCAGACATGCCAAGAGATCCCGAAATTCAGATAGCAGATGGTTTCAGAACTCCAGCACGACTCAACCCGAATAAGACATCCCCCAGACACATCATAATCAATTTCAGTAAAGTTAATATGAAGGAGAAAATTCTCAAAGCAATCAGATGAAAGAAAACTATTACCTACAAGGGGAAGAATATTAGATTAACTGCAGATCTCTCTGCTGAAACCTTTCAAGCTAGAAGAGGATGGTCATTGACTTTTAATCTCCTAAAACAAAATAACTTTCAACCCAGGATCCTGTACCCAGCTAAACTGAGTTTCATTTATGACGGAGAAATTAAATACTTCAATGACATTCACATGTTGAAGAAATTTGCCATAACTAAACCAGCTCTCCAGGATATTCTCAGACCTATCCTCCATAAAGACCAGCATAATCCTCCACCACAAATGTAAACCCACCCAGAAAATTTTGATCAAATTCCAACTTCCACAGTCGCAAAAAAATTAAAAATGTCCACTGGACTCTCAAAAGGCTGAGACTCTCATATTATCAATATTCTCAATTAATGTGAATGGTTTAAACTGTCCTCTAAAGAGGCACAGGTTGGCTGACTATATACAAAAACTCAAGCCAGATATCTGCTGCATACAAGAATCGCATCTTACATTAAAAGAGAAATATAGACCCAAGGTGAAGGGATGGTCATCTATATTCCAGGCAAATGGAAAGCAGAAAAAAGCAGGTGTTGCAATTCTGTTTGCAGATGCACTAGGCTTTAAACAAACCAAAATAATTAAGGATGAGGATGGACACTTCATATTTGTTAAAGGTAATACTCAGTATGATGAGATCTCAATTATTAATATTTATGTACCCAACCAGAACGCATCTCAATTTATAACAGAAACTCTAACAGATGTGAGCAACTCGATTTCCTCCAGTTCCATAGTAGTTGGAGATTTCAACACCCCTTTAGCAGTGCTGGATAGATCCTCCAAAAAGAAGCTAAGCAAAGAAATTTTAGATTTAAACTCAACCATTCAACATCTGGACATAACAGATATCTACAGAACATTTCATCCCAACAAAACTGAATAAACATTCTTCTCATCAGCCCATGGAACATACTCCAAAATCGACCTCATCCTAGGCCACAAATCTAACCTCAGCAAATTTAAAAAAACAAAAATTATTCCTTGCATCATCTCAGACCATCATGGAATAAAAGTTGAACTCAATAAAAACAGGAACCTGCATACACATACAAAAACATGGAAGCTAAACAACCTTATGCTGAAGGATAGATGGGTTATAGATGAGATTAAGAAGGAAATTACTAAATTTTGGAACAAAACAACAATCAAGACACGAATTACCAGAACCTCTGGGATATTGCAAAGGCAGTCCTAAGAGGGAAATTTATAGCACTGCAAGCTTTCCTCAAGAAAATGGAAAGAGAGGAAGTTAATAACTTAATGGGACATGTCAAGCAACTGGAGAAGAAAGAACACTCCAACTCCAAACCCAGCAGAAGAAAAGAAATACCCAAAATCAGAGCAGAACTAAACAAAATTGAAAACAAAAGAATTATACAGCAGATCAATAAATCAAAAGGTTGGTGTTTTGAAAAGATCAATAAAATAGATAAACCTTTGGCCAACCTAACCAGGAAAAAAAGAGTAAAATCTCTAATTGCATCAATCAGATATGGTAATGATGAAATAACAACAGACCCCTCAGAAATTCAAAAAATCCTTAACGAATACTACAAGAAACTTTACTCTCAGAAATATGAAAATCTGAAAGTAATCGACCAATACCTGGAAGTACTGATAGAGGCCATCTATAGCAAACCTACAGCCAATATCTTATTGAATGGAGTTAAATTGAAATCATTTCCACTTATATTAGGAACCAGGCAAGGTTGCCCATTGTCTCCATTTCTCTTTAACATTGTAATGGAAGTTTTAGCCATTGCAATTAGGGAAGAAAAGGCGATCAAGGGTATCCACATAGGGTCAGAAGAGATCAAACTTTCACTCTTCACAGATGATATGATGGTATATCTGGAAAACACTAGGGATTCTACTAAAAAACTTGTAGAAGTGATCAAGGAATATAGCAATGTCTCAGGCTACAAAATCAACACCCATTAATCTGTAGCCTTTACATATACCAACAATAACCAAGCCGAAAAAACAGTCAAAGACTCTATTCCTTTCACAGTAGTGCCAAAGAAGATGAAATATTTGGGAATATACCTAACAAAGGACGTGAAAGATCTCTACAAAGAGAAATATGAAACTTTAAGAAAAGAAATAGCTGAAGATGTTAACAAATGGAAAAACATAACATGCTCGTGGCTGGAAGAATCAACATTGTTAAAATGTCTATGCTACCCAAAGCAATATATAATTTTAATGCAATTCCTATTAAAGCTCCATTGTCATATTTTAAAGATCTTGAAAAAATAATACTTAATTTTATATGGAATCAGAAAAAAACCTCGAATAGCCAAAACATTACTCAGAAATAAAAACAAAGCAGGAGGAATCACGCTACCAGACCTCAGACTGTACTATAAATCAATAGTGATCAAAACAGCATGATACTGGCACAAAAACAGAGAAGCAGATGTCTGGAACAGAATAGAGAACCAAGAGATGAATCCAGCTACTTAGCATTACTTGATCTTTGACAAGCCAATTAAAAACGTTCAGTGGGGAAAAGATTCCCTATTTAACAAATGGTGCTGGGTAAACTGGCTGGCAACACGTAGAAGATTGAAACTGGACCCACACCTTTCACCATTAACTAAGATAGACTCTCACTGGATAAAATATTTAAACTTAAGACATGAAACTATAAAAATACTTGAAGAAAGTGCAGGGAAAACTCTTGAAGGAATCAGCCTGGGTGAATATTTTATGAAGAGGACACCCCAGGCAATTGAAGCAGCATCAAAAATACACTACTGGGACCTGATCAAACTAAAAAGCTTCTATACAGCCAAGAACATAGTAAGTAAAGCAAGCAGACAGCCCTCAGAATGGGTGAAAATATTTGCAGGTTATACCTCCAATAAAGGTGTAATAACCAGAATCCACAAAGAACTCAAACGTGTTAGCAAGAAAAGAACATGTGATCCCATTTCAGGGTGGGCAAGGGACTTGAAGAGAAACTTCTCTAAAGAAGACCGATGCAAAAAAAAAAAAAAAAAAAGAAGACCGACGCAAAATCTACAAACACATGAAAAAAGCTCATCATCCTTAATCATCAGAGAAATGCAAATCAAAACTACTTTGAGATATCACCTAACTCCAGTAAGAGTAGTCCACATAACAAAATCCCCAAACCAGAGATGTTGGCGTGGATGTGGAGAAAAGGGCACACTTCTACACTGCTGGTGGGAATGCACACTAATATGGTCCTTCTGGAAGGATGTTTGGAGAATACTTAGAGACCTAAAAATAGATCTGCCATTCGATCCTGTAATTCCTTTACTATGTTTATACCCAGAAGACCAAAAGTCACAATATAACAAAGACATCTGTACCAGAATGTTTATTGCAGCCCAATTCATAATTGCTAAGTCATGGAAGAAGCCCAAGTGACCATCAACCCACGAATGGACTAGCAAATTGTGGTACATGTATATCATGGAATATTATGCAGCCTTAAAGAAAGGTGGAGACTTTACCTCTTTCATGTTTACATGGATGGAGCTGGAACATATTCTTCTTAGCAAAGTATCTCAGGAATGGAAGAAAAAGTATCCAATGAACTCAGCTCTACTATGAAGCTAAATTATAGCTTTCATATGAAGGCTATAACCCAACTATAGCACAAGACTATGGGGAAAGGGCCAAGGAAGGGGAAGGGAGGGGGGAGGTTAGGGTGGAGGGAGGGTAATGGATGGGGCCATACCTACGGTGCATTTTAGAATGGGTACAGGCAAAACTTACTAAATGCAGAATACAAATGCTACATACAGCAACTAAGAAAATGCCATGAAGGCTACGTTGAACAGTTTGATGAGAATATTTAAGATTGTATATGAAACCAGCACATTGTACCCCTTGATTGCCCTAATGTACACAGCTATGATTTAACAATAAAAATAAATAAATAAAAAAACCCACAAACAAACCCAAATTGACTATTATAATTACTCATTGTAATCACATAGACAAAACCTATAGAAGGCCGGGTACAGTGGCTCACACCTGTAATCCTAGTACTCTGAGAGGCTGGGGTGGGTGGATTGTTTGATCTCAGGAGTTTGAGACCAGTCTGAGCAAGACAGACAAGCCCCCGTCTGTACTAGAAATAGAGAAATTAGCTGGGCATTGTGGCTAGCCCTGTAGTTTCAGCTACTTGGGAGGCTGAGGCAAGAGGATTGCTTGAGCCCAAGAGGTTGAGGTTGCTGTGGGCTATGATGATGCCACAGCAGAACAGAATGAGTCTGTCTCCAAACACCCCCACCAAAAAAAAAAAAAACAAAGAAAAAAAAACCAAACCAAACTGTGTAGTAGATATGCATAAGATAAAGATAAAGTAATAAAAGCATACCACTACAAAAAAACATCAAATCACAAGAAGGAACAAGGGAAATACAAAACAGTCAGAGAACAATTAACAAAATGACATGAGTAAGTACTTTACTATCAATAATTACTTTACAAGTAAAAGGATTAAATTCTCCAAATAAAATACATAGAGTGGCAACTGGATGAAAAATAAGTATCCAACCATGTGCTGCCTATAAAAGACGAACATTAGCATTAAGGGCACACATACCCTGTTTCCCCGAAAATAAGACCTACTTACAGGAAGGATAAGACGTCCCCTGAAAATAAGACCTAGCGCATCTTTGGGAGCACACCTTAAAATAAGACACTGTCTTATTTTTGGGGAACAGGGTAGTCCAAGAGGGAAGTAATGGGAATAGATATTAAAATAATAACCAAATGAGAGAATAGGTGGGTATACATATATCAGACAAAATAGCCTTTGTGAACAAGTCTCATAAGAGACTAAGAAGATCATTGCATAATTATACATAGGTCAATTCTACAAGAGGGTTGAATAAGGATATTGAATCAATAATCAAAAACCTCCCAACAAAAGCCCAATTTTGATAGCTTTACTGATGCATTCAATCAGTCATGTAAAGAAGAATTAATGCCAATTCTTCTCAAGCTCTTCCAAAAAATTGAAGAGGAATAAATACTTCCAAACTCATTTTGCAAGGCTGGCATTAACCTTATACCAAAACCAGACAAGGACACTACAAGAAAAGAAAATCACAGGCCAACATACCTGATGAATATAGATGCAAAAGTTCTCAACAAAATACTAGTAAATCAAATTCCACAGCTCATTAAAAGGATCATTCATCATGATCCAGTGGGATTCATTCCTGGGATACAAGATGGTTCAACATAATCAAAGCAATAAATGTGATACCCCACCTTAACAGAACGAAGAACAAAAATCATGTGATCATCTCAATAAATGCAGGGAAAGCAGTTGGTTATGTCCAATATCTTTATGATAAATACTCTCAACAACTGGACATGGTGGTGTGGGCCTTCAGTTACAGCTACTTTGAAGGCTGAGATGGGAGGATTGCTTGAAGCCATAAGTTCAAGGCTGTAGTGTGCTATAATCCTGCCTGTGAATAGCTACTTCATTCTATTCTGGGCAACATAGGTCTCTAAAAAGCAACCAAGCAAGCAAACTCTCAATAAATATGATATAGAAGACAAATACTCCAACCAAGAGTTGTGGTGGGCACCTTTAGTCCCAGCTACTTGGGAGGCTGAGGCAAGAGGATTGCTTAAGCCCAAGAATTTGAGGTTTCTATGAGCTACAATGCCATATCACTCTACTGATGGCAACAAAATGAAACTCTGTCTCAAAAAAAAAAGTTGAAATCTTTTCTTCTAAGATTAAGAAATGATAAAATGATTACTGTTATCACTTATACTCACGATAGTACTGGGAGCGCTAATCAGAGCAATTAGGCAAGAAAAGGAAAAAAAGGGCATCTAGATTGGAAAATAAGAAGTAAAATTGTCTCTGCAGATGACTGATCTTAACCCTAAATACTACGTACACCATCAAAAAACTGTTAACTAAAACTAATAACCATGACAGCACCTGAGGCTCAGTGAGTAGGGTGCTGGCCCCATATACTGAGGGTGGTGGGTTTGAACCCAGCCCCGGCCAAACTGCAACAAAAAATAGCCAGGTATTGTGGTGAGTGCCTGTAGTCCCAGCTACTGGGGAGGCTGAGGCAAGAGAATCACCTAAGCCCAGGAGTTGGGAGGTTGCTGTGAGCTGTGATGCCACAGCACTCTACCCAGGGTGACACAGTGAGATTCTGTCTAAAAAACAAAACAAAACAAAAAACTAACAACTGAATTCAATAGTTGCAGTATACAAAATTAAGATATGAAAATCAGTTTAACAATGATCTATCCAGAAAGAAACTAAGAAAACATCTCATTTACAGAAGTATCAAAAGGAATATAACATAGGAATAAATTAAACCAAGAAAGTGAAAGATCTGTACATTGAAAAGTAATATAAAACAGTGATAAAAGGAATTGGATTATATAAAAATAAATGGAAAGATATCTCTGCTGGGCTCCGTGGCTCATGTCCATAATCCTAGCACTTTGGGAGGTTAAGGTGGGTGGATCTCTTAAGCTCAGGAGTTCAAGACCAGCCTGAGCAAAAGCAAGACCCCATCTCTACTAAAAAATAGAAAAAAACTATCCAGGAGTTATGGCAGGTGCCTGTAGTCCCAGCTACTCTGGATGCTAAGGCAAGAGAATCTCTTCAACCCAAGAATTTGAGGTTTCTGTGATCTGGGATGCCGTGACCCTCTACCGAAGGCACAGAGCAAGACTCTGTCTCAAAATAAAACAAAAAATTCCATGTTTATAGATTGGAAAAAATTATTATTAGAATATACACACTACCTAAAGCAATCTACAGATCCAATAAAATCTGTATTGAAATTCCAGGGGTATTTTTCACAGAAATTGAAGAAAAATCGCAAAGTTCATATGGAACCACAAAAGGCTCTAACTAGACAAAGCAATCTTGAGCAAGAAGAACAGAGCTGGAGGTATCACACTTCCAGATTTCAAATTATATTACAAAGCTATAGTTATTAAAACAGTAAGATAATGTCATAGAAAAAGATGCATAAAATAATGGAACAGACTAGAAAGCCCTGAAAATAAACCCACATATATAATGTCAACTAATTTTGACAAGGACACAAACAATATAAAATGGGGGAAGGACAACCTTCTCAACAAAAGGAATTAGAAAAACTGGATATCATACATATGCAAAAGAATGAAATTAGACCTATATGTTATGCCCCATCAAAATGGATTAAAAATTTAATCATAAGACCTGAAACTAAAAACTCATAGAAGAAAATATAGGGAAAACTGCTTTTTGACATTGGTTTTAGTAATTAATTTTGGATATGATAACAAAAACACAGACAATCAAAGCAAAAATACACAAGTGAGATTACATAAAACTAAAAAGTTTTTACACAGTGAAGGAAATAATCAACAAAATGAAAAAGTGAACTATGGAAAGGGAGAAGTATTTATAAACTATATATGAGACAAGAGGTTAATATTCAAAACTACACTTTAGGGAACAAACATGTAACTCTATTTAAAAAGGGGCAGAAGACTAACAATGAACTTCCCGAAAAAGAAATTAAGAGAACAATTCCATCTACACTACTATAGAAATATAATATTAGAAATAAATGTATAACACATGATACTTAGAAATAAATTTAACCGGAGGGGGAGCAAGATGGCAGCCGAGTAACAGCTTCCTTGCATCTGGGCACCGTGAGTCTGGGGAGATAGGACTCCACGCATCTCTGGCTGGTGGGAACTGCCTATCATCACTCCTATGAAGATACAGGGAGTCAGCGAGAGACTTCTGGACCCCAAGAGGAGGACTAAAACAGTGGAAAACCAGCAAGTGGTCGCGTGTGTTCAATCCGTCTAAACCCGCCCACAACTGTAAGTTCAGTAGCAGCGAGACTGCAAACCAGAAAGGCCTTACCTGTGAACTGTTTTGATGTCCTTGGACTTGGCACTGAGTTGAACTGCCTTGGGGAAGGCCTGAGCGGGAGTGCGGAGAACTTTGGCCGTTGTCTGGGGCCCCAGTCTGAGCTGCTGAGCCAGACGGAGCTAATAGTGTTTGGCGGTGTGTCACACGGATCCATTGTCAGTGATCTGCCCCAGCAAGCTCTGCCCTCAGGGTCGCAGAGCTAGAAACGGGTGGGAGCTGGTAACCCAGCAACCTAGTAGCCTAAGGGTGGGGTCTGAGCCGCCTTGCAGCCCTAACCCTCAGGGGCAGAGTGAGACCGGTTTTGGCACACTGGGTAAGTGGATAGCCACTTCAGCAGCGATTCCAGCGAGAAAGCTGGGAAAGCTTCTGCTCAGCAAGTTTACAAGTTCAAAGTGCCTTTTTAGTAGGCTGAAGAGAGATTTAGGGTGTCTACCTGCTGGGGTTTGAGAAATCAGCAGCCTCCAGTCGTATCAGAACTGTGACTAACATCTCATACCCCAGAAGACCACGTGTTGCCCAGACAATATTCAATAACATGTACAAACTGCTTTGTTTTTGGTTGTGTATTTTTTCTTTTTTTTTTGTTTGGTTGTTTTTTTTTGTTTGTTTATTTTGACGTTGCTGATGTTCTTTTGTTTTTCTAATTTCAATCTTTCCCACACAGATCCCTTTTTCTTTCTCAATTTTCCTAGTTTAATTATAATTTCCCATTGCTGCCTTTTTTAATAACTTCAACTTCATTTTTGCTAGTGATTCTACCGATATAATTTGGTTTTTCACCCAATTTTATCCCCGTAAGGTTTTCTGTTTGCTTCTTTTGGTTTGATTTATAGCATTTTTGTCTTTCCTCTCTACTTGGTGGAGGTGGGGTACTGTGTCTGATCAGGTTAGCAAAGAGCTGCTGACCTCAAGGGAACCACGCAACTGGGCACCCCCAGAAGGTGGGGTTTTTTAAGGTTGTGTCAAAGTACCCTACTGTACACCAATATTGCCATGTCTCCCTCTTTCTGTGCCTCTCTTCTTTTTGTCAATATTCCTTATACCCACCCCCTCTCCTTTCTCTATCTTTCTTTTTTTTCTTATCACTCGGTCCTCCTTTCTTTCATCCCCTTTTTTTGCTCTTCAACCTTCTCACCCTTCTGGTCCTGTAACCCTTAGTCCACAGGCACAAGAATTTAAAGAGCAAGAGGAAGTGAAAGGAAAATTAGGGCAAGGAAACAGATAAAAGAAATCACTCGTGAGGAAGAATCAGCAGAAAACTCCAGGCAACATGAAGAACCAGTCTAGAACAACCCCACCAAGGGACCATGAGGTAGCTACTGCAGATGATTCCACAAGTATAGAAATGTTAGGAATGACAGAAAGGGAATTTAGAATACACATGTTGAAAACAATGAAAGAAATGATGGAAACAATGAAGGAAATTGCTAATAAAGTGGAAAATAACCAAAAGGAAATCCAAAAACAGAATCGAATCAGAGATGAACGATATGAAGAATATAAAAAGGATATAGCAGACCTGAAGGAACTGAAACAGTCAATCAGGGAACTTAAAGATGCAATGGAAAGTATTAGCAACAGGTTAGACCATGCAGAAGAAAGAATTTCAGAGGTAGAAGACAAAGTTCTTGAGATAACTCAGACAGTAAAAGAGGCAGAAAAGAAGAGAGAGAAAGCAGAACGTTCACTGTCAGAATTATGGGACTTTATGAAGCGTTCCAACATACGAGTTATAGGAATTCCAGAAGGGGAAGAAGAATGCCCCAGAGGAATGGAAGCCATACTAGAGAATATTTTTTTTTTTTTTTTCTTTTTTTCTTTTTTTTTTTTTTTTTTTTTTTGGCCAGGGCTGGGTTTGAACCTACCACCTCCGGCATATGGGACCGGCACCCTACTCCTTGAGCCACAGGTGCCGCCCCATACTAGAGAATATTATAAAAGAAAATTTCCCAAACATCACCAAAGATTCTGACACACTGCTTTCAGAGGGCTATCGGACCCCGGGTCGCTTCAACTCTAACCGAGCTTCTCAAAGACACATTGTGATGAACCTGTCCAAAGTCAAGACCAAAGAAAAGATTCTGCAAGCTGCCAGGAGTAAGCGCAGTTGACCTACAGGGGCAAATCCATCAGATTGACCGCAGACTTCTCTAATGAAACTTCTGAAGCAAGAAGACAATGGTCATCTACCTTTAATCTACTTAAACAGAACAATTTTCAGCCCAGAATTCTGCACCCTGCTAAGCTAAGCTTCAAAATTGACAGAGAAATCAAATAATTTACAGATATACAAACATTGAGGAAATTCGCCACAACAAGACCAGCTCTACAGGAAATACTTCAACCTGTTCTGCACACTGACCACCACAATGGATCAGCAGCAAAGTAAGAACTCAGAAATCAAAGGACAGAACCTAACCTCCACACTGATGCAAAAGATAAAACTAAGCAATGGACTCTCACAAAATAAGACGAATAGAATACTACCACACTTATCAATTATCTCAATAAATGTCAATGGCTTGAATTCCCCACTGAAGAGACATAGATTGGCTGACTGGATTAAAAAACACAAGCCATCCATTTGCTGTCTGCAAGAAACACACCTGGATTCAAAAGACAAATTAAAGCTCCGAGTCAAGGGTTGGAAGACAATTTTTCAGGCAAATGGAATTCAGAAGAAAAGAGGAGTTGCAATCTTATTTTCAGATACATGTGGATTTATAGCAACAAAAGTCAAAAAAGACAAAGATGGTCACTTTATATTGGTCAAGGGAAAACTACAACAAGAAGACATTTCAATTCTAAATATTTATGCACCCAATTTAAATGCTCCCAGATTCTTGAAGCAGACCTTAGTCTGAGCAATATGATATCTGATACTACCATAATAACAGGGGACTTTAACACACCTCTTACAGAGCTGGACAGATCCTCTAAACAGAAATTAAACAAAGATGTAAGAGATTTAAATGAGACCCTAGAACAACTGTGCTTGATAGACGCATATAGAACACTCCACCCCAAAGATAAAGAATATACATTCTTCTCATCACCCCATGGAACATTCTCCAAAATTGATCATATCCTGGGACACAAAACAAATATCAACAGAATCAAAAGAATTGAAATTTTACCTTGTATCTTTTCAGACCATAAGGCACTAAAGGTGGAACTCAACTCTAACAAAAATGCTCAACCCCACCCAAAGGCATGGAAATTAAACAATCTTCTGTTGAATAACAGATGGGTGAAGGAAGAAATAAAACAGGAAATCATTAACTTCCTTGAGCATAACAACAATGAAGACACAAGCTACCAAAACCTGTGGGATACTGCAAAAGCAGTTTTGAGAGGAAACTTCATTGCTTTAGATGCCTACATTCGAAAAAAAGAAAGAGAGCGCATCAACAATCTCACAAGAGATCTTATGGAATTGAAAAAAGAAGAACAATCTAAGCCTAAACTCAGTAGAAGAAAAGAAATATCCAAAATCAAATCAGAGATCAATGAAATTGAAAACAAAAGAATCATTCAGAAAATTAATGAAACAAGGAGTTGGTTTTTTGAAAAAATAAATAAAATAGATAAACCATTGGCCAGACTAACTAGAAATAGAAAAGTAAAATCTCTAATAACCTCAATCAGAAACGATAAAGGGGAAATAACAACTGATCACACAGAGATACAAGAGATCATCTCTGAATACTACCAGAAACTCTATGCCCAGAAATTTGACAATGTGAAGGAAATGGATCAATATTTGGAATCACACCCTCTCCCTAGACTTAGCCAGGAAGAAATAGACCTCCTGAACAGACCAATTTCAAGCACTGAGATCAAAGAAACAATAAAAAAGCTTCCAAGTAAAAAATGCCCTGGTCCAGATGGCTTCACTCCAGAATTCTATCAAATCTTCAAGGAAGAACTTATTCCTGTACCACAGAAATTATTCCAAAAAACTGAGGAAGAAGGAATCTTCCCCAACACATTCTATGAAGCAAACATCACCCTGATACCAAAACCAGGAAAAGACCCAAACAAAAAGGAGAATTTCAGACCAATCTCACTCATGAATATAGATGGAAAAATTCTCAACAAAATCCTAGCCAATAGATTACAGCTTATCATCAAAAAAGTCATTCATCATGATCAAGTAGGCTTCATCCCAGGGCTGCAAGGCTGGTTTAACATATGCAAGTCCATAAACGTTATCCACCATATTAACAGAGGCAAAAATAAAGATCATATGATCCTCTCAATAGATGCAGAAAAAGCATTTGATAAAATCCAGCATCCTTTTCTAATTAGAACACTGAAGAGTATAGGCATAGGTGGCACATTTCTAAAACTGATTGAAGCTATCTATGACAAACCCACAGCCAATATTTTACTGAATGGAGTAAAACTGAAAGCTTTTCCTCTTAGAACTGGAACCAGACAAGGTTGTCCTCTGTCACCTTTACTATTCAACATAGTGCTGGAAGTTCTAGCCAATACAATTAGGCAAGACAAGGAAATAAAGTGAATCCAAATGGGAGCAGAGGAGGTCAAACTCTTCCTCTTTGCTGACGACATGATCTTATACTTAGAGAACCCCAAAGACTCAACCACAAGACTCCTAGAAGTCATCCAAAAATACAGTAATGTTTCAGGATATAAAATCAATATCCACAAGTCAGTAGCCTTTGTTTACACCAATAACAGTCAAGATGAGAAGGTAATTAAGGACACAACTCCCTTCACCATAGTTTCAAAGAAAATGAAATACCTAGGGATATACCTAACGAAGGAGGTGAAGGACCTCTATAAAGAAAACTATGAAATCCTCAGAAAGGAAATAGCAGAGGATATTAACAAATGGAAGAACATACCATGCTCATGGATGGGAAGAATCAACATTGTTAAAATGTCTATACTTCCCAAAGCAATCTACCTATTCAATGCCATTCCTATCAAAGTACCTACATTGTACTTTCAAGATTTGGAAAAAATGATTCTGCATTTTGTATGGAACCGGAAAAAACCCCGTATAGCTAAGGCAGTTCTCTGTAACAAAAATAAAGCTGGGGGCATCAGCATACCAGATTTTAGTCTGTACTACAAAGCCATAATGCTCAAGACAGCATGGTACTGGCACAAAAACAGAGACATAGACACTTGGAATCGAATTGAACACCAAGAAATGAACCTAACATCTTACCACCACCTAATCGTCGATAAACCAAACAAGAACTTACCTTGGGGGAAAGACTCCCTATTCAATAAATGGTGTTGGGAGAACTGGATGTCTACATGTAAAAGACTGAAACTGGACCCACACCTTTCCCCACTCACAAAAATTGATTCAAGATGGATAAAGGACTTAAAGTTAAGGCATGAAACAATAAAAATCCTCCGAGAAAGCATAGGAAAAACACTGGAAGATATTGGCCTGGGGGAAGACTTCATGAAGAAGACTGCCATGGCAATTGCAACAACAACAAAAATAAACAAATGGGACTTCATTAAACTGAAAAGCTTCTGTACAGCTAAGGACACAATAACCAAGGCAAAGAGACAACCTACACAATGGGAAAGGATATTTGCATATTTTCAATTAGACAAAAGCTTGATAACCAGGATCTATAGAGAACTCAAATTAATCCACATGAAAAAAGCCAACAATCCCTTATATCAATGGGCAAGAGACATGAATAGAACTTTCTCTAAAGACGACAGATGAATGGCTAACAAACACATGAAAAAATATTCATCATCTCTATATATTAGAGAAATGCAAATCAAAACAACCCTGAGATATCATCTAACACCAGTGAGAATGGCCCACATCACAAAATCTCAAAACTGCAGATGCTGGTGTGGATGTGGAGAGAAGGGAACCCTTTTACACTGCTGGTGGGACTGCAAACTAGTACAACCTTTCTGGAAGGAAGTATGGAGAAACCTCAAAGCACTCAAGCTAGACCTCCCATTTGATCCTGCAATCCCATTACTGGGCATCAACCCAGAAGGAAAAAAATCCTTTTATCATAAGGACACTTGTACTAGACTGTTTATTGCAGCTCAATTTACAATCGCCAAAATGTGGAAACAGCCTAAATGCCCACCAACCCAGGAATGGATTAACAAGCGGTGGTATATGTATACCATGGAATACTATTCAGCCATTAAAAAAAATGGAGACTTTACATCCTTCGTATTAACCTGGATGGAAGTGGAAGACATTATTCTTAGTAAAGCATCACAAAAATGGAGAAGCATGAATCCTATGTACTCAATCTTGATATGAGGACAATTAATGACAATTAAGGTTGGGGGGGGAAGCAGAAAGAGGGATGGAGGGAGGAGGGTGGGGCCTTAGTGTGTGTCACACTTTATGGGGGCAAGACATGATTGCAAGAGGGTCTTTACCTAACAATTGCAGTCAGTGTAACTGGCTTATTGTACCCTCAATGAATCCCCAACAACAACAAAAAAAATTCAATGAAAAACAATTATGAATTTATCTAAATTTAGTGAGTTATGTAGTAAAAGACTTCACAAAATTCAAAATAAGTGAAATATTTTTGAGAAAATATATACATAGGTATTCAAAGTACATGGTGCATGATAAATATTCATATTATACATATTTAAGAATTTTTTTTTTTCCTGGGTTTTACCGAGGAGAATTTTTTTTTTTTTTTAAACCATTTGACACATTTTTATCACAGTGGTTAACATAGCCTTTCCGGCGTTATCTCAGTTACTGTGCCAAAACATTTACATTCTACATTTACCAAGTTTCGCAAATACCCTTGTAAGATGCACCACAGGTGTGATCCCACCGATTCCCCTCCCTCTACCCACCCCCCCCTTCCCACTTCCCCCTATTGTTAAGTTGTAGCTGGGTTATAGCTTTCATGTGAGAGTCCCAAATTAGTTTCATAGTAGGGCTGTGTACATTGGGTACTTTTTGTTCCATTGTTGGGATACTTTAATAAGAAGAATATGTTCCAGCTCCATCCATGTAAACATGAAAGAGATAAAGTCTCCATCTTTCTTTAAGGCTGCATAGTATTCCATGGCATACATATACCACAATTTATTAATCCATTCGTGGATCGATGGGCACTTCGGCTTTTTCCATGACTTAGCTATTATGAATTGGGCTGCAATAAACATTCTGGTACAAATATCTTTGTTATGTTGTGATTTTTGGTCTTCTGGGTATATGCCCAGCAGAGGAATTACAGGATTGAATGGCAGATCTATTTTTAGATCTCTGAGTGTTCTCCATATATCTTTCCAAAAGGAATGTATTAATTTGCATTCCCACCAGCAGTGCAGAAGTGTTCCCTTTTCTCCGCATCCACGCCAACATCTCTGGTCTTGAGATTTTGTGATATAGGCTAGTCTCATTGGAGTTAGATGATATCTCAAAGTAGTTTTGATTTGCATTTCTCTGATGATTAAAGATGATGAGCATTTTTTCATATGTCTGAAGGCCGTGCGCCTGTCTTCTTCAGAGAAGTTTCTCTTCAAATCCCTTGCCCAGCCTGCGATGGGATCCCTTGTTTTTTTCTTGCTGATGCGTTTGTGTTCTCTGTGGATTCTGGTTATTAAACCTTTGTCAGAGTTATACCCTGCAAATATCTTCTCCCATTCTGAGGGCTGTCTGCTTGCTCTGCTTACTGTGTTCTTGGCTGTGCAGAAGCTTTTTAGTTTGATCAAGTCCCAGTAGTGTATTTTTGAAGCTGCTTCAATTGCCCGGGGGGTTCTCCTTATGAAATACTCACCCAGACCAATTTCTTCAAGGGTTTTCCCTGCATTCTCCTCTAGTATTTTTATAGTTTCATGTCTTAAGTTTAAATCTTTAATCCAATGAGAGTCTATCTTAGTTAATGGTGAAAGGTGTGGGTCCAATTTCAGTCTTCTGCAGGTTGCCAGCCAATTCACCCAGCACCATTTGTTAAATAGGGAATCTTTTCCCCACTGAATGTTTTTAATTGGCTTGTCAAAAATCAAATAGCGGTAAGTAGCTGGATTCATCTCTTTGTTCTCTATTCTGTTCCAGATATCTCCTTCTCTGTTTTTGTGCCAATACCATGCTGTTTTGATCACTATCGATTTGTAGTAAAGTCTGAGGTCTGGTAGTGTGATTCCTCCTGTTTTGTTTTTATTTCTGAGTAATGTCTTGGCTATTCGAGGTTTTATCTGATTCCATATAAAATGAAGTAATGTTTTTTCAAGATCTTTAAAATATGACAGTGGAGCTTTAATAGGGAGTGCGTTGAAATTATATATTGCTTTGGGTAGTATGGACATTTTGATAATGTTGATTCTTCCTAGCCATGAGCATGGTATGTTTTTCCATTTGTTAACATTTTCAGCTATTTCTTTTCTTAGAGTTTCATAGTTCTCTTTATAGAGATCTTTCACGTCTTTTGTTAGGTTAATTCCCAAATATTTCATCTTCTTTGGCACTACTGTGAATGGGATAGAGTCCTTAACTGCTTTTTCAATTTGACTGTTGTTGGTGTATATAAAGGCTACCGATTTATGAATGTTGATTTTGTAACCTGAGACGCTGCTGTATTCCTTGATCACTTCTAGGAGTTTTGTAGTAGAGTCCCTAGTGTTTTCCAGATACACAATCATATCATCTGCGAAGAGCGAGAGTTTGATCTCTTCTGACCCTATATGGATACCCTTGATCGCCTTTTCTTCCCTAATTGTGGTGGCTAAAACTTCCATTACAATGTTGAAAAGCAATGGAGACAATGGGCAGCCTTGTCTGGTTCCTGATCTGAGTGGAAATGATTCCAATTTAACTCCATTCAATATGATATTGGCTGTGGGTTTGCTGTAGATAGCCTCTATCAGTTTAAGAAAAGTCCCTTCTAGACCAATTTTCTTGAGTGTTCTGATCATGAAGGGATGCTGGATATTATCAAAAGCTTTTTCTGCATCAATTGAGAGAATCATATGGTCTTTGTTTTTTAATTTGTTTATGTGCTGAATTACATTTATAGATTTACGTATATTGAACCAGCCTTGAGACCCTGGGATAAAACCAACTTGGTCATGATGTATAATTTGTTTGATGTGTTGTTGGATTCTGTTTGTTAGGATCTTGTTGAATATTTTTGCATCTATATTCATTAGTGATATTGGTTGGTAATTTTCTTTTCTTGTTGGGTCTTTTCCTGGTTTGGGGATCAGGGTGATATTTGCTTCATAGAACGTGTTGGGTAGTCTTCCTTCTTTTTCTACATTTTGGAACAGGTTGAGTAATATAGGTACTAATTCCTCTTTAAAGGTTTGGTAGAATTCTGACGTGAAAGCATCTGGTCCCGGGCTTTTCTTTTTAGGGAGGTTTTGTATAGTTGATGCTATTTCTGAACTTGATATGGGTCTGTTCAACATTTCCACTTGATTCTGGTTAAGTCTTGGAAGATGGCGTGCTTCCAAGTATCGGTCTATTTCCTTCAGATTTTCATATTTCTGAGAATAAAGTTTCTTGTAATATTCATTAAGGATTTTTTGGATTTCTGATGAGTCTGTGGTTATTTCGTCTTTGTTGTTTCTGATTGATGATATTAGAGATTTTACTCTTTTTTTCCTGATTAGGTTGGCCAGAGGTTTATCTATTTTATTGACCTTTTCAAAAAACCAGCTTTTTGATTTATTGATCTGTTGTATTATTCTTTTGTTTTCAATTTCATTTAATTCTGCTCTAATTTTGGTTATTTCTTTTCTTCTACTGGGTTTGGGGTTGGAATGTTCTTCTTTTTCCAGTTGCGTGAGATGTCCCATTAAGTTGTTAACTTCCTCTCTTTCCGTTCTCTTGAGGAAGGCTTGCAGTGCTATAAATTTCCCTCTTAGAACTGCTTTTGCAGTGTCCCAGAGGTTCTGATAGCTTGTGTCTTCATTGTCATTTTGTTCCAAAAAATTGGTGATTTCTTTCTTAATCTCATCTCTGACCCAGCTATCATTCAGCATAAGGTTATTTAACTTCCATGTTTTTGCATGGGTATGCAGATTCGTGTTGTTACTCAATTCAAGTTTTATTCCATGATGGCCCGAGAAGATGCATGGAATAATTTCTATTCCTTTAAATTTACTGAGGTTAGACTTGTGACCTAAAATGTGATCAATTTTGGTGTAAGTTCCGTGGGCTGATGAGAAGTATGTGTATTCAGTTTTGTTGGGATGAAATGTTCTGTAGATGTCTGCTAAATCTAAATATTGGATGATTAGGTTTAAATCTAAGATTTCTTTGCTCAGCTTCTTTCTGGAGGATCGATCCAACACTGCCAAGGGAGTGTTGAAATCTCCAACGATTATGGAGCTGGAGGAAATCAAGTTACTCATGTCTGTTAGAGTTTCTCTTATAAATTGAGGTGCATTCTGGTTGGGTGCATAGATATTAATAATTGAGATCTCGTCATATTGAGTATTACCCTTAACAAATATGAAGTGACCATTCTTGTCCTTCCTTACTTTTGATGGTTTAAAGCCTACTGTATCTGCAAATAAAATTGCAACACCTGCTTTTTTCTGATTACCATTTGCCTGAAATATGGATGACCATCCTTTCACCCTGAGTCTGTATTTGTCTTTTAAGTTGAGATGTGACTCTTGTATGCAACAAATATCTGGCTTGAGTTTTTGTATCCAGTCAGCTAACCTATGCCTCTTTAGAGGACAGTTTAAGCCATTCACATTGATGGAGAGTATTGATAAGTCTGGTGGAATTTTGGGTATCGAGTTTTTCAAATGTCCAGTGGACATTTTTAATCCTTTCGCCAGTGTGGAGGTTGGAGTTTGATCCGAAGTTTCTGAGTGAGTTTACTTTTGTGGTATAGGATTGGGTTGGTCATTGTGGAGGATAGGTCTGAGAACATCCTGAAGAGCTGGTTTACTTATGGCAAATTTTTTCAACATATGAATGTCATTGAAGTATTTAATTTCTGCATCATAGATGAAACTCAGTTTAGCTGGATACAAGATCCTGGGTTGAAAGTTTTTTTGCTTTAGGAGATTAAAAGTTGATGACCAGCCTCTTCTTGCTTGAAAAGTTTCAGCAGAGAGATCTGCAGTTATTCTAATATTCTTACCTTTGTACGTTATAGTTTTCTTTCACCGGGCTGCTTTGAGAATCTTCTCTTTCATGTTAACTTTAGTGAAGCTAATTATGATATGTCTGGGAGATGGCTTATTGGGGTTGAATCGTGCTGGGGTTCTGAAGCTGTCTGCTATCTGAATTTCAGATTCTCTAGGCATGTCTGGAAAATTTTCTTTCATAATTTCATGTAGAAGGGCCTCTGTGTCCTTGGCATCCACTTCATCATTCTCCGAAATTCCTATAACCCTTATGTTGTTTTTTTTCGAATTATCTGAGAGCTCTCTGAGTGAGTGATCCGTTTTTGCTCTCCATTTCTCTTCCTCTTTGAGAGATTGGGAGCGTTCGAAGACTTTATCTTCAATGTCAGAAATCCTTTCTTCTGCTTGCTCCATTCTGTTACTGAGGGATTCTACTGTATTTTTCATATCTTTGAGGGCTGTAAGTTCTTGTTTCAGTGTGTCTAAGTCTTTGGTGGTTTTGTCTTTAAATTCGTTAAATTCTTGAGACAATTTTTGAATTTCTCCTCGAATTCCTAATTCCATTTTATTAATCTTGTCTGCAAACCAAATTCTGAATTCGACTTCTGACATCTCAGCCAGTTGTTTATGAATGGGATCTTCAATCACATCTGCCGTATCTTTTCTTGGGGGGGTTGATCTATTCTGGTTATTCATGTTACCAGAGTTTTTCCGCTGATTCCGCCCCATGGTTTACTCCCTTTGGTTTTTCCCCTGGGGTTTTATCGAGGGCCCGTACAGTGTTGTGGCCTGAGAAACTGGGGCCCTGTCTGGTGTGGTGGAGCAAAGTGGTTCTGTCTTGTTTTCAGCTGGTTTCTGTTCGATCCTATTGCAACTTCTACTCTGGCTTGAAGTCTCAGCTGTGTGGAAAAATCAGCAATTAAGTCACCCCGCCTGCCCACCTCTGGCCCCAGTTGGAAAGGGAGAATCAAACCTTCCTACAATCGCACACCCAGGGCACCGCCTGAAGAGTCCTCAGTCTATTAGCCCAGTTCAAAAGGTCCGAATCAACTGTCTCAATCGGCACTTGTCTCGGGTGGAAGGGTTCAAGAGGTCTCTGGGAACTGGATCACAGGGGCTTGGTGACTCCTCTGACACAGCTCACCCCAGTGCAGCGTGGAGTCAGGAGGAGCCACCCAGTAAACAGAGCAGTCTGGGAAGGTTGACGTCTCCTTCTCCACTTTGCCCCTCCGTCAGACCCAGTCACTGGTATCTCTGCAGATGGCTAACCCAGTTGCCTGCAGTGAACAGACACTCCAGGGGTTTGCACCTGCCTGAATCGCAAGGAAGTCTGCCAGGCCCCTGCAGACTGCCGCTATCTAGCAGGAGGAGATGGGGCCTGACATCTTTGAGTGTTTGATGCAGGTGATGGGAAGGAGGTGTTCACTCAGGCTTAGCCCCGTCCCTTGTGCATGCTGCTAACAGAACAGAACAGACAACTTTGTGAAGTTCTGTCTCTGTTCCTGTCGTCGCCTACAGGAGACGGGCTGTTTTGAGTTCAAACGTCTTTGCTGCTGGAGAATTGCGTCTGAACACCTCTCTGGGTCGGCCCCGCCCTGGAGGCTTCCGGGTTTGTGAGCCGTGTCACCCGTGGCCTCCTCTGGTTGCCCAGGGAGACAGGGGGTGTGGCCTCAGAATATCCAGAAGTGAGCGTTCTGCCGTTAAAGAAAAAACGGCTGTTGATCTACCTCCAGGGAACTGCTGCTCTGGTGTGGGCACTCAGGCGACCCTTTTCTCCTCTGTCCCGTGCCCCAGAGTCAGCACTGAGCAGCCGCAGTTTGTGCTGGGTCCACACCCCTTAAGAGATCCCCCAAGAATCAGAACTCTTGGGGGATGGGCCCCCAGACCCCGATTGGGAGTGGGGCGGGGGGAAGCTAGAGTTTCATTCAGTTTCACGCAATGCTACGGTCCGGGGAGGGCTCCTGCACTGCACCGCAGGGAAGTGCCGCCAAGGCTTGATTTCCCCTCAGCAGAGTGCCCTCTCCTTGCTCACGTGTCCCAGAGTCAGCGCTGACCTGACGCAGCTCAGGCACTGTGCACTCCCCTCGAGAAATCACCCAAGGAGCCGAACTCCTGGGGGATAGGCCCTCAGACCCCGAGTGAGAGTAGGGGTTCTCAGCTCTCAGCGGGGAGGCCAGAGTCTGATTCAGTCTTGGGCCCCGTATGCCTGGGGAGGGTTGCTGCACTGCACCGCAGGGAAGTGCCGCGAGGCGTGACTCCCCCTCAGCCCGGTGCCCTCTCCTCACTCGGCGTGCCTCAGAGTCAATGCTGACCAGTCGCAACTCCGGGACTGTCCACTCCCCTTGAGAAATCACCCAAGGATCCGAAGTCCTGGGGGACAGGCCTCCAGACCTCAGTGGGCGGGAGGGGAGCGCCGGGGATTCAGGGTTGCCGGCAGAGGATTCCCAAAGTTTTATTCAGCCCTATGTACGGCAGGAGAACGCCACGGCACCCCAGTAGGGGAGGTAGGTCCAGTTTTTAGAAGGTCTCTCCCGTGGAGTGTAGTGGGAGAGCCTTTAATTTCTGCCCGCTTGTTCAATTGTGGGGCTCTAGAGCCAGTCTCATGGGGGAGGGGGACTCCCGTCCGCTTGGTGGTGGATTTTGTACCTTTTGTTTGCGTCCTTGTGATCACAACTTGCCTCAGCGGTGTTGATGTGCGTTCTTCAGCCTTCTCTCTTGGTGAGGCTCAAGTCCACCAGGATACTTACTAAATTCCTGTCCCTTAACTCTCCTTCTGGACGGGAGCCTTTGTTGAAAGCTGGCTTCAGTCCGCCATCTTGTCTCCCACCCCCTACATATTTAAGAATTAATAGAAAATTTAACAATCAAGCTATAAAATATAGAAAAATTAATAAATAGAAAACACAAATAGTCAATTTTTATGTAAAATAATCTCAACCCCACTAGAAATTAGGACAAAAATTAAAATAGCAATGAAATAGTATTTTTCTCCAATAAAAACAAGGCCGTTTAAACTTCGATCATATGAAGTTTTTATTTATAAAAATGTAAATTGATACAATCTTGCTTGAGAACAATTTGGAAGTCTTACTGAATTTTTTCCCACAATATAATTCTTAGATGGATATCTTAAAATACAACTACACAAAAAGGCACAAACAGTGCTACTTATTGAACATTTTTTAATAGCCAAAAACTAGAAGCATCATAACATACCTTTAACAAGGGAATAGCTACATAAATTGTGCCATATTTATACTATGGAGTACTTTTCCTCAGTAGACAAAAAGATAGCCAGACCCATATAACTATCCTTAGAGAGCTTGTAAAGATGCTTCATAAAAAGAAATATCATGTAAGCTATAGTACACCCTTTAAAAACCCTTCAACACAATAACTTACGTTTGTATACATACACATGTGCATATGTGTCTAAACTAGCAACATAAATGATATCAGTTCCAGCAAATAAATAGGGGACTGCAATTGTGTTGGAAACCAAAAGAGAATTAGTCATCCTCTAGGGCAGTGGTTCTCAACCTTCCTAATGCTGTGACCGTTTAATACAGTTCCTCATGTTGTGGTGACCCCCCCAACCATAAAATTATTTCATTTCTGCTGTAGAGTGAATTTCATGCTTGTTTGTTATGTTTCTTCATTTGTTCATTATTTAATTTAAAATTCATTTAAAAATAAAAGTTTGTAGCATGGGAAAAAAAAAATAAAGAAATAAATTTAACCAAGGACATGAAAGAACTGTACACTGAAAACTATAAAATGTTAATGAAATAAATTGAAGAAAACACACATAAATGGAAAGATACCTTGTGTTCATAGATTGTAAGAGCTTATATAGTAAAATGTTTGTATAGCTCCCAATAATGTATAGACTCAATGCAATCCCTATAAAATTCCAATGACATTGTTCACATAAATAGAAAAAAAAATCCCAAAATTCATATGGACGGACAAAAATCTCTGAATAGCAAAGGCATTCATGAGCAAAAAACAAAGCTGGGGAAATCACGCTACCTGATTTCAATCTGTACAACAAAAGTCATAGTAATTAAAACAGCATGGTGCTGGCCTAAAAAAAGACACATCTACCAATGGAATAGAATAGAGAACCCATATATTAACCCACACATTATTTTTGACAAAAGTGTCAAGAATATACAATAGGGGATATTTAAAAATATATACAATAGGAAAAAGACAGTCAGTCTCTTCAATAGATGGTGTTGGGAAAATTGGATATCCCTATACAGAAGAATGAAATTGTACCCTTATCTACACCATACAAAAAATATCAACTCACAATGGATTAAAGACCTGAAACTGTGAAGCTACCAGAAAAAAAAGTGGGAAAAATTGAATGACATTGGTCTGGGCAATGATTTTTTTTTTTTTTTTTTTTTTAGCTTTTATTCCCAAAGCACAGGCAACAAAATGAAAAATAGAAAAATGGGAATACATAAAAATGATAATTTTCTGCACAACAAAGGAAACAATAAACTGAAGAGACAACCAAAAAATTGAGAGAAAATATTGCAAGTCATGCATTTGAAAAAGGGTTAATATTCAAAATATATAAGTAACTCAAACAACTCTTTAGAAAGAAAACAATCTGCATAGAAAATGACAAGGGACTTGAATATATATTTCTCTAAAGAAAATATAGATATGGCTAACAGATATATGAAAATGCTCAACATCACTAATCATTAGGGAAAGGCAAATTAAAACAACAAGGAGATGTCATCTCATATCTGTCAGAATGGCTATTATTAAAAAGACTGAAAGATAAGTGCTGGCAAGAATTTGAAGAAAAAGGAACCATTGTGTACTGTTGGTGGGAATGGAAATTAGCATAGCCATTATGGAAAACTGTTTGAAGGTTCCTCAGAAAACTATAAATAGAGCTACTGTATGATCCAGAAATCTCACTATTGTGTATGTATTCTAAGTAAGTGAAATTAACATGTTGAAGAGATAATATGTACTCTCATGTTCACTGTAGCATTATTTACAATAGCTAAGATAGGGAATCAACCTAAGTGTTCATCAACAGATGAACTGATAAAGAAAATGTGCCATATATACACAATGGACTACTACTTAGCCTTAAAAACAAAGAACTTCTCTCATTTGCAACAACACAGATGGAAGTGGAAAACATTATACTAAGTGAAAGGAGCCAGGCATAGAAAGAAAAGTACTGCATTTTCTCACTTGTATGGGAATTTAAAACAATCGAACTCATAGATGCAGAGAGTGAAATGGTGATTACCAGAGGCTTGGAATGAGGAGATATTTAAAGGGTACAAAGCCTCAGAAAGGAGGAATAGTTTTTTTTTTTTTTCTTGAGATCTATTGCATAGAGTGGTGAATATGCAGTATAGTTAATAGTAAAGTATTGTACATTTCCAAATTGCTAGGAGAGTAAATTTCAAATGTTCTGACCACAAAAAATGAGAAGTATTAAGGTGATTGATATGTTAATTCACTTGATTTAATTATTTCACATTCATAAATCATAACATCACTTTATTCTAAAAATAAACCATATTTTTTTTCAATTTACAATAAAAAATGAGCAAAGGACCTGAATTGACATTTCTCCAAAGAAGACATACAAATGGCCAAGAGGTTTATGAAAAGATGCTCAGTGTTGGGAGTAGGAGGTCCAGGTTCTGGAACCCAGTTGACCTGGTTCAATTACTCAGCTGAGCTAGCAAGTTCAACTGAGGCACAGCAGCAACTGAAAGCAAAAGTGAGTGGAAACAAAATAAAACTGGAACAGTACAAACAGTGTGGATAGAAAATAAAATTAACCTACACAGGTTTCAGGGTAACAAAGAGAGATTCTATTTAGGAAGAACAAAGGGAAAGTTTAGAGCACTTCCAAAGAGATTTGGAAGAGGGTCCCTCTGATGAAGGAGAAAAGGTGAGAGAGATGGGGGCAAAGGCCTGCAGGGGTATTAAATTCTCCATTTGAAATTGGCTGCAAGCCTTTCATTGGCCTCTGTGTGCCTCCAGGCAGTATCATCCTTTTCTATTGGTCATTGATTATCTGTTTCTATTGGGTCATTGGTTACTTAGGTTACTTCATATCTAAATTCTTTTTTTTTTTTTTTTTTTTTGAGACAGAGCCTTAAGCTGTCACCCTGGGTAGATTGCCCTGGCATCACAGCTCACAGCAACCTCCAACTCCTGGGCTCAAGTGATTCTCCTGCCTCTGCCTCTGAAGTAGCTGGGACCACAGGCACCTGCCACAACACCCAGCTATTTTTTGTTGTTGTTGTTGCAGCCGTCATTGTTGTTTGGCGTCCGGGCTGGATTTGAATCCGCCAACTCAGGTGTATGTGGCTGGCACCTTAGCCACTTGAGCCACAGGCGCCGAGCCCATATCTACATTCTATGGACCCTCCAGAATTCCTGGTTCAGCAGGCCAGGTTTTCCTCCCACCTGCTTGACGCCCCCTTTTAAGTGTCCCTTTTCAGTCAGTATCACTAATCATTAAGGAAATGGAAATCAAAACCATTCTCATACCTGTAAGGACAGCTATTATTTAAAAAAACTAAGATAAGTTGGTGTGTATATGGGGAAAAGGAAACCTGGTATACTGTTGGTGGAAATAGTACCGCCATTATGGAAAACCGTATGGAAGTTTCTCAAAAAATTAAAAATAGAGGGTGTTTGGGGCAAGATGTCTGAATAAAGGCAGCTCTCATCAGATCATCCCAGCTGGAAGTAGGAGGGTTTGACTGAAATGAGTTGGAGTTCATTGGACTGAACAATTGGACTGAAACATTTGTAGTTCAGGTGTAGGTCCAGGGAGAGGCAAGTGAGGCATCTGGTGACCCCACTGAGAAGGGTGTGAGGAGGAAGATGATAAAGAGGAAGAAAGGAGAGGACACTGGCAGAGTATACCAGCTCTGGAGAAGCCTGGAGCCAAATAGCCAAATAGCCAAATAGAGGGTAAGGAGGAATCCCCTCCCCCCATCGGAGGGTTCTTACCCTGTGGGAGATATTTTCCCCTCTAAATCTCCTCCTTTCCTGGCATAACAGAGAACAATTTTGGCTCCAGCCAGCTTGTAGCCACAGCCTACCCACACTCCACCCCCACAGCAATCAAAGTGAGTTCTTGTTGCTGAGGCCCTTTTTTCTTTGTACTGGCATGTGGCAGGAACACCCACCTGGCTTAGACAGATGGGCTTGATTGTTCCCCACCCCCTGGAAGCAATGAAGGAAGACTGGATCCTCTCCTTCCCCATAGCAACCTGGAAAGCACAGGGTATGAATGCCAGTTTCTCCCCCACTGGTGTCTGGTGGGAATGACTGCCTATGCAGCAGACAGGGTGCAGGAGCAATGAAGGGAGACTTGGCACTGACGCTCCACCATATCAGGCTGGAACTCAATGGGTCCCATCTTGTGAAGCCCTGAGTGGCAGGCTGTGAGCAACATTTGCCCCCATGGCTTTAGGAAAAAGCTGAAGCTCATCTGAAATTATATTTGTGGGACCTGTCTTGTGACCCTTTCTGCTCCTGCCTGCTCTGACCCTACCCTCTGGGTCAGTTCAGCCTGCCATCTGCACACTGCTCCCAGCTTAGGGGCTTCACCTGGAAGCCCTGCCCCCACCTCCACCCCAGGCTCAGTGTTGCTGGAAATTCTTTCTATGAGAGTCCTTTTTGATCTCAGTGTTCAAGGAAACCATGGATTACCCAGATCAGCAACAGGACAGAGTATATTGATCGAACGATTGATAAGCAAAAGAGGGGGACACAAAAGAGGGGAACAGAACCTCTGGTAGTGATACAGGATTCCACTACTCAGGGCTAGATATGGAGCCCCCCATTCTCAGGCCCAGGTGAGCTCAGAGGTCTGACCTGGAATTTCCAGGCGCAAGCAGACTGCCTTTTTCCGGACACACACTTTGGGCTCATGATAAGATCACGAACAAAGCATCCTGTGATGGTTTTTTGGGTGGTTCCACCTTGGGTAGGAGCACACACCCTAATCCCTTCTCAGGGACAAAAGGACCTGATAACCTCACCCTAGTGGAGGAGGAACTACATTCATTCATTTTTTTTTTTTTATTGTTGGGGATTCATTGAGGGTACAATAAGCCAGGTTACACTGATTGCAATTGTTAGGTAAAGTCCCTCTCGCAATCATGTCTTGCCCCCATAAAGTGTGACACACACCAAGGCCCCAACCCCTTCCCTCTGTCCCTCCTTCTGCTTTCCCCCCCATAACCTTAATTGTCATTAATTGTCCTCATATCAAAATTGAGTACATAGGATTCATGCTTCTCCATTCTTGTGATGCTTTACTAAGAATAATGTCTTCCACTTCCATCCAGGTTAATAAGAAGGATGTAAAGTCTCCATTTTTTTTTAATGGCTGAATAGTATTCCCTGGTATACATATACTGAAGGAAAGTACTACCAAATCCAAAAAGGGGGGGGGGGACCGGATATGTAGCAGCACCCCTTGCCCCCTACCATAAGAATGTGACCTTTTGTAACTGTCCTAGGAAATAGCCCCGAGCTGAAGCAGATAACCGGTAACTGGTTCTGAAAGAAAAAAGCTAAGCAAATGTTTAACTGCTGATCTTGTCTTAAGACAGATGAGTAATGAACCAGAGTTCTTCTTATCTGGAAAAGCCCCTATGTCTGCTACCCCTCCCTAAAGCCCCTGCTATGTCTCCTACCCCTCCCTAAAGCCCCTGCTATGTCTGCTGCCCCTCCCTACTTTATGGTATTTGCCTTTATAAACTTGTAAAACCCGCTGTTCAGGGCTTGACTCCTTGGCTCCTAAAAGAGTTGTGAGTCAAGCCCCAGCATGCTGGAATAAAATCCTCTTGCTATTTGCATCAAGCGCCGTCTCTTGCGGTTGATTGGGGTCGTCATCGCTCAGGGCAGAGTGGGGGGTCCTGCCCCAAGTCTTTCAATACTAAAGCTTGTTAATCCATTCCTGGGTTGGTGGGCATTTGGGCTGTTTCCACATTTTGGCGATTGCAAATTGAGCTGCAATAAACAGTCTAGTACAAGTGTCCTTATGATAAAAGGATTTTTTTCCTTCTGGGTAGATGCCCAGTAATGGGATTGCAGGATCTAATGGGAGGTCTAGCTTGAGTGCTTTGAGGTTTCTCCATACTTCCTTCCAAAAAGGTTGTACTAGTTTGCAGTCCCATCAGCAGTGCAAAAGTGTTCCCTTCTCTCCACATCCACGCCAGCATCTGCAGTTTTGAGATTTTGTGATGTGGGCCATTCTCACTGGGGTTAGATGATATCTCAGGGTTGTTTTGATTTGCATTTCTCTAATATATACAGATGATAAACATTTTTTCATGTGTTTGTTAGCCATTCGTCTGTCATCTTTAGAGAAAATTCTATTCATGTCTCTTGCCCATTGATATATGGGATTGTTGGCTTTTTTCATGTGGATTAATTTGAGTTCTCTATAGATCCTAGTTATCAAGCTTTTGTCTGATTGAAAATATGCAAATATCCTTTCCCATTGTGTAGGTTGTCTCTTTGCTTTGGTTATTGTCTCCTTAGCTGTACAGAAGCTTTTCAGTT
This sequence comes from Nycticebus coucang, assembly GCF_027406575.1. NCBI lineage: Eukaryota > Metazoa > Chordata > Mammalia > Primates > Lorisidae > Nycticebus > Nycticebus coucang. The sequence continues at coordinate 148,798,185 of NC_069804.1, read as the reverse complement.
TAATGAAGTCTCATTTGTTTATTTTTGTTGTTGTTGCAATTGCCATGGCAGTCTTCTTCATGAAGTCTTCCCCCAGGCCAATATCTTCCAGTGTTTTTCCTATGCTTTCTTGGAGGATTTTTATTGTTTCATGCCTTAAATTTAAGTCCTTTATCCATCTTGAATCAATTTTTGTGAGTGGGGAAAGGTGTGGGTCCAGTTTCAGTCTCTTATATGTAGACATCCAGTTCTCCCAACACCATTTATTGAATGTGGAGTCTTTCCCCCAAGGTATGTTCTTGTTTGGTTTATCGAAGATTAGGTGGTTGTAAGATGTTAGTTTCATTTCTTGGTTTTCAATTCGATTCCAAGTGCCTATGTCTCTGTTTTTGTGCCAGTACCATGCTGTCTTGAGCACTATGGCTTTGTAGTACAGACTAAAATCTGGTATGCTGATGCCCCCAGCTTTATTTTTGTTACTAAGAACTGCCTTAGCTATACGGGTTATTTTTCTGGTTCCATACAAAAGCAGAATCATTTTTTCCAAATCTTGAAAGTACGATGTTGGTATTTTGATAGGAATGGCATTGAATAGGTAGATTGCTTTGGGAAGTATAGACATTTTAACAATGTTGATTCTTCCCATCCATGAGCATGGTATGTTCTTCCATTTGTTAATATCCTCTGCTATTTCCTTTCTGAGGATTTCATAGTTTTCTTTATAGAGGTCCTTCAACTTTGAAAAGATGTTTTTCCATCTACCAACTGCTGGCCACCTGCAGTTCTCTAGACCTAATACCCCTAAATAAAAGAGCCCTCATGGAGACTCCCAAGTGAGTTCTTCAGTTCTTTCCCCCTTCCAGAAGCTCTGGTGCTTTTTAATTTTTCTGTATTCCTTTCTAACTTCTAATAAAAGTCCTATATTACCACTGATCTGTGGTCCATGGGTTCATTCTTCGAATCCCCGAGACCAAGGATCTACTGAAGAGTGAAATTCTGGTATCAGCAGCAGAGCAGGGAAACCAAGTGGGAAGTCCTTCCCTAATCTTCAGTCTATGGTGGTAATTTTCAACCAGTGTGCTGTGAGAGGATCTTAGGTGTGCCACAAAATTTTAAAAAGATCATTAATTAAATTATTTTTGAAAGAAGTTTGTGCTGCATAAGTTTATATGTTCAATGTTCTATGAGATAAAAAGGTTGAAAAACACTAGTCTAGGGAATTTAAATGCAGCTTTTCCTATTGTGTGGGCAGGGGGTCTTGGGGAAGTGTATCACAATTGGCTAGAGGTCCCCAGTCAGAAAATAATCCTAAAATTAGCACAGGAATGCAGTTTTTGCCTCAGGCAAAAGTCAGGGTGTGTGCTCCCTACTCAAGGATGAACTGGCCAGAACCCAGCTGGCTGTTTTGCTCTTGACCTAGCTAGAGTCCAGAGGGTGTGACCTGGAAAGGGTGGCCTCTTTGTACCTGGAGATGGGGGTCTGATTCCTGAGCTCCCCTAGGTCTAAAGAATGGGGGGATCTCTGTCCAGCCCTGAGTGGGGGAACCCTGTATCAAGTGGGCCCTGCCATGTGAAGCCCTGAGTGGCAGCTTCTGCAGACTGTGAGCAGAGAATGTCCTTTCACTGGCAGGAGAAAATAGTGACTCATCTGAACTGACATTGGCGGGGCCAATACTTGCACCCTGTCTGCTTCCTTCCTGCCTGGCTGGCTCTGACCAAGCCCTCTTGGTAAGTTTGACCTGCCGTCTGAAGACTGCCTTGGGCTTAGGGGCCCCACATGGAGGCCTGGCCTCTGCACTCCCCCACTATTGGCTTCATGGAAACCAGGATGGGGCCCAGTGGGCCCTCCCTGTGAAGCCCATATAGGCAGCTTCAGCAGGCTTTGAGTGGGAGTGTCCACTTGGCTGTAGGAGAAGATAGTGGGCCACCTGAACAGATATTTGAGGGACTGGTGCTTGTGGCTCTGAAGGAAAGTACTACCAAATCCAAAAAGTGGGGGGACCAGATATGTAGCAGCACCCCTCGCCCCCTACCATAAGAATGTGACCTTTTGTAACTGTCCTAGGAAATAGCCCTGAGCTGAAGCAGATAACCGGTAACTGGTTCTGAAAGAAAAAAGCTAAGCAAATGTTTAACTGCTGATCTTGTCTTAAGACAGATGAGTAATGAACCAGAGTTCTTCTTATATGGAAAAGCCCCTATGTCTGCTACCCCTCCCTAAAGCCTCTGCTATGTCTGCTACCCCTCCCTACTTTGTGGTTTTTGCCTTTATAAGCTTGTAAAACCTGCTGTTCAGGGCTTGACTCCTAAAAGAGTTGCGAGTCAAGCCCCAGCATGCTGGAATAAAATCCTCTTGCTGTTTGCATCAAGCGCTGTCTCTTGCGGTTGATTGGGGTCGTCATTGCTCAGGGCAGAGTGGGGGGTCCTGCCCCAAGTCTTTCATGTGGGGGCTCTCCTGGGATTTGACGACCACCCCTCACCTCCAGAGTCGACCTTGGAGGTAAGAAAGGGGTACCCCGAAAACTGTCTGGTCTGTGTCTTCAGTCCTTTGTTTGACTTTGTGTGCGCGCTTTCGATTTCGCAGCCATTCGGCACCTCGTGAGAGTGGCCGGACAGTGGTCGGTAGACGTGCCTGGAGGACCACAGGCTGAAATCCTGGGGGATGCCCCAGGAACTGAGGAGAACCAGGGACGCCTGGTTGTCTCCTGCTGTAAGGGCGCTGATCGAGTCCAGTTGTTCGATCAAAAATTACGGGAAACGTGCCCGTCTGATTCTGTTGTAGGCTTGTGAGGGACCAAGAGTGGTAGGTAGGTCCTTGTATCTGTAATATTTCTGTTATTCCTGTTATTTGTGTTTCTGACATATCTACTGACGATGGGACAGACTGTGACAACCCCTCTGAGTTTGACTCTAGATCATTGGACTGAAGTGAAGAGAAGAGGTCATGACCTGTCAGTAGAGGTTAAAAAAGGCCCATGGCAGACTTTCTGCTCCTCGAAGAGGCCCACTTTTAACGTCGGCTGGCCCTCAAGAGGAACCTTTGACTTATCTCTTATTTTTGCTATCAAAGAGATTGTTTTTCAGAGAGGACCGGGAGCCCATCCGGATCAACAACCTTACATCATAGTCTGGCAGGACCTGGTGCAGAATCCGCCCCCCTGGGTTCGGCCATGGACTGCCACATCCAGGCCCCCGTCTAATCCTTGAGTGCTCGCTGTCCAATCTTCCGGTTCCAGAAAAGGGGGCGACAGCTCAGACCCCCCTAAGAAGATCTACCCGGAAATTCAGACTGATCATCTTCTCCTCGACCCTCCACCCCCTCCTCCCCCATACCCTCCCGCCTTGGCTCCTGTCCGGGGGCAGGGAGGACCAGCATTGCCGGATCTGGCGATTGCCCCCTCTGCACCCTCGGGGGAACCTTCATTGGGGCCCGCACAAGTTACCAGGAGTCACCACCGGGGAGGAATGTCTCCCGACACTACTGTTGCCCTGCCCCTGAGGGCATACGGCCCCCCGCCAGTGGCAACAGATGAGGGACCACCTCCTCTCCAGCCCCTCCAGTACTGGCCATTTTCTTCCGCAGACCTGTATAACTGGAAAACTAATCACCCCCTTTTTCAGAAGACCCCCAACGCCTGACTGGGCTGGTAGAGTCCCTGATGTTCTCTCATCAGCCCACATGGGATGACTGCCAGCAAGCTCATACAGACTCTCTTCACTACTGAAGAGAGGGAGAGGATTTTACTAGAAGCTAGGAAGAATGTACTCGGGGCAGACGGGCATCCTACCCAGCTCCCCAACATCATCGAGGCTGCCTTTCCCCTCTCCAGACCTGACTGGGACTTCAACACGGCAGAAGGTAGGGAGCGACTGACAGTCTATCGCCAGGCTCTAGTGGCTGGCCTCCGTGGGGTGGCAAGACGCCCCACTAGTTCGGCTAAGGTAAGAGAAGTAATACAGGGGGCCATGGAACCCCCCTCAGTGTTTCTTGAGCACCTAATGGAAGCTTTTAGGCGCTACACCCCATTTGACCCTGCCTCTGAAGGACAGAGGGCTTCCGTGGCTATGACTTTCATAGGGCAGTCAGCTGTAGACATTAAAAGAAAGCTGCAGAGGATTGAAGGATTGCTGGACTATACCTTGCAGGATTTAGTTAAGGAAGCTGAGAAAGTATACCATAAAAGAGAAACTGAGGAAGAAAAAGAGCAGAGAAAGGAGAAAGAGAGAGAGGAAAGGGAAAATAAGAGAGACCAAAGACAGGAGAAAAACTTAACACAGATTTTGGCCGCAGTAGTAGGGGAGAACAGCCAAGAACAGACCCAAGGTAGAACTAAGAAGTCAAGTAGCCTGGGCAACCGCGTCCCGTTAGATAAGGATCAATGTGCCTACTGTAAGGAGAAGGGGCACTGGGCCAGGGAATGTCCTAAAAAAAGGAAGAAAATACTGGCCTTAGAGAAAGAAGAAGATTAGCGGGGACAGGGCTCGGAACCCCTCCCCGAGACTAGGGTAATACTTAAGGTGGAGGGGAAGCCAGTTGAGTTCCTAGTAGACACCGGAGCTCAACACTCAGTCCTACTCGAACCATCAGGACCCGTCTCCAAGAAAAAATCCTGGGTTGTAGGGGCCACAGGGCATCAGCAGTACTCATGGACTACCCGAAGATCAGTAGATCTGGGAGTGGGATGGGTAACCCACTCATTCTTAATTATCCCTAAGTGCCCTGCGCCCCTCCTTGGGAGAGATTTACTCACCGAAATGGAAGCCCAGATCACTTTCACTCCTGATGGCCCAGAGGTAACCCAGAATAAGAGAGTAACAGCCCTGACCATGCGTTTGGAGGATGAACATAGACTCTTTGAAAAGCAACGGGAGAAAGGGACTAGTCTCATACATGACTGGCTAGAAAAATATCCCGGGGCATGGGCCGAAACTGCCGGAATGGGACTGGCCGCAGAAAGGCCGCCTATAGTCATAGAACTCAAAGCTACTTCCACTCCTGTGGCAGTGCGCCAGTATCCTATGACTAAGGAAGCTCGGGAAGGCATTAGCCCTCACATTCAGCATCTCCTACAGCTGGGCATACTAGTAAAGTGCCAGTCACCATGGAACACCCCCTTATTACCCGTCAAGAAACCCGGCACAGGAGACTATCGCCCTGTGCAGGACTTGAGAGAAGTAAACAAGCAGGCACAAGACATCCACCCCACCGTGCCTAACCCTTATAATCTGTTAAGCTCTCTCCCTCCGGACCATATCTGGCACACTGTCCTGGATTTGAAGGATGCCTTCTTCTGCCTCCGACTACACTCCTCTAGCCAGAACATCTTCGCATTTGAATGGAGAGACCCGGACTCTGGAATGACGGGGCAATTGACATGGACCCGACTTCCACAGGGGTTCAAGAACTCCCCAACCATCTTTGATGAAGCCCTCCACCAAGACCTAGCTCACTTTCGCACCAGCCACCCTCAGGTAACGCTCCTACAATATGTAGATGACTTACTACTAGCTGGAACGACAAAGGAAGAGTGCCATCGGGGCACAGAACTGTTACTGGAAGAGCTAGCCCGCTTAGGATATCGAGCCTCCGCCAAGAAAGCCCAGATCTGCCAGAAAGAGGTAACGTACCTGGGTTACACCCTAAGAGGAGGGCAGAGATGGTTAACAGAAGTCAGGAAGCATACTGTGACTCAGATTCCAGTTCCCCGCTCGCCCCGCCAGGTGCGAGAATTCATAGGGACTGTGGGGTTCTGCCGCTTATGGATACTGGGGTTTGCTACTATGGCAGCCCCCCTCTACCCTTTGACCAAGGAAAGCACTCCCTTCAAGTGGGGTGCCAGCCAATGGCGGGCCTTTGACAACATTAAAAAGGCATTACTATCAGCCCCGGCCCTGGCTCTACCAGATGTAACAAAGCCCTTTGTCCTATACGTAGATGAGAAGAGAGGAGTGGCCCGAGGGGTGCTGACGCAGCCTTTAGGGCCATGGAAAAGACCGGTAGCATACCTCTCCAAGAAATTAGACCCCGTCGCTGGTGGTTGGCCAGCCTGTCTGAGGTCTGTGGCGGCAGTGGCGGTACTGGTAAAAGATGCAGACAAATTGACTATGGGGCAGAAGTTGACAGTCATTGCCCCCCATGCCTTAGAAAGCATCATCAGACAGCCCCCTGATCGGTGGCTGTCCAATGCCCGCATGACACACTACCAGAGTCTCCTATTAAATGGAGACAGAGTCCAGATTGGCCCGCCTGTCATCCTCAACCCGGCTACCCTACTACCTGATACCTCTGTCCGGGAGGATGTATTACACACATGCCAAGAAGTACTGGATGAGGAGACTGGAACTCGGAGGGACCTCTGTGATCAGCCCCTGCCGGATGCCCAATTGACCTGGTTCACTGATGGGAGCAGCTCCATAATAGAAGGTAAAAGTGTGGCTGGGGTGGCGGTGGTGGACGATAAGCAGACCATCTGGGCAAGTAGTCTGCCTGAAGGGACGTCAGCCCAGAAGGCTGAGCTGGTCGCCTTGACCCAGGCCTTATGTTTGGGAGAAGGAAAAAAAGTTAACGTATACACTGATAGCAGGTATGCTTTTGCTACAGCCCATGTCCATGGGGCCATTTACAGACAGCGAGGACTTTTGACTTCAGCAGGAAAAGAAATTAAACACAGGGAAGAAATCCTAAGTCTACTAGAGGCTGTTCACCTCCCTAAGAGAGTGGCCATAATCCACTGCCCTGGACATCAGAAAGGGGGGTCCAGAGTTGCCGAGGGAAACCAAAGAGCCGACCGAGAAGCTAAGCTAGCAGCTCAAGGGCTCAACATCCTACCGCTATATGAAAACACTTTAAGGCCTAGCCTTAAAGAAATAGCACCCCCCCCTTATCAAAAACTTTAAATATTCGGAGCGGGATCTCGAGAGGATGGACAGGTTAGGCCTCCACCTAGAATCCCCAGAGGGGATCCGAGAAACCCCGGAAGGGAAAAACATCCTCCCTGGGGAGCAGGCAATCACCTTTCTCAGGCAACTTCATAAATTAACCCATCTGGGCCCCAAGCATCTGAAAACCATTGTTCAGTCCTCTCCATACTATATTATAGAATTAAGTAAGCTCGTCGATGCAGCTGTAAAAGAGTGCAGACCTTGCCAATTAGTAAACACCCAGCCTAGCACACTACCTCAGGGAAAACGACTCCGAGGGGATCGCCCTGGAAGCTACTGGGAAACAGATTTTACTGAGATTAAGCCGGCTAAGTACGGATACGAGTACTTGCTAGTGTTCATAGACACTTTCTCAGGATGGGTCGAAGCTTTTCCTACAAAGAGGGAGACTGCTCAAGTTGTGGCCAAAATAATATTAGAAGAGATTTTTCCAAGATTTGGGCTAAACAAAGTAATCGGATCCGACAACGGTCCCGCTTCCGTTGCCCAGGTTAGTCAGGGTTTGGCCAAAATCCTGGGGCTTGAATGGAAATTACATTGTGCTTATCGGCCCCAGAGCTCAGGGCAGGTAGAGAGGATGAATAGAACCCTAAAAGAGGCCATGACTAAATTATCCTTAGAGACTGGCATTACTGACTGGACAGTCCTCCTTCCCTTTGCCCTGTTCCGTGTGCGCAACACCCCTAGTACTCTCAAGCTGACCCCCTTTGAAATCCTATATGGAGCTCAGCCCCCGCTCGTTGCCATGCAGCACCTCCCTTCCCCAGAATCTTACTCCTCTCAATCTCTATACACCAGATTAAAAGCCCTTGAAACTGTGCAAAAGGAAGTGTGGAGCCAGCTGATCGAAGCCTACAAGCCCGGAGATCTGCAAATACCTCACCAGTTCCAGGTTGGAGATTCGGTGTACATCCGGCGCCACCGGACAGCCAACCTTGAACCACGGTGGAAAGGACCATACCTAGTACTGCTCACAACCCCGACCGCAGTAAAAGTTGATGGCATCGCAGCCTGGATCCACGCGTCTCATGTCAAACCAGCACTGCAGCCAGACTCCGGGTGGAAAGTGGAAAAGACGGACAACCCCCTCAAGCTCCGCATCCGCCGCAGTAGCCCTGCTCCTGCTGATACATCTCCCAGTGATAAGTAGCTCTGGTCTCAATCCCCATGCCCCCCAGAGGTTAACCTGGCATGTTGTCTCTCAGACTGGCGATGTAGTATGGAGTACTACAAAAGAGGACCCTCCTTGGACCTGGTGGCCATCCCTCACCCCAGATATTTGCGCCTTAATAGCAGGGCTAGATAATTGGGATTTCCCCGATCATCGAGCCTTGATCATCATTTGGCAAAGCCCTCGCTTACCCGTGGCTCCACATCCCAAGGCCAGTACATTGCAGATGCCCCTGGCTGTGGCAACTTGCCCGCCCAGCGCCGCATACGACAAACGGAGTTCTATATCTGTCCCCGGGACGGGAGAACGAGAAGCCAGGCCAACAGATGCGGGGGGATAGAAAATTTCTATTGTAAGCAATGGGGATGTGAAACGACTGGGCAGGCCTCCTGGCACCCCATTTCCTCTTGGGACTTAATAACCGTAAAGAGAAGCAGTACCGGGGCAGGGTCAAACCCCCTAAATAGTTCCTTCAAGGAGAGAGGGAAGCAAGCCCGAGATTGGTTAAAAGGAAGAACATGGGGATTCCGTTTCTATATGTCAGGGTGGGATAAAGGATTTATCTTCTTTATCAAATTAAAAATAGAAATCCCCGTCGCTGTCCAGATAGGACCCAACATCGTACTCTCAGGACAGCAGCCGCCAGCCAGGCTGCCTATTTCCCCCGTATGCCCCAGACCCCAGGGAGCACCCAATTAACTGGGGTCAGCACAGCCCCATCGCCTGTGGAACTGTCTCCCCAGGTAACATCCCTGGAGACTCCAAGCACCGGGCAGAGACTCCTTAACTTAATACAGGGGGCTTTCAATGTCCTCAATACTTCCAACCCTAATCTTACCGAATCCTGCTGGTTGTGTCTAGCCTCAGTCCCGCCCTATTATGAAGGGATCGCCTTCTCAGGTATCTTCCAACATACCACCTCCCATAATTCCTGTGACTGGGGATCCAAGATCACCCTTACAGCAGTCTCTGGGCAAGGCATTTGCCTAGGCACGATCCCCGAAAATCATCAGCATCTGTGTAATCAGACCATTAAAAGCCCGTCAACCACTACCAATTATTATCTAGTGCCCCCTAAAGGAGGATGGTGGGCTTGCAGCACCGGGCTAACCCCGTGCATTTCCTCATCAGTGTTTAACTCCACTGCAGACTACTGTATCCTCCTACAGTTAATACCTAGAGTTATCTACCACGAGGTGAGTTCCTTCAAGGTAGAATTCGATCTCCGACCCCGTAGACAGAAGAGGGAACCAGTCTCTATTACCCTAGCTGTCCTGATGGGTATGGGGTGGCGGCCAGAGTAGGAACAGGAACGGCTGCACTTGTCCAGACCCCACAGTATCTCGAAGAACTGCGAGCAGCCGTAGATGAGGACCTAAAAGCCATAGAACAATCAATCACAAAACTAGAAGAGTCACTGTCCTCCTTATCTGAAGTAGTATTACAGAATAGACAGGGACTCGATCTTCTGTTCCTAAAAGATGGAGGGTTATGCGCTGCACTGAGAGAGGAATGTTGTTTCCATATAGATCACTCTGGCATGGTAAAAGACTCCATGTCTAAACTCAGGAAGAGACTGGAAAAAAGGCAATGAGACTGGGAGGCCCATCAAGGGTGGTTTGAAAGTTGGTACAACCAGTCCCCTTGGTTCACCACTCTCGTTTCCAGTTTAATAGGTCCCCTTATCATACTGCTTCTAATTCTTACCTTTGGGCCCTGCATTTTCAACCGTATAGTCACCTTTGTCCGGGAGAGTGTAAGTGCTGTACAAGTGTTAATGCTCAGACAGCATTACCAGTCTCTCCGCCGGGACGATAGCCATGAGAATGAATACATAGAGCCAGAAGTTCCATGATTAGAACTTCCCAAAAAACAAATGGGAGAATGAAGGAAAGTACTACCAAATCCAAAAAGGGGGGGGGAAGCAGATATGTAGCAGCACCCCTCGCCCGCTACCATAAGAATGACCTTTTGTAACTGTCCTAGGAAAGAGCCCCGAGCTGAAGCAGATAACCGGTAACTGGTTCTGAAAGAAAAAAGCTAAGCAAATGTTTAACTGCTGATCTTGTCTTAAGACAGATGAGTAATGAACCAGAGTTCTTCTTATCTGGAAAAGCCCCTATGTCTGCTACCCCTCCCTAAAGCCTCTGCTATGTCTGCTACCCCTCCCTACTTTGTGGTTTTTGCCTTTATAAGCTTGTAAAACCTGCTGTTCAGGGCTTGACTCCTAAAAGAGTTGTGAGTCAAGCCCCAGCATGCTGGAATAAAATCCTCTTGCTGTTTGCATCAAGCGCTGTCTCTTGCGGTTGATTGGGGTCGTCATCGCTCAGGGCAGAGTGGGGAGTCCTGCCCCAAGTCTTTCAGCTCCATCTGCCTCTTGCCTGGCTGGCTCAGACCATGCCCTCTTTTGTGTGTGGTGGTACAAGAAGTAGTCTCATAGAGAATCTCCTACACTTCCCCACCAGAGAAACTATGCTACTGGGTAAGGTTGGAAAGAACCCAGACCGGTGCCTTAGCATAGAAGTGTTCAGCTCTCTTCCCTGTGAATAGCTCTGCTGGTCTAGATGTTGCAGGAAGACAAGGCCCAGCGGGGAGAAAGAGCACCCAAACACCAAGAGGAACAGCTTTATTTACCAGCCAGGAGCTTACTGCGTAGAAGAATTCCAAATGGCTGCGATCCTCAACTGGCTTGGTCTTTCCCTTTTATCGACAGTCAAAAAGTTCCATAGTGTTGCAGGAAGACAAGGCTCAATGGAGAGAAAGAGCATCCAAACACCACATTTATAAGAGGAAGGGTTTTATTCATCAGCCGGGAGCTTACAGCATAGAAGAATTCCAAATAGCCATGCTCCCTGACTGCCTTTGTCTTTCCCTTTTTATTGACAGTCAGGAAGTTCCACCCCACAGGTACCCTTCTCACTGGCCAGTTTGAATCAAGCAGGAGATGCTATTCCTGCCCCTACAGAACTACAGGATTTCACAGAACTTGGAAATTTCCAAGTTTCAGGAAGTTAAGTTTACAAATTCCAAAGAGCTGAGTCACTATGGAGAGGACCCTGCATGTATATCCTTGTGGTCTCCTTGAGAAGACCTGTTCTAGACTTCACCCTTCTTGGGTATCCTCTCTTATTCCCCCCTTTTGAGACTCCAATATATTTTAATTTGGGGTCTCAATATCAGCTTGTTTCTGCAGGTGCCAATATTAATTACTTTTCAGACTGAGGTTTTAGGGACTGTGACTCTTTTTGGGTTCTCTACTCAGGTCTTAATAGTACTGTGGTGTGAGTTAATATACATACGAGTTTTTACTTTTCCCTGTGACATTTCCCCCTTTTTCCCAAAGTTCAAAGTCCAATTAAGACAAGTCCCTCGAGGAGTTTCCTCAGGCTTCAGCCGTGCATTGACCAGCCAGCTCCCAGTATGTGGCTGGAGCAGGGCATGTTGATTGTCTTAAAAGTTACCTTTACTTTCCAAGGGAGTTTGCTTTACTTTCCAGTGAAGCCCTATTCAGCCAGCTGTGATGACTCCAGGTGAGGATTCTTTCCATCTTCACTGCTGTGTGTGTGGTCAGAATGATGGTGTAAAGTCCTTTCTACCTTGGTTTCAGGGGGACCAGGTTCTGATTCCAGACCTAGACTTGGTCCCTTTGATTCTCCAGAGGGAAAGGATGTACAGATAGAAAAGACTAAACAGAACACAGTTAATTACCCCAGTGGAGATTTTCCTTGTTACTCTTTCTAGGGTTTTTGTCTATTCAGTTCAGTCTTTTCCAGTTCTTTTAGGAGTTACTGCTAAATTGCAGAGAATTGACAGAGGCCTCTTTGAACAACACCAGTGGCAAGGCCTGCTTCCAGTTAATTAAGCTTTGCTTCCTGGCAGAGTTTACCAATTTTTGCTCTTATGGTCCTGTTTATGCACTTTACCCTGTCTAAGCTTTGAAGCCTATAAATTATTCAAAGCTTTAGCTTATTATTTTCACTAGTTCTGTTATGAAGCCTATCCCATTGTCAAATTTAAAACCGAGTGGCAACCTAAACCATAGGATGATTTCTCTGGGCAATACTTTACTAATTCAGGAGTCCTTTTTTCCTGGTGGGGAAGGCTTTTACCTATTCCAAGTCTGAAAGACTGTCACCAGCCAGTTCCTGTTCCCTCTAAACCTGGGCATTTCAGTAAAGTCTACCTGGAAGTCCTCGAAGGGCATTGCTCCATATGACTGGATTCATGGAGGTACTGTTGGTCCTTGGCACACACTGAACTGGCTGCCAGTGACACACTGTAGACTCACATTTTTGTCCAGGGCTGCCAGGTGGGAAATGTAGAGGTACTGGCCCAGCAACTTCATCAAATACTCCTGTCACCATGGTAGCTCCTAGAATCTGGGGGACTGCTACTCATCTGTCTGGCATCTTTATTCATCCTCCCTCTGCTTCCTGGTTCCCCTCTGCTGCCAACCATTCCTTCTCCTGGGAGTAGATAGGGGTGAGCTCCAGAACCCATGGGATGAGGGGAGCCACTCACAACAAACACCTGGTACGGTTGGGAGGAAACCCTCTTTGCCTCAGTATTGGCTCTGGTGTTCCCCTTAGCGATGGTGGAAGCATCTTTTTGATGTACACAACAGTGTATCACTGCCACTTTCTGCGGTTTCCATACTGCCTCTAGCAACTGAAGTTATCTCCTGCTGATATTTAATGTATTTCTCCCCAGAATTTAATAGTCCCTTATCCTTGTACAATGTCCCACGTACTTGAAGAGTTAGAAAAGCATTCAAATTTTTCCCTTGACTTACTTCTAAGGCTTCAGTCAAGGCAATTAATTCAGTCTTCTGAGTCGATGTTCCTTGGGGTAGGGACTTAGGCTCTACAGTCTCTGTTAAGGTAACCACTGCATACTCAGCTCACTGCTCACCTTGCTCTGTCATTTAACTGCTTCAGTCTATATACAAGTCCCAGTTTGCAACTGTCCAGGGCTGGTCACACAAGTCAAGTCTGCTAGAATACACATTATCTAGAACTTCTGTACAGTCATGCTCAGTCTCTCTTCCACTGACTGGAAGGAGTGTGGCTTGGTTCAGGGTGTTCTTACATTAGAGAGCCAAAAATGTCCCTTTGTGTTCAAAGTGACCACAGAGTGGGGTACTTTCACTCTGAGATCCTGCCCTAGAGTCAGCTTATCGGCTTCTTGCACAAGGAGAGCAGTAGTGGCTAGAACCTGTAAACAGGGTGGCCATCCTTTTGCCACTCCATCTAACTGCTTAGATAGGTAGGCTACAGGCCTTGGCCAGGACCCAACCAGCTGTTTTAACACACCCACAGCCATCAGCCTCATCTTTAGCTGGGAGAAGGCACATTCCTGTTCTCCTCCCTACTCTAAGGGTTCTCCCTCCTCTCCTTTAGTTGCCTCATACAAGGGCTTAGCCAAGATGGCAAAGTTGGGAATCCAAAGATGACAGAAGCCAATCAGGCCTAAGAATTTCCAAATCTGCTTTTGGCTTGTGGGGCTGAGAAGGCAATTAATGACCTGCCTCCATTTCATGCCTAGATACCTCTACCCCTGCTGGATAGTAAATCTTAGATAACATACTTGATGCTGGCAAATATGGGCCTTCTATTTGGATACTTTATAGCCATATACCTCTAGATGTCATAAAAGACAGTCCATGCCTCGGGCACAGCCCTCCTGGGTAGGGTGTACTGAAAGGAGGTCATTGACATATTGGAGCAGCACACATTCTAATTCCTCAGCCAGGAATTTCTGGAGGTCACAAGCCAGCACTTCTCCAAAAGTCGTGGGTGTTTTGAACCCTTGTGGCAACCTGGTCCATGTGTACTGGATCCAAGTTTCCATGTCTGGTCTCTCCCACTGGAAAGCAAACAGCCTTTGGCTTCCCAGAGCCAGCCTTATACTGAAAAAGGCATCTTTTAAGTCCAGACAAGTGGGCCACTTGGCTTAGGCACAGTAGGATGCAGTGTTACAGTTACACCATTTACTGGGAAATTCTAGATAACATTTAATACTGCACAAGTTTTTCCAGTGTAGCCAACAGGCGACCTTTGTTGAGTCTTAAGGCTTCAGAGTAAATATAATTACTGTATATAATTCTATGCTCTTTAGCCAGTCTCTTAGTCCCATTTAACAGATCAATTTAGTAAAACAGTTATGTCTCTTTTTATGAGTTGATAGTACAGACAAGGCTGGGATCTAAATACAGGTGGGCCACAGCCTCTTTTTCCTCTTTTTAAACTATTTTTAAGCTATTTTTCTCTCTCCAATTTCTATCTTTACAAAAAGCAAATTATAGTAGAACTAACTTATTTGCCAAAATAAACCGTAGCTTCAATATACAGGGTCTGATTATTTGCATAAAGTGCAGTAAGAATAATTGATTATTAGCCATCTAGGGTCTTCTTTCCTTTAAAATTGGCTTTGCTGGAACCTTTTATGAGGAATCTCAGGCTGGAATTTTTGAAAGCCTTCAGAGCCCAGGTTTCATCTGTTTAGATACCTGTATGCATTGGGTAAATCCCTCTTCTCTTGAGGTCCCCAAGCACATTTTGATTCCCAGACCCGTCAGCAAGCGACCATCATTACTTACCACAGATCAGGAAATGTTACTGATGGGTATCTGGCCAGTTTTCCAAAGGGCTTTTTTTTTTTTTTTATTGGCCTTATAAAGTCAACCTTAATTCCTTACCACAGTCTGGACACCTCTGGAAATGCTATTCCAGCCAAAGCCTTGGTAAAATAACCAGGGCCTTCATTGTGTCCTATAGAACAAAATAGATTCTTATTGAACTTATGCAAATAACTGTATTGTCAGAAATTAAGAATACTTACAAACGGCTTTCAAATTCTGGAGAAATCAAGGAGAGTGAAAAATACATGTTTCAAACTCTGCTCATAAGTACATACATTACTTGAAAAGCTACAAATAGCTCAAAAGACAGAGAATTATTTTCTTGACTTCTGGAAAACAGAACACAGAAAGAATCAACAATAGTTCGAACAAAAAGCCATTAAAAACTAACCCAGTTCAATGTAACTGATTTCTGTTCTGTTGAAGTTAGGTTAGCAATACTCATAGACATGTTAACTTTGTTGGTGTGGATGTGGAGAAAAGGGAACACTTCTACACTGCTGGTGGGAATGCAAATTAATACATTCCTTTTGGAAAGATGTTTGAAGAACACTTAGAGATCTGAAAATAGATCTGCTATTCAATCCTATAATTCTTCTACTAGGTATATACCCAGAAGACCAAAAATCACATTATGACAAAGATATTTATACCAGAATGTTTATTGTAGCCCAATTCATAATTGCTAAGTCATGGAAAAAGTCCAAGTGCCCATCGATCCATGAATGGGTTAATAAATTGTGGTATATGTACACCATGGAATATTATGCAGATTTAAAGAAAGGTGGAGACTTTATCTCTTTCATGTTTACATGGATGGAGCTGGAACATATTCTTCTTAGTAAAGTATCTCAAGAGTGGAAGAAAAAGTATCCAATGTACTCAGCCCTACTATGAAACTAATTTATGGCTTTCACATGAAAACTATAACCCAGTTATAACCTAGGAATATGGGGAAGGAGGAGAGAGATGGAGGGAGGGCGGAGGATAGGCGGAGGGAGGGTGATTGGTGGGATTGCACCTATTGTGCATCTTACAAGGTTACATGTGAATTCTTAGTAAATTCTTAGTGGAATGTAAAGGTCTTAGCAAAATAACTAAGAAAATGCCAGGAAAGCTATGTTAACTAGTGTGATGAAAATGTGTCAAACGGTCTATGAACCAAGTGTATGGTGCCCCATGATCATACTAACGTACACAGCTACGATTTAATTAAAAAAAAAAGTCTTAACACAATAACTAAGAAAATGCCAGGAAGGCTATGTTAACCAGTGTGATGAAAATGTGTCAAATGGTCTATAAAACCAGTGTATGGTGCCCCATGATCACATTAATATACACAGCTATGATTTAATAAAAAAGAAAAAAAAAGCAAGTTCTAAAAATTTGCTTTTTAGTCCGGAGATATTCGATTTCCAAAGACATCAGGAATTTGAATTCGAGAGAATTTGTCAGCCTCTCTTAATATTTATTTTTCTTTTAGAATAAACTTTGGAGTCAGCCAGTTACATAAAAAATACTTTCTTTTTTAGATGAATTAAAATTATTACCGACAATGTATATTAGGACAGACCAATGTCTTAATATATTAGGACAGACCAATGCTTTATAATATTGGAACATATATATAAACATAACTCACACAAAATTAATCATTTCATATTTTATAATGTTTTCTATATATTTTTAATAAATCAAATAAGTTTAATTTGTTTTCCCATGACTTTCAGTGGTCTTAATATTTCAAGAAGACCAAATTTAGAGTTGTAAGTGTTTCTTTTTTTTTTGTTGGCCTGGGCCAAGTTTGAACCCACCAGTCTCAGTGCATGTGGCCAGCATTGCAACCACTGCCCTATGGGCACCAAGCCCCAGATTTAGAGTTTTTATTTTGGAAGGTTTGTCAAATATCAAAGGCCTAAAACATTTGTTTAAACAAAATTACAAGCCAAAAGATTTTAAAGGAAATACATAGTCAACTGGATCACATGTAAATTCTTTTACAAATTCTCTTTTTGAGCTTCATTTAACCTGCACAGACCATCTACAAACATTCTAAACTTTCTTTAATTTTTGCCCTGCCTTCCACTTTCTTACACAACCATTCTGTTTCAGGACAAAATTTATCACACAAGATTTTTTCTTTACACAATGCCATTCTCCTTTCTGTCTAATTTCTCTTACTCTCAAAAACTCACTTCCCACAAAACAGGATCCCAGTTTACCATGAAGTCACCCATTCACTCAGCCAAACTGATAACTAGAAGGTTTAAAAGGCAAGAATCTTTTTTATTTTTATTGTGGGGGATTCATTGAGGGTACAATAAGCCAGGTACACTGATTGCAATTGTTAGGTAAAGTCCCCCTTGCATTCATGTCTTGCCCCCATAAAGTGTGACACACAACAAGGCCCCACCCCCCTCCCTCCTTCCCTCTTTCTGTTCCCCTCCCCATAACCATAATTGTCATTAATTGTCCTCATATCAAAATTGAGTAAATAGGATTCATGCTTCTCCATTCTTGTGATGCTTTACTAAGAATAATGTCTTCCACGTACATCCAGGTTAATACAAAGGATGTAAAGTCTCCATTTTTTTTAATGGCTGAATAGTATTCCATGGTATACATATACCACAGCTTGTTAATCCATTCCTGGGTTGGTGGGCATTTAGGCTGTTTCCACATTTTGGCGATTGTAAATTGAGCTGCAATAAACAGTCTAGCACAAGTGTCCTTATGATAAAAGGATTTTTTTCCTTCTGGGTAGATGCCCAGTAATGGGATTGCAGGATCAAATGGGAGGTCTAGCTTGAGTGCTTTGAGGTTTCTCCATACTTCCTTCCAGAAAGGTTGTACTAGTTTGCAGTCCCACCAGCAGTGTAAAAGGGTTCCCTTCTCTCCACATCCACGCCAGCATCTGCAGTTTTGAGATTTTGTGATGTGGGCCATTCTCACTGGGGTTAGATGATATCTCAGGGTTGTTTTGATTTGCATTTCTGTAATATATAGAGATGATGAACATTTTTTCATGTGTTTGTTAGCCATTCGTCTGTTGTCTTTAGAGAAAGTTCTATTCATGTCTCTTGCCCATTGATATATGGGATTGTTGGCTTTTTTCATGTGGATTAATTTGAGTTCTCTATAGATCCTAGTTATCAAGCTTTTGTCTGATTGAAAATATGCAAATATCCTTTCCCATTGTGTAGGTTGTCTCTTTGCTTTGGTTATTGTCTCCTTAGCTGTACAGAAGTTTTCAGTTTAATGAAGTCCCATTTGTTTATTTTTGTTGTTGTTGCACTTGCCATGGCAGTCTTCTTCATGAAGTCTTTCCCCAGGCCAATATCTTCCAGTGTTTTTCCTATGCTTTCTTGGAGGATTTTTATTGTTTCATGCCTTAAATTTAAGTCCTTTATCCATCTTGAATCAATTTTTGTGAGTGGGGAAAGGTGTGGGTCCAGTTTCAGTCTCTTATATGTAGACATCCAGTTCTCCCAACATCATTTATTGAATAGGCAGTCTTTCCCCCAAGGTATGTTCTTGTTTGGTTTATCAAAGATTAGGTGGTTGTAAAATATTAGTTTCATTTCTTGGTTTTCAATTCGATTCCAAGTGTCTATGTCTCTGTTTTTGTGCCAGTACCATGCTGTCTTGAGCATTATGGGTTTGTAGTAAAGACTAAAATCTGGTATGCTGATGCCCCCAGCTTTATTTTTGTTACAGAGAACTGCCTTAGCTATACGGGTTTTTTCCAGTTCCATACAAAAAGCAGAATCATTTTTTCCAAATCTTGAAAGTACGATGTTGGTATTTTGATAGGAATGGCATTGAATAGGTAGATTGCTTTGCAAAGTATAGACATTTTAACAATGTTGATTCTTCCCATCCGTGAGCATGGTATGTTCTTCCATTTGTTAATATCCTCTGCTATTTCCTTTCTGAGGAGTTCATAGTTTTCTTTGTAGAGGTCCTTCACCTCCTTCATTAGGTATACTCCTAGGTATTTCATTTTCTTTGAAACTATTGTGAAGGGAGTTGTGTCCTTAATTAGCTTCTCATCTTGACTGTTATTGGTGTACACAAAGGCTACTGACTTGTGGACATTGATTTTATATCCTGAAACATTACTGTATTTTTTGATGACTTCTAGGAGTCCTGTGGTTGAGTCTTTGGGGTTCTCTAAGTATAAGATCATGTCGTCAGCAAAGAGGGAGAGTTTGACCTCCAATGCTCCCATTTGGATTCCCTTTATTTCCTTGTCTTGACTAATTGTATTGGCTAGAACTTCCAGCACTATTTTGAATAGTAAAGGTGACAGAGGACAACCTTGTCTGGTTCCAGGTCTAAGAGGAAAAGCTTTCAGTTTTACTCCATTCAGTAAAATATTGGCTGTGGGTTTGTCATAGATAGCTTCAATCAGTTTTAGAAATGTGCCACCTATGCCTATACACTTCAGTGTTCTAATTAGAAAAGGATACTGGATTTTATCAAATGCTTTATCTGCATCTATTGAGAGGATCATGTGATCTTTATTTTTGCCTCTGTTAATATGGTGGATAACGTTTATGGACTTGCGTATGTTAAACCAGCCTTGCATCCCTGGAATGAAGCCTACTTGATCATGATGAATGACTTTCTTGATGATAAGCTGTAATCTATTGGCTAGGATTTTGTTGAGAATTTTTGCGTCTATATTCATGAGTGAGATTGGTCTGAAATTCTACTTTTTGTTTGGGTCTTTTCCTGGTTTTGGTATCAGGGTGATGTTTGCTTCATAGAATGTGTTGGGGAAGATTCCTTCTTCCTCAATTTTTTGGAATAATTTCTGCAGTACAGGAATAAGCTTCTTCCTTGAAGGTTTGATAGAATTCTGGAGTGAAGCCATCTGGACCAGGGCATTTTTTGGTTGGAAGCTTTTTTATTGTTTCTTTGATCTCAGTGCTTGAAATTGGTCTGTTCAGGAGCTCTATTTCTTCCTGGCTGAGTCTGGGGAGAGGGTGTGATTCCAAATATTGATCCATTTCCTTCACATTGTCAAATTTCTGGGCATAGAGTTTCTGGTAGTATTCAGAGATGATGTCTGGTATCTCTGTGGGATCAGTTGTTATTTCCCCTTTATCATTTCTGATTGAGGTTACTAGAGATTTTACTTTTCTATTTCTCATTAGTCTGACCATTGGTTTACCTATGTTATTTATTTTTTCAAAAACCCAACTCCTTGTTTCATTAATTTTCTGAATGATTCTTTTGTTTTCAATTTCATTGATCTCTGATTTGATTTTGGATATTTCATTTCTTCTACTGAGTTTAGGCTTAGATTGTTCTTCTTTTTCCAATTCCATAAGATCTCTTCTGAGATTGTTGATGTGCTCTCTTTCTATTTTTCGAATGTAGGCATCTAAAGCGATGAATTTTCCTCTCAAAACTGCTTTGCAGTACCCCACAGGTTTTGGTAGCTTGTGTCTTCATTGTTGTTGTACTCAAGGAAGTTAATGATTTCCTGTTTTATTTCTTCCTTCACCCATCTGTTATTCAACAGAAGATTGTTTAATTTCCATGCCTTTGGGTGGGGTCGAGCATTTTTGTTAGAGTTGAGTTCCACCTTTAGTGCCTTATGGTCTGAGAAGATGCAAGGTAAAATTTCAATTCTTTAGATTCTGTTGATATTTGTTTTGTGTCCCAGGATATGATCAATTTTAGAGAATGTTCCATGGGGTGATGAGAAGAATGTATATTCTTTTTTTTTTCTCTTCTTCCTTTTTTTTTTTTTTTATCGTTGGGGATTCATTGAGGGTACAATAAGCCAGTTATACTGATTGCAATTGTTAGGTAAAGTCCCTCTTGCAATCATGTCTTGCCCCCATAAAGTGTGACACACACTAAGGCCCCACCCCCCTCCCTCCATCCCTCTTTCCGCTTCCCCCCCATAACCTTAATTGTCATTAATTGTCCTCATATCAAGATTGAGTACATGGGATTCATGCTTCTCCATTCTTGTGATGCTTTACTAAGAATAATGTCTTCCACTTCTATCCAGGTTAATACGAAGGATGTAAAGTCTCCATTTTTTTTAATGGCTGAATAGTATTCCATGGTATACATATACCACAGCTTGTTAAACCATTCCTGGTTTGGTGGGCATTTAGGCTTTTTCCACATTTTGGCGATTGTAAATTGAGCTGCAATAAACAGTCTAGTACAAGTGTCCTTATGATAAAAGGATTTTTTTCCTTCTGGGTAGATGCCCAGTATTGGGACTGCAGGATCAAATGGGAGGTCTAGCTTGAGTGCTTTGAGGTTTCTCCATACTTCCTTCCAGAAAGGTTGTACTAGTTTGCAGTCCCACCAGCAGTGTAAAAGGGTTCCCTTCTCTCCACATCCACGCCAGCATCTGCAGTTTTGAGATTTTGTGATGTGGGCCATTCTCACTGGGGTTAGATGATATCTCAGGGTTGTTTTGATTTGCATTTCTGTAATATATAGAGATGATGAACATTTTTTCATGTGTTTGTTAGCCATTTGTCTGTCGTCTTTAGAGAAAGTTCTATTCATGTCTCTTGCCCATTGATATATGGGATTGTTGGCTTTTTTCATGTGGATTAATTTGAGTTCTCTATAGATCCTAGTTATCAAGCTTTTGTCTGATTGAAAATATGCAAATATCCTTTCCCATTGTGTAGGTTGTCTCTTTGCTTTGGTTATTGTCTCCTTAGCTGTACAGAAGCTTTTCGGTTTAATGAAGTTTTTTATTAAACAATGTTTAATAAAAACATAATAAATAATGTTTATTAAACATTATTAAAACAACTTTCATGTGTTTATTTTTGTTGTTCTTGCAATTGCCATGGCAGTCTTCTTCGTGAAGTCTTCCCCCATGCCAATATCTTCCAGTGTTTTTCCTATGCTTTTTTGGAGGATTTTTATTGTTTCATGCCTTAAATTTAAGTCCTTTATCCATCTTGAATCAATTTTTGTGAGTGGGGAAAGGTGTGGGTCCAGTTTCAGTCTTTTACATGTAGACATCCAGTTCTCCCCTCACCATTTATTGAATAGGGAGTCTTTCCCCCAAGGTAAATTCTTGTTTGGTTTATCGAAGATTAGGTGGTTGTAAGATGTTAGTTTCACTTCTTGATTTTCAATTCGATTCCAAGTGTCTATGTCTCTGTTTTTGTGCCAGTACCATGCTGTCTTGACCACTATGGCTTTGTAGTACAGACTAAAATCTGGTATGCTGATGCCCCCAGCTTTATTTTTGTTACAGAGAACTGCCTTAGCTATACGGGGTTTTTTCTGGTTCCATACAAAACGCAGAATCATTTTTTCCAAATCTTGAAAGTACGATGTAGGTACTTTGATAGGAATGGCATTGGACAGGTAGATTGCTTTGGGAAGTATAGACATTTTAACAATGTTGATTCTTCCCATCCATGAGCATGGTATATTCTTCCATTTGTTAACATCTTCTGCTATTTCCTTTCTGAGGATTTCATAGTTTTTTTTAATAGAGGTCCTTCACGTCCTCTGTTAGGTATATTCCTAGGTATTTCATTTTCTTTGAAACTATGGTGAAGGGAGTTGTGTCCTTAATTAGCTTCTCATCTTGACTGTTATTGGTGTATACAAAGGCTACTGACTTGTGGACATTGATTTTCTATCCTGAAACATTACTGTATTTTTTGATGATTTCTAGGAGTCTTGTGGTTGAGTCTTTGGGGTTCTCTAAGTATAAGATCATGTCGTCAGCAAAGACGGAGAGTTTGAACTCCTCTGCTCCCATTTGGATTCCCTTTATTTCCTTGTATTGTATTTCAATACAATTAGGCCAGAACTTCCAGCACTACGTTGAATAGTAAAGGTGACAGAGGACAACCTTGTCTGGTTCCAGTTCTAAGAGGAAAAGCTTTCAGTTTTACTCCATTCAGTAAAATATTGGCTGTGGGTTTGTCATAGATAGCTTCAATCAGTTTTAGAAATGTGCCACCTATGCCTATACTCTTCAGTGTTCTAATTAGAAAAGGATGCTGGATTTTATCAAATGCTTTTTCTGCATCTATTGAGAGGATCATGTGATCTTTATTTTTGCCTCTGTTAATATGGTGGATAACGTTTATGGACTTGCGTATGTTAAAGCAGCCTTGCATCGCTGGAATGAAGCCTACTTGATCATGATGAATGAGTTTCTTCATGATAAGCTGTAATCTATTGACTAGGATTTTGTTGAGAATTTTTGCGTCTATATTCATGAGTGAGATTGGTCTGAAATTCTTTTTGTTTGGGTCTTTTCCTGGTTTTGGTATCAGGGTGATGTTTGCTTCATAGAATGTGTTGGGGAAGATTCCTTCTTCCTCAATTTTTTGGAATAATTTCTGCAGTACAGGAATGAGGTCTTCCTTGAAGATTTGATAGAATTCTGGACTGAAGCCTTCTGGACCAGGGCATTTTTTTGGTTGGAAGCTTTTTTATTGTTTCTTTGATCTCAGTGCTTGAAATTGGTCTGTTCAGGAGCTCTATTTCTTCCTGGCTGAGTCTAGGAAGAGGGTGTGATTCCGAATATTGATCCATTTCCTTCATATTGTCAAATTTCTGGGCATAGAGTTTCTGGTAGTATTCAGAGATGATCTCTTGTATCTCTGTGGGATCAGTTGTTATTTACCCTTTATCGTTTCTGATTGAGGTTACTAGAGATTTTACTTTGCTATTTCTAGTTAGTCTGGCCAATGGTTTATCTATTTTATTTATTTTGTGAAAAAACCACCTCTTTTTTCATTAATTTTCTGAATGATTCTTTTGTTTTCAATTTCATTGATCTCTGATTTGATTTTGGATATTTCATTTCTTCTACTGAGTTTAGGCTTAGATTGTTCTTCTTTTTCCAATTCCATAAGATCTCTTGCGAGATTGTTGATGTGCTCTCTTTCTGTTTTTTGAATGTAGGCATCTAAAGCGATGAAGTTTCCTCTCAAAACTGCTTTTGCTGTATCCCACAGGTTTTGGTAGCTTGTGTCTTCATTGTTGTTATGCCCAAGGAAGTTAATGATTTCCTGTTTTATTTCTTCCTTCACCCATCTGTTATTCAACCGAAGATTATTTAATTTCCATGCCTTTGCGTGGGTTTGAGTATTTTTGTTAGAGTTGAGTTCCACCTTTAGTGCCTTATGGTCTGAGAAGATACAAGGTAAAATTTCAATTCTTTTGATTCTGTTGATATTTGTTTTGTGTCCTAGGATATGATCAATTTTGGAGAAAGTTCCATGGGGTGATGAGAAGAATGTATATTCTTTATCTTTGGGGTGGAATGTTCTATATGCGTCTATCAAGCATAGTTGTTCTAGGGTCTGATTTAAATATCTTATATCCTTGTTTAATTTCTATTCAGAGGATCTGTCCAGCTCTGTAAGAGGAGTGTTAAAGTCCCCTGTTATGATGGTATTATCAGATATCATATTGCTCAGACTGAGTAAGGTCTGTTTCAAGAATCTGGGAGCATTTAAATTGGGTGCATAGATATTTAGAATTGAAATGTCTTCTTGTTGTATTTTTCCCTTGACCAATATAAAGTGACCATCTTTGTCTTTTTTGACTTTAGTTGCTTTAAATCCACATGTATCTGAAAATAAGATTGCAACTCCTCTTTTCTTCTGAATTCCATTTGCCTGAAAAGTTGTCTTCTAATCCTTGACTCGGAGCTTTAATTTGTCATTTGAATCCAGGTGTGTTTCTTGCAGACAGCAAATGGATGGCTTGTGTTTTTTAATCCAGTCAGCCAATCTATGTCTCTTCAGTGGGGAATTTAAGCCATTAACATTTATTGAGATAATTGATAATTGTGGTAGTATTCTATTCATCTTATTTTGTGAGAGTCCATTGCTTAGTTTTATCTTTTGCATCTGTGTGGAGGTTAGGTTCTGTCCTTTAATTTCTTTGTTCTTACTTTGCTGCTGATCCATTGTGGTGGTCAGTGTGCAGAACAGGTTGAAGTATTTCCTGTGGAGCTGGTCTTGTTGTGGCGAATTTCCTCAATGTTTGTATATCCGTAAATGATTTGATTTCTCCGTCAATTTTGAAGCTTAGCTTAGCAGGGTACAGAATTCTGGGCTGGAAATTGTTCTGTTTAAGTAGATTAAAGGTAGATGACCATTGTCTTCTTGCTTGGAAAGTTTCATTAGAGAAGTCTGCAGTCACTCTGATGGATTTGCCCCTGTAGGTCAACTGGCGCTTACTCCTGGCAGCTTGCAGAATCTTTTCTTTTGTCTTGACTTTGGACAGGTTCATCACAATGTGTCTTGGAGAAGCTCGGTTAGAGTTGAGGCGACCTGGGGTCCGATAGCCCTCTGAAAGCAGTGTGTCAGAATCTTTGGTTATATTTGGGAAATTTTCTTTTATAATATTCTCTAGTATGGCTTCCATTCCTCTGGGGCGTTCTTCTTCCCCTTCTGGAATTCCTATAACTCGTATGTTGGAACGCTTCATAAAGTCCCATAATTCTGACAGTGAACGTTCTGCTTTCTCTCTCTTCTTTTCTGCCTCTTTTACTGTCTGAGTTATGTCAAGAACTTTGTCTTCTACCTTTGAGCTTCTTTCTTATGCTTGGTCTTACCTGTTGCTGATACTTTCCATTGTATCTTTAAGTTCCCTAATTGACTGTTTCAGTTCCTTCAGGTCTGCTATATCCTTTTTATATTCTTCATATCGTTCATCTCTGATTTGATTCTGTTTTTGGATTTCCTTTTGGTTATTTTCCACTTTATTAGCAATTTCCTTCATTGTTTCCATCATTTCTTTCATTGTTTTCAACATGTGTATTCTAAATTCCCTTTCTGTCATTCCTAAATTTCTTTACGGGTGGAATCATCTGCAGTAACTACCTCATGGTCCCTTGGTGGTGTTGTTCTAGACTGGTTCTTCATGTTGCCTGGAGTTTTCTGCTGATTCTTCCTCATGTGTGATTTCTTTTATCTGTTTCCTTGCCCTAATTTTCCTTTCACTTCCTCTTGCTCTTTAAGTTCTTGTGCCTGTGGACTAAGGGTTACAGGACCAGAAGGGTGAGAAGGTTGAAGAGCAAAAAAGGAATGAAGGAAAGGAGGACCGAGTGATAAGAAAAAAAGGAAAGATAGAGAAAGGAGAGGGGGTGGGTGTAAGGAATATTGACAAAAAGAAGAGAGGCACAGAAAGAGGGAGACAGAGCAATATAGGTGTACAGTAGGGTACTTTCACACAACCTTAAAAAAAACCCCACCTTCTGGGGGTGCCCAGTTGGGTGGTTCCCTTGAGGTCAGCAGCTCTTTGCTAACTTGATGAGACACAGTACCCCACCTCCACCAAGTAGAGAGGAAAGACAAAAATGCTATAAATCAAACCAAAAAAGCAAACAGAAAACTTTACGGGGATAAAATTGGGTGAAAAACCAAATGATTGCTGTAGAAACACTAGCAAAAATGAAGTTCTAGTTATTAAAAGAGGCAGCAATGGGAAATTATAATTAAACTAGAAAAATTGAGAAAGATAAAGGGATCTGTATGGAAAAGATTGAAATTGAAAAACAAAAGAACATCAACAATGTCAAAATAAACAAGAAAAACAATGAAACCAAAAAAACGAAAAAAATACACAACCAAAACCAAAGCAGTTTGTATATGTTATTGAATATTGTCTGGGCAACACGTGGTCTTCTGGGGTATGATATGTTAATCACAGTTCTGATACGACTGGAGGCTGCTGATTTCTCAAACCCCAGCAGGTAGACACCCTAAATCTCTCTTCAGCCCACTTAAAAGGCACTTTGAACTTGTAAAGTTGCTGAGCAGAAGCTTTCCCAGCTTTCTCGCTGGAATCACTGCTGAAGTGGCTATCCACTTACCCAGTGTGCCAAAACTGGTCTCACTCTGCCCCTGAGGGTTAGGGCTGCAAGGCGGCTCAGACCCCACCCTTAGGCTACTTGGTTGCTGGGTTACCAGCTCCCACCCGTTTTTAGCTCTGCGACCCTGAGGGCAGAGCTTGCCAGGATAGATCACTGACAATGGTTCCGTGTGACCCTCCGCCAAACACTATTAGCTCCGTCTGGCTCAGCGGCTCAGACTGGGGCCCTAGACAACTGCCAAAGTTCTCCGCACTCCCGTTCAGGCACTCCCCAAGGCAGTTCAACTCAGTGCCAAGTCCAAGGATACCAAATCAGTTCACAGGTAAGGCCTTTCTGGTTTGCAGTCTCGCTGCTACTGAACTTACAGTTGTGGGCAGGTTTAGACGGATTGGACACACACGACCACTTGCCGGTTTTCCACTGTTTTAGTCCTCCTCTTGGGGTCCAGAAGTCTCTCGCTGACTCCCTGTATCCTCATAGGAGTGATGATAGGCAGATCCCACCAGCCAGAGATGCCTGGAGTCCTATCTCCCCAGACTCACGGTGCCCAGATTCAAGGAAGCTGTTACTCGGCCGCCATCTTGATCCGCCTCTAGAATGTATATTCTTTATCTTTGGGATGGAGTGTTCTATATGCGTCTATCAAGCACAGTTATTCTAGGGTCTCATTTAAATCTCTTATATCCTTGTTTAATTTCTGTTTAGAGGATCTGTCCAGCTCTGTAAGAGGAGTGTTAAGGTCCCCTGTTATGATGGTATTATCAGATATCATATTGCTCAGACTGAGTAAGGTCTGTTTCAAGAATCTGGGAGCATTTAAATTGGGTGCATAGATATTTAGAATTGAAATGTCTTCTTGTATTTTTCCCTTGACCAATATAAAGTGACCATCTTTGTCTTTTTTGACTTTAGTTGCTTTAAATCCACATGTATCTGAAAATAAGATTGCAACTCCTCTTTTCTTCTGAATTCCATTTGCCTGAAAAATTGTCTTCCAACCCTTGACTCGGAGCTTTAATTTGTCTTTTGAAGCCAGGTGTGTTTCTTGCAGACAGCAAATGGATGGCTTGTGTTTTTTAATCCAGTCAGCCAATCTATGTCTCTTCAGTGGGGAATTCAAGCCATTAACATTTATTGAGATAATTGATAAGTGTGGTAGTATTCTATTCATCTTATTTTGTGAGAGTCCATTGCTTAGTTTTATCTTTTGCATCATTGTAGAGGTTAGGTTCTGTCCATTAATTTCTGAGTTCTTACTTTGCTGCTGATCCATTGTGGTGGTCAGTGTGCAGAACAGGTTGAAGTATTTCCTGTAGAGCTGGTCTTGTTGTGGCGAATTTCCTCAATGTTTGTATATCCGTAAATGATTTGATTTCTCCGTCAATTTTGAAGCTTAGCTTAGCAGGGTACAGAATTCTGGGCTGAAAATTGTTCTGTTTAAGTAGATTAAAGGTAGATGACCATTGTCTTCTTGCTTCAGAAGTTTCATTAGAGAAGTCTGCGGTCACTCTGATGGATTTGCCCCTGTAGGTCAACTGGCGCTTACTCCTGGCAGCTTGCAGAATCTTTTCTTTTGTCTTGACTTTGGACAGGTTCATCACAATGTGTCTTGGAGAAGCTCGGTTAGAGTTGAGGCGACCTGGGGTCCGATAGCCCTCTGAAAGCAGTGTGTCAGAATCTTTGGTGATATTTGGGAAATTTTCTTTTATAATATTCTCTAGTATGGCTTCCATTCCTCTGGGGCATTCTTCTTCCCCTTCTGGAATTCCTATAACTCGTATGTTGGAACGCTTCATAAAGTCCCATAATTCTGACAGTGAACGTTCTTCTTTCTCTCTCTTCTTTTCTGACTCTTTTACTATCTGAGTTATCTCAAAAACTTTGTCTTCTACCTCTGAAATTCTTTCTTCTGCATGGTCTAACCTGTTGCTAATACTTTCCATTGCATCTTAAATTCCCTCATTGACTGTTTCATTTCCTTCAGCTCTGCTATACTTTTTATATTCTTCATATCGTTCATCTCTTATTTGATTCTGTTTTTGAATTTCCTTTTGGTTAATTTCCACTTTATTAGCAGTTTCCTTCATTGTTTCCATCATTTCTTTCATTGTTTGCGACATGTGTATTCTAAATTCCCTTTCTGTCATTCCTAACATTTCTGTATATGTGGAATCCTCTGCAGTAGTCACCTCATGGTCCCTTGGCAGGGTTGTTCTGGACTGGTTCTTCATGTTGCCTGGAGTTTTCTGCTGATTCTTCCTCATGAGTGATTTCTTTTTTCTGTTTCCTTGCCCTAATTTTCCTTTCACTTCCTCTTGGTCTTTAAGTTCTCGTGCAGTTGCGGGCGGGTTTAGATGGATTGAACACACGCGACCCCTTGCCGGTTTTCCACTGTCTTAGTCCTCCTCTTGGGGTCCAGAAGTCTCTCGCTGACTCCCCGTATCCTCTCAGGGGTTATGATAGGCAGATCCCACCAGCCAGAGATGCCTGGAGTCCTATCTCCCCAGACTCACGGTGCCCAGAAGCTGTTACTTGGCTGCCATCTTGCTCCGCCTCTAAAAGGCAAGAATCTTATCCTTTGACAAAGACTTAGTTTCCCCAACAATTTAAACAACCAAATTATTACATTTTACAAATGAGAGACATTTTATGAGATGTAACATTGATATAGGATTTTCCCACGCAGGGCTGGACAGGGAACCCCCATTTTTCAGGCTCAAGTGAGCTTAGACATCAGACTCCCATCTCCAGGCACAAACCCTCTGAGCCCCAGCAGGGTCATGGACAAAGCAGCCCAAAACCTTTTGGACAGCTTCACCCTGACTAAGGAGCACACACCCTAATCCCCTCCCCGGACAAAAACTGCAACAAAGACCTAATAACCTTGTCCAAGGTGAGTCACTGCATTCATTCATTTACTAGAACCCCCTTCAGTTTGTAAAGGTATTTTTCCATCTACCAAGTCCTGGCCAAAATACCTCTCAGGGCCAATTATTTATCCCTAGAAAAAGGACTTACAATGGAAACCTCCGATCTGGGCCTCCTCCCTCCTTCCAGAGGCTGTTCACCTTGGAGACCTGTTGCTTAAATGGATACAGCCTTGTCCAGCATGAGATTTACACTCTCTTCCCCAGGTTTTCAAGGGCCATTCAGACTTCACTGGACTGTCTGAACTGCAACACTTTTCAAGGCACAACCCTTCTGCCTATAGCTTAGGCACTCTCCACTCTCTCTGCATGCCCCTCAGTCCAACAAAATGCCATTTTATCACTTATCTGTGGCCTGCAGGCTCAATTTTCAAATTCCTGAGACCAAACACTCACTGAAAGAATTCCAGTAACAAAAGTACAACAACATTCTTTCTAATGTCTTTTCATTTTTCCCCAAGTCCCACATGGCCACGTGGCCGCCACCAAAGACAGAAAGCAGAACGCCTGGAACTTCCAGTTTCTCTCAGAATACCCAGGGGGCAAAGTTGGAGCCGGAAAGAAGGGCATGCTCACACATTTGTTTCAGCCCATGAATGGGGTGGGGGGCGAAACCCCACCTATTGTTACCCATCTCAGTCATTCTCAAAGCACTCACATGCACACAATTCCAACTCACTTCTTAACCTGGGCAGCCTCGATTTCCCACTCAAGCTGCCACTTAGCCATAGGAGGCAAACCAACAGTCTCCTGGGCCCAGTTAAGGGAGGTCCAACTCCACCCTCGGAGTTCCCTCAGTTACACCACATCCACATATTCTCACACACCTCTCAACAGACCTGCCAGCAATCTAATGCTCAAGGAGTTGATCAGGCTCCTTCTCCCACTAAATTCTGTAGTGGGATCCTCAGATCGATCATACCTTGTGTAGGTACCTGTTCCCGCATTCCAGTTCCCTTGGTGTTTGACTCCTTGAAGACCCGCTGACAGGGTCCTTTCTCAGCCCAGTCAAGGCATCCACACAAGGAGGCCAAACTGCCTCCTTGGTGCGCTCAGTGTTTCACGTTGCCCAGGCCGATCAGGGGCCCCCACGTGGGTGTACAGAGGATTGGTGGCAACTACCAGGTACATGTTCTTTCCAGGGGTGATCTCGCTTCCTGGTCAGGGAACCAAAAATGTTGCAGGAAGACAAGGCCCAATGGAGAGAAAGAGCACCCAAACACCACGTTTATAAGAGGAAGGGTTTTATTCACCAGCTGGGAGCTTATGGCATAGAAGAATTCCAAATGGCCACGCTCCCCGACTGCCTTGGTCTTTTCCTTTTTATTGACAGTCAAAAAGTTCCACCCCACAGGTACCCTTCTCATTGGCCAGTTTGAATCAAGCAGGAGATGCTATTTCTGCCCCTACAGAACTACAGGATTTCACAGAACTTGGAAATTTCCAAGTTTCAGGAAGTTTACAAATTCCAAAGAGCTGAGTCACCATGGAGAGGACCCTGCATGTGTATCCTTGTGGTCTCCTTGAGAAGACCTGTTCTTCTAGACTTCACCCTCCTCGGGTATCCTTTCTCAATAGAACTACAGGATTTCATTCCCAAGTTCCAAGAAGTTAAGTTTACAAATTCCCAAGAGCTAAGTCACTGAGGAGAGGACCTCACAGGTGTATCCTTGCGTCTCCTTGAGAAGACCTGTTTCCCTGGACCTCACTCTTTTCAGGTATCCTCTCTTGCAGACAGTTTGCCCTGACTCTCCTACCAGTGGCTCCTCTTAGTGTCTGGAAAAGCAACATCTGAGCCCCCTTGAAATTTCTTAAGGCTTTCAAGTCCACACATCCTAACCACAAATCACCTTGCTCCTTCCCTCATTTTGGTGGCAGTGGAGATCAAGAAACTCCTGGGAAATACAGAGTACCTCCTAAATGTTGGAGCATTCAAATACTCCACCTGAGGGACCAGAGTATACTATGGACACAAAAGAACATCTCAACAGAGGGCTCACACAAATATCAACCAAAGACAGGGAGAACAATTATATAGCTGACCAAAGTGTTTCCCAACTCAAGCAACAGGGTGTATCTGTTCCACACATACAACTACCACCTACCATTACTGAGATCTGAGGTCAATCTTCAAGGTCTCAGAGACAGGCCCACAAGCCAGCTCTTGATTGAGAGATTAGATAAGAAGGAACTATGAAAAAAGTCCACAAATATGAAAAATCAAAGTGATAAGTCTTCCCCTTAAAAAATATAACTCCATACTGATGGCTACCAACCTAAATGAAAAGATCAAAACAAGAGATGAAGAATTTTGAACATGCGTTGTATGGAAGCTCATGAAAATAGAAGAGAAAATGGAAACCTATCACAAAGAAACAAAAAAGACAATGCAGGAAATGAATTAAGAGTTCTCTAGAGATTGAAATATTAAAGAAAAACCAAATGGAACTTCTGGAAATGAAAAATTCATTCAAAGATTTACAAAACAGAGTAGAAACAGGACAGGTTCTAGCATGGAGGCAAAGAAAGTATCTCAGAACTTGAAGATAACATCTTTGTGCTAAACAAGTCAGTGAAAGAGAAAGAACAGAGAAATAAAAAGAATGAGCAAAGCCTACAAAAAATGTGAGACTATGTAAAGAGGCCAAACATAAGAATCATAGACATCCTGGAGGGTGAAGAAGAAACTCTTCGAGGGTTAGATAATTTATTTGAGGAAATTATTGAGGTAAATTTCCCTGGCTTTTCTAGAAATCTAAATATCCAGGTGCAAGAAGCACAAAGAACACCTGGGAGATTTGGTGCAAAGAGGCAACCATCACAACATATAATCATTAGGTTGGCCAACTAAACATTAGAGGCCATTCTATGAGCAGTAAGGGTAAAATCCACAAGTAACCTTTTTTTTTGATATTTATTTATTTATTTTTCTCCATTTCATTATTTTTTGTTGTTGTTGTTAACTTGGTGTCTTTTTTTATTTTTTAACTTAATTTTTACTAAATCATAACTGTATACATTTATGGGGTACAATGTGATGATTTGATATACAATGTGGAATGCTTAAATCAAACTAACATAACCATCACCTCACTTATTTATTTTTGTGTTAAGACATTTATGATATACTCTTAGTTGTTTTGAAATGTACCCTTGCACTGTGTATATTTGGTGAGATCCTGCCAAATACCCTCCCTCCACTCATTCTCCCCCATCCCCCTTCCCCCTCTCCCCTCTTTCTTTCTGGACTATCTTTGTGTTTTATCATTCATATGAATGTGTGTTTATACATTGGTTTCATAATAATATTGAGTCCATTGGATACTCCCCCCCCCATTCTTGAGATACTT
This sequence comes from Nycticebus coucang, assembly GCF_027406575.1. Classification (NCBI taxonomy): domain Eukaryota; kingdom Metazoa; phylum Chordata; class Mammalia; order Primates; family Lorisidae; genus Nycticebus; species Nycticebus coucang. The sequence goes on along the minus strand of NC_069804.1, from coordinate 148,765,326 downwards.
TACTAAGAGGAATATGTTCCAGCTCCATCCAGATAAACATAAAAGATGAAAAGTCTCCCTCTTTTTTCTGGCTGCATAGTATTCCATGGTATGCATATACCACAATTTGTTTATCCTTTCATGGGTTGATGGGCATTTAGGCTGCTTCCATGACTTGGATATTGTGCATTGAGCTGCAATAAACATTTTGGTGCAAATGTCTTTGTTGTAAAATGATTTTTGTTCATTTGGGTAGATACCTAGTAATGATATTGTGGGATCAAACAGTAGGTCAACTTTTAGTTCCTTGAGAATTCTCTGTACTTCTTTCCAAAAAGACTGTGTTAGTTTTCAGTCCCATCAGCAGTGTAGAAGTGTTCCTTTCTGAGCACATCCATGCCAACGTGTGCAATTGTGGTATTTTGTAACATAAGTCAATCTTACTGGGGTAAGGTGATATCTCAAAGTAGTTTTGATTTGCATTTCTCTGATGATATTTTTTATTAGATCATAATTGTGTACATTACTGCATTTATGGAGTACAATGTCCTGATTTTATATACAATTTGGAATGTTTACATCAAACTAGTTAACACAGCATTCACCTCACTATTTAATTGTCGTGTTTAGACATTTATACTCTACTATTAATATATTTGACATGTACCCTTGAATACAGTAGGTGAGGTCCCCCTGATTACTCTCCTTCCACCCATCCACCCCCCTCCCTTTCCCTCACCTTCTTCTTCTCTCGTTCTTTCTGGGCTATAATTATGTTTTATCTTTTGTATGAAAGTGTGGGTGATTATATATTGATTTCATAATAGTATTGAGTACACTGAGTATTTTTCCAATTCTTGAGATACTTTACTAAGAAGCACATGTTCCAGTTCCATCCAGGTAAACATAAGAGAGGAAAAGTCTCCATCTTTTTTATGGCTCTATAATATTCCATGGTATATGGTATAACAATTGTGTATACCACAATTTGTTAATCCATTCATGCGTCGATGGGCACTTGAGCTGCTTCCATGACTTGCCAATTATGAATTGGGATGCAATAAACATTGTGCAAATGTCTTTGTTGTAAAGTGATTTTTGGTTGTCTGTGTATAAACCTAGTAGAGGAATTGCAGGATCGAATGGCAGGTCTATTTTTAGTTCCCTAAGTGTTCTCCAAACTTCTTTCCAGAAGGGATGTATTAGTTTGCATTCCCACCAGCAGTGCAGAAGTGTTCCCTTCTTTCTACATCCATGCCAACATCTGTAGTTTTTGGATTTTGTGATGTGGGCTAATCTTACTGGAGTTAGATGATATCTCAAAGTTGTTTTGATTTGCATTTCTCTGATGATTACAGATGATGAGTATGTTTTCATGTGTCTGTAGGCCATGCACCTGTCTTCTGCAGAGAAGATTCTGTTCCAGTCTCTTGCCCACAATGGAATGGGATCACTTGTTCTTTTCTTATTAATTAGTTTGAGTTCTCTGTGGATTCTGCTTATCAAACCTTTGTCAGAAACATAACCTGCAAATATCTTCTTATATTTTTGGTGTTGCTTCGATTTTCTGGGGGGGTCCTTCTCACCTCCTCATAAAGTATTCTCTCAGGCCAATTTCTTCAAGTGTTTCCCCTGCACTCTCTCCAAAAATATTTATCATTTCACATCTTAAGTTTAAAACTTTTATCCAGTGAGAGTCAATTTTTGTTAATGGTGAAAGGTGTCCAGTTTCAGTCTTCTACAAGTTGCCAGCCAATTCACCCAACACCATTTGTTAAATAGGGAATCTTCCCCCAATTTATATTCTTGATAGGATTATCAAAGATCAAATGATGGTAAGTATCTGGGTACATCTATTGGTTCTCTATTCTGTTCTATGTATCTACCTCTATTTTTGTGCCAGTACCATGCTGCTTTGATCACTGTAGATTTATAGTACAGTTTGAAGTCTGGTAGCATGATTCCTCCTGATTTGTTTTTATTTCTGAGTAATGTCTTGGCTATTGAGTTTTTTTTCTGATTCCATATAAAATGAAGTACTATTTTTTCCAGATCTTTAAAGTATTACAGTGATGCTTTAATAAGGATTGAATTAAAATTGTATATTATTTTGGGTAGTATGGACATTTTAACAATGTTGATTCTTCCCAGCCATGAGCACGGTATGTTTTTCCATTTGTTAACATCTTCAGCTATTTCTTTTCTTACAGTTTCATAGTTCTCTTTATAGAGCTCTTTCATGTCCTTTGTTAGGTACATTCTCAAATATTTCATCTTCTTTGGGACTATTGTAAAAGGAATAGAGTCCTTGACAGTTTTTTCCACTAGACTATTGTTAGTATATATAAAAGCTACTAATTTGTGAGTATTGATTTTGTATCCTGAGATACTGCTGTATTCCTTGATCACATCTAAGAGTTTTGAAGTTGAGTCCCTATGGTTTTCCAGGTATAAAGTCATATCATTTGTGAAGAGTGAAAATTTGATCTCCTCTGATCCTAGTTGAATACCCTTGATCACCTTCTCTTGCCTGATAGCGATGGCTAAGGCTTCCATTACAATTTTAGATAGCAGTGGAGACAATGGGCATCCTTGCCTTGTTCCTGATCTGAGTGGAAATGTTTTAAATTTTACTCCATTCAATACAATATTGGCTGTGGGTTTGCTGTAGATGGCCTCTATCAGTTTTAGAAATGTCCCTTCTATACCAATTTTCTTAAGTGTTCTGATCATGGAAGGATGCTGGATATTATCAAAAGCTTTTTCTGCATCAACTGAGAGAATTGTATTGTCTTTTTTTTTTTTTTTTTTTGAGATGGAGTCTTACTATGTCACCCTCGGTTGAATGCCGTGGCATTATAGCTCACAGCAACCTTGAACTCCTGGGATTAAGCCATTCTCTTGTCTCAGCCTCCCAAGTAGGTGGGACTATAGGCGCCTGCCACCTGGGTATATTTTGGCTGCAGCTGTCATTGTTGTTTGGCAGGCCCAGGCTGGGTTTCAACCTGCCAGCTCCTGTGTATGTGGCTGGTGCCCTAGACACTGAGCTATAGGTGCCAGGCCTGTTTTTTATTTTGTTTATGTGATGTATTATATTTATAGATTTACATATGTTGAACCAGCCTTGAGACCCTGGGATAAAACCCACTTGGTCATGGTGTATAATTTGTTTGATGGGTTGCTGGATTCTGTTTGCTAGGGTCTTATTGAATATTTTTGCATCTATATTCATTAAAGAGATTGGTCTATAATTTTATTTCTGTGGGGTCTTTCCCTGGTTTAGGGATCAGAGTGATATTCACTTAGTAGAATGAGTTGGGAAGTAGTCCTTCTTTTTCTATTTTTGGAAAAGGTTATGTAATATAGGTATTAGTTCCTCTTTAAAGGTTTGGAAGAATTCTGAGGTGAAGCCATCTGGTCCTGGACTTTTCTTTTTTGGGAGATTTTATATAATTGATACTATTTCAGTACTTGATATAAATCTATTCAACATTTCCAGTTCTTTCTGCTTGAGTCTAGGAAGTTGGCATGCTTCCAGGTATTGGTCTATTTCCTTCAGATTTTCCTATTTCTGAGAATAGAGTTTTTTTATAGTATTCATTAAGGATTTTTTTGAATTTCTGAGGTGTCTGTTGTTATTTCACCTTTATCATTTCTGATTGATGATATTAGGGATTTTGCTTTTCTGTTTCTGGTTAGGTTAGCCAAATGTTTATCAATTTTGTTAATCTTTTCAAAAAACCAACTTTTTGATTCATTGATATGTTGAATAATTCTTTTGTTTTCAATTTAATTTAATTCTGCTCTAATTTTGGTTATATCTTTTCTTTTGTTGGGTTTGGGATTGGAATGTTCTTCCTTTTCCAGTTGCTGGAGATGTCCCATTAAGTTGTTGACTTCCTCTCTTTCTGTTCTCTTGAGGAAGGCTTGAAACACTATAAATTTCCTTCCTAAGACTGCCTTTGCAGTATCTCACATGTTCTGTTAACTTGTTAAGTATTTTTTTGGTCCAAATTTTGGTAATTTCCTTCTTAATCTTGTCTATGACCTAGCTATCATTCAGCATAAGATTATTTAGTTTCCATGTCTTCGTAGGAGTGTGAAGATTCCTATTGTAATTAAATTCAATTTTTATTCCATGATGGCTGGAGAAAATACAAGGAATAATTTCTATTCTTTTAAATTTGCTGAGATTAGCCTTGTGACCTAAGATGTGAACAATTTTGGAGGAAGTTCCATGGGCTGAGGAGAAGAATGTATATTCAGTTTTGTTGGGATGAAATATTCTGTAGATTTCTGTTAAGTCCATTTGTTCTAGGGTCAGGTTTAAAATTTCTTTGCTTAGTTTATTCTTGGAGGATCTATCCAACACTGCCAAAGGGGTGTTAAAATCTCTGTCTAGTATGGTACTGGAAGATCTCAAATCATTCATGTCTGTTAGGGTCTCTAATAGAGACCTTTATAAACTGAGGAGCATTCTGGTTGGGCAAATAAATGTTAATAATTGAAATCTCTTCATGTTACGTGTTAAGTGTTTCCCTTGACAAATATGTAGTGACCATCCTTATCTTTAATTACCTTTTTTGGTTTAAAGCCTACTTATCTGCAAATAAATTACAAACCTGCTTTTTTTATAGATGACCATCCCTTCACCCTGAGTCTATTTTTTCCTTTAAGGTAAGATGAGATTCTTGCATTCAGCAGATATCTGGTCTGAGTTTATGTATCCAGTCACCCAACCTGTGCCTCTTTAGAGGACAATTTAATCCATTCACATTAATTGAGAGAATTGATAAGCCTGGTTTTTGCTCTTTTGGAGTGGTCCCATTTTTGCTCTCCACTTCTCTGCCTCTTTGAGTGTTTTGGAGCGTTTCAAGAGCTTTGTCTTCAATGTCAGAGATCTTTTCTTCTGCCTGCTCTATTCTGTCACTCAGGGATTCTACTGCATTTCTCAGCTCTTTGAGGGCTACAATTTCTTTTTTTGGCAATTATAGATTAATTTTAGTAATGCCATTATTTTTTATTTTATTATAAATTAATATGAAGGTACAGATGTTTAGGTTATGCTGTTTTCAATTCTTTGTTTTTAATTTTTTTTTATTGTTAAATCATAGCAGTGTACATTTGTGCAATCAAGGGGTACAATGTGCTGGTTTCATATACAAATATGAAAATATTCTCATCAAACTGTTCAACGTAGCCTTCATGGCATTTTCTTAGTTATTGTATGTAGACATTTGTATTCTGCATTAAGTAGGTTTTGCCTGTACCCATTCTAAGATGCACTGTAGGTGTGGCCCCACCCATTACCGTCCTTCCACCCTGACTTCCCCCCTTCCTTCCCCTCCCAAGGGCTACAATCTCTTGCCTCAATGTGTCAAAATCTTTGGATTGTTGTCTTTGAATTCATTGAATTCTTGAGACAACTTTTAAATTACTCCTTGAATTTCTAATTCCAACTTTACTTCTATTCTATTAATCTTATTTGCCATCCAAATTCTGAACTTGATTTCTGACATCTTAGGCATTTGTTTATGAATGGGATCTTCTGTTGTGTCTCTTATGTCATTCCTTGGGTGAGTTGATCTACTCTGATTATTCATGTTGCCAGAGATTTCCCACTGATTCTGCCCCATATTTTTCATTGTGTGGCTATAGAAGCTGGTAAGGTGAATTTGGATTGAGGGCTCCTGGAGTTGTAATTAACCAGTCCTTTACAAAGGGCTTGGACTGGTGACTGTGGCTTTTCCCCTATAGCTTCATAAAGGTTCTTTCCAGAACTACAGCCTGAGACTCTGGGGACCTGCTTGGTGTGATGGATCTAGGTGGCTCTGTCTTGCATTCAGCTAGTCTCTATCCAATCCTAGTGAATCAGTGGCTTTGGGCTGAAATCTCAGCTGTGGAGAAATACAAGCAACTAAGACACTCCACCTGCCCCCATGGGTAACCACTGGAAGAGGAGCATCAGATCCTCCCACTATAATACAGCCAGGGCACTTGGGATTGTCCTTGGGTGATTGGCCCAGGTCAAGAGTTCCAAACCAATTTTCCCTGTCAGCACAAACATAGATCAAGTGGGAGACATCAAAAGGTGTCCAGCAACTAGACAGCAGGGATCCACTGACAGCACAAGTGTGACTCTCTCCAGTGCTCCATGGATTCAGAAAGGCCCACCCAGCAAAAGGGTTAGTCCAGGGGGCCTGGTGCCTCATTCCCCACCTCGCACCTCCCTCACACCCAGTCACTAGTAACCCCATGTGGCTGTGGCCCTGTTCCCTCCAATGAGCAACTGTGCAAGGCATTTGTGCCTGCCAGAGTCAAAGGGGAGTCAATGCCTCCTTAGTCAGGCCACTGTATTCTGCCACCAGCCAGCAGGGGGAGCTGAAGCCTAACTACCTTGGGTGCTCAATGGAAACTGGGGAGCGTTCCCCTGTGTCTGTTCTGAGGCAGCTGTTATGGTCACAGTGTGTGATTCTCTCCCTCAGAGACCACACCTCTGCCCTGGCCGCACTTCTACTGGAACCCCTGCAAGGCAAGGTCTTGCTCCCTCTGGTGGCTCACAGAATTGGAGAAGTGTCTCCCCCAAATTTGACCCCTGTGGAAGTGTGCCTCCATGGACCAGGGGTGTTGCTGCTGAGGGTCCATGTAGCTGCCACCAGTCAGGGATGCCACTGTGGGTCAGAGATGTGGCCACCACCAGTGGGCGGTGCCGTTGCCATGGGTGGGAGGTGCAGCCAGGTGGGTCAGAGGTGTGGTTGTCCAGGTAGGAGGTGGGGCTGCTGCCGGTTGGAGGTGTGGCTTCTCAGGTCCACACGGTACACACTTTCTTTTGTAGCATGGGACAAGTCCTCCTGCCCTTGCGATTCACTGTTCCTGCTGGAGTTACAGTTTTGGCACAGCTGCACTGCAGCCCATGAGACGTCCTGTTCTAGCTAGAAACTGCCAGACACTCCAGTATCTGCAGCGGGTAGGCTTCCAGATTTCCAAGAGAGGGGAGAAGGGTGGACTTGGAGTTCAGGAAGGCAGGGAAAATATTTGTTGAACTTTTATTACGGTCAAGAGACTGCCCCAACTTGCATCAGGATCTCTCTGGAGAAGTAGTCCTGGACTTCAGCCATTCTCTCCCATGGAGTGAAACAAGAGATCTTCTGTTCACAGCTGGCTTGTGGAGAGCCCACAGTGATCCAGGCTCTTGGTGGGGGAGGGGATGGACTCTTGTCCTCTTTGGGATGGGTCTTGTACTTGATATTTGCTTCCTTGGAGTCTCAGCTTGCCTCAGCAGGGATGACATGAACTTATCACTCTTCTCTCTCAGCTCAGCTCCCAAACTTCAGCTTTATTGGGTTGGTTCTGGCCAGTTATTTCTCCCTCTGGATGGGAGCTTCTGTTGAAAGCTGGCCCCAGTACCACTAGTAGCTTTCAAAGGAAAATTGATCGGACAAACTGCAGACTTCTTAACTGAAATCCTACAATCCAGAAAGGACTGAGGATTCATTCTCTATCTTCCAAAACAGAATAATGTCCAGCCTATAGCATTTTATCATAAAAAACTAAGTTTTCCATATGAGGGAGAAATAAAGACTTTTGCAAACAATTGCTGAGGGAATTTGTGAAGATCTATTCTGCAGGAAATACTCAGACATGCATTGCTCACAGAACAGCATGACAGACATCCACCAATGAAAAATCACTCAATAGCTAAAGTTCAGAGTCCAGATACTGCAATAGCTCTACAGGTATAAAAAAGCAATGATGGTATACCCAATAGAATGAACAAAAATCCACCACACATACCTATACTTTGAATAAATGTGAATGACTTGAATTCCCCACTGAAGAGACAAAGGCTGGATTAGTGTATAAGAAAACCCAAACCAACTATCTGTTTCTCCAGGAAACTTATCTAACCCAAGGATTCTTTAGACTCCAGGTAAAATGTTGGAAAACAATATTCCATGCAAATGGAAACAAACAAACAAAAAAACCTGGTGTAGCCATTCTCATATCAGACTTTTTTTTTTTTTTTTTTTGGCCGGGGCTGGGTTTGAACCTGCCACCTCCGGCATATGGGACCGGCGCCCTACCCGCTGAGCCACAGGCGCCGCCCCTCATATCAGACTTTAAACCAACAAAAGCAATGAAAGATATTCACTATATAATAGTCAAAGGAACAATCCAATAAGAAGATTTAACAATAATAAATTTTTATGTATCCAATACAGGAGCACCCAGATTCTTAAAGCAAATTTCTTAAAGCATACTAAAGGAAATGATGAAGAGGAAAACCATAATTGCTGAGGACTTCAACATCCCCCTAAGGGAACTGGATAGACTCTGAAAACAGGAAATAAATAAACAATGGGCCTAAACAGAACTCTAAAACAAATATCTAATGGACATTCTTTGGGTAGTACAGAATATACTACCCACAAATGACTGAATATATATTCTTCTCATTGGCATATGTAACACTCTCTAAGATTGATTATATCCTATGCCACAAAAGATGTGTCAGAAAATATAAAATAATAGAAATATACCATGTATCTTCTCAGAGAACGGTGGAATAAAACCAGATATAAATTACAATAGAAACACTCATCCTCACACAAAGTCGTGGAAACTATAAAACCTAATGCTAAATGGTAGTGGGTCAACAAAGAGATAAAGATATAAATCAAAAGATTATTTGAACACAATGACAATGGGGGCAAAAGTTACTAAAGTATGTGGGATAAAGCAAAAGCTGTCCTGAGAGGAAAACTCACAGCCTTAAACACCCATGTCTAGAAGACAAATTGGCAATCTAATGAATTATCTCAAGGAATTGGCCAAGGAAGAGCAAGACAATCCCAAACCCAACAGAAGAAAATATATGACCAAGATCATGGCATAACTAAACAAGATTGAGAACAAAAGAACTATATCCATAAGATTAATTAAGCAAATATTTGGTTTTTTGAAAAGGTAAACAAAATTCACAAGTCCCTTGATATATTAACTAGAAACAGAAAAGGACTCTGATAAGCTCAATAAAAAGTGAAGAAAGAAAAGTCACCACCAATATCACAGAAATACAAAACATTATCTCAGAATACTATAAAATCTCTATGCCTATAAATTTGTATGTGTGAAGGACATGGACAAAATTTTGGAAACAAACAATTTCCCAAGGAAGAAATAGAACTCCTGAAAAGACCAACATCAAACACCAAAATTGAAGCAGAAATTAAAAAAAAAAAATCCAGGACCAGATGATTTTACACCTAAATTTTACAAAACCTACAAATAAGAACTTGTACCTATACTTTAGAAATTATTTCATAACATTGAGAATTAAGGAATCCTCCTCAACATATTATTTTGAGACAGAGTCTCACTTCGTCACACTTGGTAGAGTGCTATGGCATCATAGCTCACAACAACCTCAAACTCTTGTGCTTAATTGATCCTCTTTGTGTCAGCCCTCCAAGTGGCTGGGACTACAGGTGACTACTGCAATGTCTGAATATTTTTAGAGACAGGGTCTCACTCTTGCTCAGGCTGGTCTCAAGCTTCTGAGTTCAGGCAATCTACCCTCCATGGCCTCCCAGAGTGCTGGGATTACAGATGTGAGCCATCATGCCCAGCCCCCACCATTCTATGAAGAAACCAATATTACCTTGATACCAAAGCCAGTAAAGGACACAACTAAAAAAGGAAACTGCACACCAATATTCCTTATGAAGAAAGATGCAAAAATTGTCAAAAATATAATTCACCATGACTAAGTAGGCTTCATCCCAGAGATGCAAAGATGTTTCAACATATGCAAATCTATAAATGTAATTCACCATGTAAATAGATGCAAAAACAAAGACCATATTATCTTCTCAATTGATTCATTAAAAGCATTTGACAAAATTCATCACCCTTTTATGATAAGAATGCTCAACAAAATCAGTATAGATGGGACATTCCTCAAAATTATAAAGGCTATATATACAACAAAACTATAGCAACAGCATATTGGATGGGGAGAAATTGACAGCATTCCCACTTGGAACTGGAGCCAGACAAGGTTGCCCACTTTCACCAATTGTTTTTAACATAGTGCTGGAAGTTCTTGCCAGAGCAATTAGGCAAGCAAAGGAAATCAAGGGGGTCCAAATGGGGGAAAGAAGAGATCAAACTATTTAGAAAACACCAAAGATTCAACTAAGAGATTCCTGAAATTGGTAAATAAATTAAGCAAGGTATCAGGTTATAAAATCAATGTATGCAAGTCAGTAGCTTTCATATATGCCAACAACAGTCAAGCTGAGAATCAAATCAAAGATACACTGGCTGTTGCAGTAGAAACAAAGAAAGTAAAATACCTAGGAATATACTTAACAAAGGAGGTGAAATACCTCTATAGGGTAAATTATGAAGTATTAAGGAAAGAAATTGCAGCAGATGTCAACAGATGAAAAAGTATATTATGTGCATGGATTGGCAGAATCAAGATAGTTAAAATGGCTATACTATCCAAAGTGATTTATAGATTCAGTGCAATTACCATTAAAATATCAAGGCTATTTTTTTCGGATATAGAAAAGATAGTTCTATGCTTCATATGGAACCAGAAAAAGGCCCGAATAGTCAATTCAACCTTACATGATAAGAAAAAAGCAAGAGGCATCACATTGCCTTCAATCTATACTACATGGCTATAGTAAAACCCAAAACAAAATAGCATGATACTGGCACAAAAACAGAGACATAGTCCTGTGGATCAGAACAGAGAACCCAGAGATGAAATCACCATCATATTCTCATCTGATTTTTGGCAAACATACACTGGAGGAAAGAATCCCTCATTCAATAAATGGGGCTGGGAAAAATTGATAGACACATGTAAAAGACTGAAACAGGTTTTGCACCTCTCACTACTAACAAAAATTAATGTACAATTGATAAAAGACTTAAATCTAAGGAAGGAAACTATAAAAACTCTAGAAGAAAATGTTGGAAAAACTCGTATAGATATTGGCCTAGGCAAATAATTCATGAAGAAGACCCCTAAGGAAATCATAGCAACAATGAAAATGAATATATGGGACATGATCAAGTTTAAAAGCTTCTGCACAGCCAAGGACACAATCAAAAGAGCAAATAGACATCCTACAGAATGATAGAAAATATTTTTGTGCTATACGTCTAATATGGGACTTATAATCAGAATATACAAAGAATTCAACCAAATAAGCAAGAAACGACCCTATTAAAAAGTGGGCAAAAGATATGAACAGAAACTTTTCAAATGAAGGTATACTAATGGTCAAGAAACTTATGAAAAAATGGTCAACATCTCTAGTCATCAGGAAAATGCAAATCAAAACCACAATGATGTAGCACCAACTCAAATAAGAATTACTTGTATTAAAAAGTCCCAAAACAACAGGTTCCGATGTAGATATGGAGAAAAAGGAACTCTTATGCACTGTTGGTGAGACTGAAAACTCTGTGGAAAACTGTATGGGGATACCTCCAAGAATGTTAAAGAAGACCTACCATTTGATTCAGTAATCCTGCTGCTGGGTATATTCCCAAAGGAAAAAAGATCATTGTATAAAAAGGATACGTGCACTAGAATGTTTATAACAGCATAATTCACAATAAAAAAGATACGGAAACCACCCAAGTGCCCATGGATACATGAATGGATTAATAAAATGTGGTGTATGAACACTATGGAGTACTACTCAGCCATAAAAAATGGTGATGTGTGGGTGGAGCAAGATGGTGACCAAGTAACAACTTATTTGCAACTGTGGTGGTGAGATTGGGGAAAGAAGACTCCAGGCACCTCAGAATGGAGTGTTTAAGAATATTTGGTGATATTTGGAAAATTTTAATTTATAAGAAATGACAGAAGGGGGATTTAAAATACAGGTGATGAAAACAGTGAAGGAAATTTCTGAGAAAGTGGAAAATAACCAAAATTAAACCCAAAATCAGAATCAAATGAGGGATTAATGATGTGAAGAATATAGAAAGGATGTAGCAGAGCTGAAGGAATTTAAGCACTCAATTAGGAAACTTAAAGATGCAGTAGAAAGTATCAATAACAGATTAGACCATGCAGAAGAAAGAATCTCAGGTAGGGGGCAAAGCTGTTGAGCTAACTCAGATACTTAGAGTCAGAAGAAAAAAAAAAGAGAGAATGCAGAACATTCACTGACAAAATTATGGGAGTTCATGAAGTGTTCAAATATATGAGTTATAGGTATCCCAGAAGGGGAAGAAGAACACCCCAGAGGAATGGAAGCCATACTACAGAATATTATAAATGAAAATATCACCAAAAATTCTGACACACTCCTTTCGGGGAGATATCAGACCCCAGGTTGTCTCAACTCAAATAGAGCTTCTCCAAGACATATTGTGATGAACCTGTCCAAAGTCAAGACAAAAGAAAAGGTTCTGCAAGCTGCAAGGAGTAATTGCTAATTGACCTACTTGGGCAAATCCATCAGGGTGACTGCAGACTTCTCAAATGAAACTTTTAAAGCCAGAAGACAATGGTCATCTACCTTTAATGTACATAAACAAAACAATTTTCAGCCCAGAACTCTATATCCTGCTAAGCTAAGCTTTAACATTGATGGAGAAATAAAAGCTTTTACTGATATGCAAACATTGAGGAAGTTTGCCACAATAAGACCAGCTCTACAGGGAATACTTTGATCTGTTCTACACACTGACCATCATAATGGACCACCAGTAAAGTAAGCACCCAGAAACTAAAGGACAAAACCTAGCTTCCCCAGTGATGCAAAAGATAAAACTAAGCAAAGGACTTTCACAAAACAAGATGAATAGAATGCCACCACACTTATCAATTATCTCAACAAATATTAATGGCTTTAATTCCCCACTGAAAAGCATAGACTGGCTGATTGGATAACACACACACACACACACACACACACACACACACACACACACACACACACACACCATTCACTTTCTGTCTGCAAGATACACACCTAGCCTCAAAGGACAAATTAGAATTCAGAGTTAAGGGATGGAAGACTTTCAGGCAAATGGAATTTAGAAGAAAAGAAGGGCTGCAATCTTATTTTCAGATACAAGTGGATTTAAAGCAACTAGAGTAAAAAAAAAAAAAAGACAAAGATGGACACTTCATTTTGGTCAAGGGAAAAATACAGCAAGAAGACATTTCAATTCTAAATATTTATGCACCCAAATTAAATGATTCCATATTCCTGAAACAGACCTTAATTTGTCTGAGCAATATGATATCCCATAACACCATAATAGCAAGGGAGTTTAACACTCCTTTACAGATGGACAGGACCTCTAAATAGAAACTAAACAAAGATACAAGGTCTTAAATCTGACCCTAGAGCAACTGTGCTTGATAGATGTATATAGAACACTCCATCCCAAAGCTAGAGAATATACATTTTTCTCATTGGCCCATGGAACATTCTCCAAAATTGATCATATTCTAAGACACAAAACAAACTTCAACAGAATCAAAAGAGTTGAAATTTGACCTTGTATCTTCTCAGATCACAAGGCGTTAAAGGGGGAACTCAACTCCAATAAAAATGTTGAACCCCACACAAAGTCATGGAAATTAAATAACCTTATGCTGAATGAAAGTTGGCGCAGGAACAAATAAAATAAGAAATCATTAACTTCCTTGAACATAACAACAATAAAGACACAAGCTATTAAAACTTGTGGGATACAGCAAAACCAGGCCTGAGAGGAAAATTTATTGCTTTAGATGCCTATATCTTAAAACAGAAGAGTACATGAACAAACTCTAAGCCACCTTATGGAACTGGAAAAAGAAGAGCAATCTAAGCCTAAACTCAGCAGAAGAAAAGAAATATCCAAAATTAAATAAGATTAATGAAATTGAAAACAGTAGAATCATTCAGAAAATTAATGACACAAAAAGTTGGTTTTCTGAAAAAATAAATAAACTAGACAAACCTTTGGCAAGATAAACTAGTCACAGAAAAGTAAAATCTCTAGTAACCTCTATTATAAATGCTAAAGGGAAAATAACAACAGATGCCACAGTGATACAAGAGTTTATCTCTGAAAATGACAAAAAAACTCTATGTCCAGAAATTAGACAATGTGAAGGAAATGGATTGATACCTGGAATCACACCCTCTCCTTAGACTTAACCAACAAGAAATCGATATCTTGAATATACCTATTTCAAGCACTGAGATCAAAGAAACAATAAAAAAATCTCCCAACAAGAAAATGCCCTAGTCTGGATGGCTTCTCACCAGAATTTTTTCAAACCTTCAAAGAAGAGCTTGTACCTATACTGCAGAAATTATTCCAAAAAATTGAGGTGGAAGGAATCTTCCCCAACATGTTCTATGAAGAAAACATTACCCGGATACCAAAGCCAGGAAAAGACCCAACTAAAAAGGAGAACTTCAGAACAATTTCATTAATGAATATAGATGCAAAAATTATCAACAAAATTCTAGCCAATAGACTAGAGCATCTCATTAAAAAAGTCATACATCATGATCAAGTAAGGTTTCATCCCAGTGATGCAAAGCTAGTTTAACATAGGCAAATCCATAAACATAATTCACTATATCAACAGAAGCAAAAACAAAGACCATATAATCCTCTCAATAGATGTAGAAAAAGCATTAGATAAAATTCAGCATCCTTTTTTTAATTAAAACTCTGAAGAATATTGGCATGGGTGGCACATTTCTTAAACTGATTGAAGCCATCTACCAAAAACCTACAGCTAATATTTTGCTGAATGGAGTAAAACTGAAAGCTTTTCTGCTTATAACTGGAACCAGACGAGGTTGTCCTCTATTGCCACTTGTATTCAACATAGTGCTGGAAATTATAGCCAATACCATGAGGTAAGAGAAGGAAAAAAAGGCATACAAATGGAAGCAGAGGAGGTCAAACTCTTCCTCTTTGCTGATGATATGATCTTATACTTACACAACCCCAAAGACTCAACCACAAGACTCCTGGAAGTCTTCAAAAAATACAGTAATGTTTCAAGATATAAAATCAACGTCCAACAATCAGTAGCCTTTGTATATGCCAATAACAGCCAGAATGAGATGGTAATTAAAGACACAATCCCCTTCACAGTAGCTTTAAAGAAAATGAAATACCTAGGAATATACCAACAAAAGGTGTCAGGGACCTCTATAAAGAAAATTACAAAACCCTAAAAAAAGAAATAGCAGAAAATATTAACAAATGGAAGAACATACCGTGCTCATGGCTGTGAAGAATCAACATTGTGAAAATATCTATACTTCCCAAAGCAATTTACAGATTTAATGCCATCCCCATTAAAATATTAACGTCATACTTTCAAGAATTGGAAAAAATAATTCTTCATTTTTTTAAGGAAGCAGAAAAACCCTGTGTAGCTAAGGAAATTCTTAGTAATAAAAATGAGGCTGGGGGCATCAGCCTACCAGACTTTAGGCTTTACAACAAGGCCATAGTGATCAAAACCACATAGTATTGGCACAAAAATAGAGACATAGACATCTAGAACCAAATAGGCAACCATGAGATGAAACTAACATTTTATAGCCACCTAATCTTTGATAAACCAAACAAGAACATACGTTAGGGGAAAGAATCCCTATTCAATAAATGGTGCTGGGAGAACTGGATAATCACATGTAAAAGACTGAAACTGATCCTGCACCATTCTCCACTAACAAAAATTGATTCAAGATGGATAAAAGATCTAAATATAAGGCATGAAAGAATAAAAATCCTCAAAGAAAGTGTGGGGGGAAACACTTGAAGATAATAGGCCTGGTGAAAGACTTCATGAAGAAAACTTCTTTGACGATCCACAACAAAAATAAACAAATGGGACTTAAGTAAACTGAAAAGCTTCTGTATAGCTAAGGGAACAACAAGCAAAACAAATAAACATCAGAACGGGAAAATATATTTGCATATTGAAGATGGCTGACTGAAGCCAGCTTTCCACAGAGGCTCCCATCCAGAAGGAGAGCTGAAGGACAGAAATTTATCAAGTAACCTGGCAGATTAGAGCTGCTCCAAGAGAGAAGGTTAAAGAATGCACATCAACCCTGCTGAGGTGAGCTGCAACCACAAGGATACAAACAAAAGGTACAAAATCCATCACCAAGTGGACAGGAGTCCCGTCCACCATGAGAACGGCTTGGGGAACCCCATAAACATATGAACAGAGTTCAAAAGTCCTCCCATTAATACTCCACAGGACAGACCCTCTAAAAACTGGACCTACCTCCCCTACTAGGGTGCCACGGCGCTCTCCTGCCAGGCATAAAACTATGTAAAACTGTATATATTCTCTACCTGCAATTCTGAGCTCCTAGCACTCCCTCCACTCTCACTCTGAGGTCTGGAGGCCTGTCCCCCAGGAGTCCAGATTATTGGGTGATTTCTTGAGGGGTGTGGACAGGGCCTGGACAGCTGCTGGTCAGCGCTGATTCTGTAGCACTGGAGTGAGGACAGGATGGTCGGCTGAGAGGGAACCACACCGGAGCGGCGGTGCCCCCAGGTGCAGAGCAGCAGCCGTTTTGGGCAACAGGCCCTGTGAGTAAAGGGTTTGCATGAGGTGGTACCAGCCTGGGTGGAGTGCGGAAACTAGAAAATGAATGCGCAGTGCCGGCTGACTCCCAGGGTGGGGCTAACACAAAGGACCGCTTTACTGAGCCTAAGACGCTCCCGACCCTCAGGGGATCATCAGCCTAGACAAAGGAGGGCAGGAGGCTAGAACTGACAGCTAACTGTACTGCGAATAAAAACCTGCAGCAGCAAAGAGAGGGCCTAAGGTGCTGGTTCTGTGAACTCAATACAGCTTCTCTTCTGCGGGGGAATTTAGCTGGGACAGAAACAAATTCCACAAAGTTGTTCTGTTCTGTCAGTAACATCAATCAGGGGCGGGATTGGAACTGAGTGAACACCCCCCAGCCTCCATCAAGTGCCCGAGGTTGTCAGGCCTCAACTTCCCCTGTCGGATAGAGGCAGAGAGCAGTGGCCTGGCTGAGGATACATAGATTTCCTTGTGACACAGGCAGGTACAAACCCCTGGAGTATCTGCTCATTGGAGGCAAGTGGGTCACAGCCCTGCGGGGTTATTAGTGATTGGGTATGACAGTGGTGCAAGGTGGGGAAGGAGGCATGAACCTTCCCAGACTAATTTGTTTGCTGGGTGGGTCCTCCTGACCTCACGGAGCAAAAGAGCAAGTCATATTTGAGTTGTCAGCAGACCTCTGCAATCTAGTTGCCAGAGACTTTTTAAACTCTCCCACCTGAAACAGGTGCTGACTGAGACAATTAATTTGGACCTTTTGAACTGAGCCAACCATCCAAGGACTATCCAAGTGGTGCCCTGGGTGTGTGGTTGTAGGAAGGTTTGATTTTCCTTTTCCAATTGTTGCCTGTAAGGGACAGGGTGACTTAATTGCTGGTATTTCTCCACAGATGAGACTTCAACTCAGAGTAACTGTTTCACTAGGGTTGGACAGAGACCAACTGAAAACAAGGCAGAGACATTTAGTCCCACCAAACAGGTCCCTAGTTTCTCAGGCCGTAGCACAGTACGGGTCCTTGGCAAAGCTCCAGGGGAAAAGTTAAATGGTACAAAATAATCATGGGGTGGAATCATTGGAAAAACTCTTGTAACATTAATAACCAGAGGAGATCAACCCCCACCAAGGAAAGATACGGCAGATGCAACTGAAGGTCCCATTCATAAACAGATGGCCGAGAAGTCAGAAATCAAATACAGAATTTGGATTGCAAACAAGATTAATAGAATGGAGGAAAATTTGGAATTAGAAATTTGAGGAACAATTCAAAAGTTGGAATTAGAAATTTGAGGAGAAATTCAAAAGTTGTCTCAAAAATTCAATGAATTTAAAGACAAAACCACCAAAGATTTTGACAGATTGAAGCAAGAATTTTCAGTCCTCAAAGATCTGAAAAACACAGTAGAATACCTCAGGAACAGAGTGGAGCAAACAGAAGAAAGGATTTCTGACATTGAAGACAAAGTTTTTGAACTCTCAAAGAAGAAGATTAATGGACAGCAAAAATGGATTATTCTCTCAGAGAGCTCTGGGATAATTCGAAGAAAGCTAATATCTGCCTCATTGGAATCCCTGAAAGTGATGGAGTGGGTTTGTAAGGCACAGAGGTCCTTCTCCATGAAATTATGAAAGAGAATTTTCCAGACATGCCAAGAGATTCTGAAATTCAGATAGCAGACAGTTACAGAACCCCAGAATGACACAACCTGAATAGACATCACTCAGGCACATCATAATTAACTTCACTAAAGTTAATAAGAAGGAGAAAATTCTGAAAGTAGCCAGACGTAAGAAAAGCATTACCTACAAAGGGAAGAATATTAGAATGACTGCAGACCTCTCTGCTGAAACTTTTCAAGCCAGAAGAGGGTGGTCATTGACTTTTAATTTCCTAAAACAAAATAACTTTCAACCCCGGATCCTGTATCCAGCTAAACTGAGTTTCATTTATGACGGAGAAATTAAATACTTTAATGACATTCACATGTTGAAGAAATTTGCCATAACCAAACCAGCTCTTCAGGATATTTTCAGACCTATCCTCCATAACGACCAGCCCAATCCTCTACCACAAAAGTAAACTCATTCAGAAACTTTTGATCAAACTCCAACTTTCACATTGGTGAAAGGATTAAAAATGTCCACTGGACTTTCAAAATACTCGATACCCAAAATTTTACCCGACTTATCAATATTCTCCATTAATGTGAACAGCTTAAACTGTCTTCTAAAGAGGCACAGGTTGGCTGACTGGATAAAAAAACTTAGGCCAGTTATTTGCTGCATACAAGAATCACATCTTACCTTAAAAGATAAATACAGACTCAAGGTGAAAGGATGGTCATCCATATTTCAGGCAAATGGTAATCAGAAAAAAACAGGTGTTGCAATTCTATTTGCACACACAATAGGCTTTAAACCAACAAAAGTAAGGAAGGATAAGAAGGGTCACTTCATATTTGTTAAGGGTAATACTCAATATGATGAGATTTAAATTATTAATATTTATGCACCCAACCAGAATGCACCTCAATTTATAAGAGAAACTCTAACAGACATTAGCAACTTGATTTCCTCCAACTCCATAGTGGTCAGAGATTTTAACACTCCTTTGGAAGTGTTGGATAGATCCTCCAATAATAAGCTGAGCAAAGAAATTTTAGATTTAAACCTAACCATCCAACATTTGGATTTAGCGGACATCTACAGAATATTTCATCTCAACAAAACTGAATACACATACTTCTCATCAGCCCATGGAACATACTCCAAAATCGATCACATCTTAGGTCACAAGTCTAACCTCAGTAAATTTGAAGGAATAGAAATTATTCCTTGCATCGTCTCGGACCACCATGGAATAAAAGTTGAACTCAGTAACAATAAGAATCTGAATACTCTTACAAAAACATGGAAGTTAAATAACCTTATGCTGAATGATAGCTAGGTCAGAGATGAGATTAAAAAGGAAATTGCCAAATTTTTGGAACAAAATCACAATTGAAGACACCAATTATCAGAACCTCTGGGATACCGCAAAGGCAGTCCTAAGAGGGAAATTTATAGCACTGCAAGCCTTCCTCAAGAGAACAGAAAGAGAGGAAGTTAACAACTTAATGGGACATCTCAAGCAACTGGAAAAGGAAGAACATTCCAACCCCAAACCCAGTAGAAGAAAAGAAATAACCAAAATTAGAGCAGAATTAAATGAAATTGAAAACAAAAGAATTATACAACAGTTCAATAAATTAAAAAGTTGGTTTTTGGAAAAGTCAATACAATAGATCAACCTTTGTCTTACCTAACCAGGAAAAAAAGAGTAAAATCTCTAATCTTATCAATCAGAAATGACAAAGACGAAATAACAACAGACTCCTCAGAAATTCCAAAAATCCTTAATGAATAGTACAAGAAACTTTATTCTCAGAAATAGGAAACTCTAAAGGAAATTGACCAATACTTGGAAGCACGTCACCTTCCAAGACTTAGCCATAATCAGGTGGAAATGTTGAAGTGGCCTATATCAAGTTCTGAAATAGCATTCACCACAAAAAAAATCTTCCTAAAAAGAAAAGCCTGGGACCAGATGGCTTCACGTCAGAATTCTACCAAACCTTTAAAGAGGAACTAGTACCTATATTACTCAAACTGTTCCAAAATGTAGAAAAAGAAGAAAGACTGTCTAACATGTTCTATGAAGCAAACATCACCCTGATCCCCAAACCAGGAAAAGACCCAAAAAGAAAAGAAAATTATAGAGCAATATCACTAATGAATGTAGATGCAAAAATATTCAACAAGATGCTAACAAATAGAATCCAGCAACACATCAAACAAATTATACATCATGACCAACTTGGTTTTATCCCAGGGTCTCAAGGCTGGTTCAATATTTGTAAATCTATAAATATAATTCAGCACATAAATTGAAAACAAAGACCATATGATTCTCTCAATTGATGCAGAAAAAGCTTTTGATAATATCCAGCTTCCCTTCATGATCACAAAACTTAAGAAAATTGGTATTGAAGGGACATTTCTTAAACTGGATAGAGGCCATCTACAGCAAACCCATGACCAATATTGTATTGAATGCAGTTAAATTGAAATCATTTCCACTCATATGAGGAACCAGACAAGGTTGCCCATTGTCTCCACTGCTCTTTAACAATGTAATGGAAGTTTTAGCCATCACAATTAGGGAAGAAAGGCGATCAAGGGTATCCATATAGGGTCAGAAGAGATCAATCTTTCACTCTTCGCAGATGATATGATTGTATATCTGGAAACACCAGGGATTCTACTACAAAACTCTTAGAAGTGATCAAGGAATACAGCAGCATCTCAGGTTACAAAATCAACATTCATAAATTGGTAGCCTTTATATATAACAGCAACAGTCAAACTGAGAAAACAATTAAGGACTCTATTCCATTCACAGCAGTGCCAAAGGAGATGAAATATTTGGGAGTATACCTAACAAAGGATGCGAAAGATCTCTACAAAGAGAACTATGAAATTCTAAGAAAGGAAATAGCTGAAAATGTTAACAAATTGAAAAGCATACCATGCTCATGGCCGGGAAGAATCAACATTGTTAAAAATGTCCATACTATCCAAAGCAATATACAATTTTAATGCAATCCCTATTAAAGCTCCACTATCATAATTTAAAGATCTTGAAAAAAATAATACTTCATTTTATATGGAATCAGAGAAAACCTCGAATAGCCAAGACATTACTCAGAAATAAAAACAAAGCAGGAGGAATCACGCTACCAGACCTCATGCTATACTATAAATCAATAGTGATCAAAACAGCGTGGTACTGGCACAAAAACAGAGAAGAAGATGTCTGGAACAGAATTGAGAACCAAAAGATGAACGCAGCTACTTACTGTTATTTGATCTTTGACAAGCCAATTAAAAACATCCAGTGGGGAAAAGATTCCCTATTGAGCAAATGGTGCTGGGTGAACTGGCTGGCAACCTGTAGAAGACTGAAACTGGACCCACACCTTTCACCATTAACTAAGATGGACTCTCCACTGGATTAAAGATTTAAACTTAAGACAAGAAACTATAAAAATACTAGAAGAGAGTGCAGGGAAAACCCTTGAAGAAATCAGTCTGGGCAAGTATTTTATGAGGAGGACCCCCCGGGCAATTGAAGCAGCTTCAAAAATACACTAGTGAGACCTGATCAAACTAAAAAGCTTCTGCACAGCCAAGAACACAGTAAGTAAAGCAAGCAAACAGCCCTTAAAATGGGAGAAGATATTTGCAGGTTATGTCTCCGACAAAGGTTTAATAACCAGAATCCACAGAGAACTCAAACGTATAAGCAAGAAAAGAACAAGTGATCCCATCGCAGGCTGGGCAAAGAACTTGAAGAGAAACTTCTCGGAAGAAGACAGTTGCACGGCCTACAGACATATGAAAAAATGCTCATGATCCTTAATCATCAGAGAAATGCAAATCAAAACTACCTTGAGATGCCATCTAACTCCAGTAAGATTAGCCCATATCACAAAATCCCAAGACCAGAGATGTTGGCATGGATGTGGAGAAAAGGGAACACTTCTACACTGCTGGTGGGAATGCAAATTAATACATTCCTTTTGGAAAGATGTTTGGAGAACACTTAGAGATCTAAAAATAGATCTGCCATTCAATCGTATAATTCCTCTACTAGGTATATACCCAGAAGACCAAAAATCACATTATAACAAAGACCTTTGTACCAGAATATTTATTGCAGCCCAGTTCACAATTGCTAAGTCATGGAAAAAGCCCAGGTGCCCATCGATCCACAAATGGATCAATAAATTGTGGTATATGTACACCATGGAATATTATGCAGCTTTATAGAAAGATGGACACTTTAGCTCTTTCGTGTTTACATGGATGGAGCTGGAACATATTCTTCTCAGTAAAGTATCTCAAGAATGGAAGAAAAGGTATCCAATATACTCAGCCCTACTATGAAACTAATTTATGGCTTTCATAGGAAAGCTATAACCCAGTTATAACCTAAGAATATGAGGAAGGGGAAGAGGGAGGAGAGGGAGGGGGAGGCTCGGTAGAGGGAGGGTGATTGGTGGGATTACACCTGTGGTGCATCTTACAAGGGTACATGTGAAACTTAGTGAATGCAGAATATAAATGTCTTAACACACTAACTAAGAAAATGCCAGGAAGGCTATGTTAACCAGTGTAATGAAAATGTGTCAAACTGTTTATAAAACCTGTGCATGGTGCCCCATGATCGCATTAATGTACACAGGTATGATCTAATACTAATTATAAAAAAACACACTACTGGGACCTGATCAAACTAAAAAGCTTCTGGACAGCCAAGAACACAGTAAGTAAAGCAAGTAAACAGCCCTCAGAATGGGAGAAGATATTTGCAGGTTATGTCTCTGACAAAGGTTTAATAACCAGAATCCACAGCAAACTCAAATGTCTAAGCAAGAAAAGAACAAGTGATCCCATCACAGGCTGAGCAAGGGACTTGAAGAGAAACTTCTCTGAAGAAGACAGGCTCACGGCCTACAGAAATATGAAGAAATTGTCATCATCCTTAATCATTAGAGAAATGCAAATCAAAAGTACTTTGAGATATCATCTAACTCCAGTAAGATTAGCCCATATCACAAAATCCCAAGACCAGAGATGTTGGCGTGGATGGGCAGAGGGAGGGTGATTGGTGGGATTACACCTATGGTGCATCTCTCAAGGGTACATGTGAAACTTATTAAATGTAGAAAATAAATGTCTTAACACAGTAACTAAGAAAATGCCAGGAAGGCTATATTAACCGGTGTGATGAAAATATGTCAAATGGTCTCTAAAACCAGTGTATGGTGCCCCAGGATTGCATTAATGTACACAGCTATGATTTAATAATAAAATAAAAAAAAAGATATTTGCATATTATGAATCAGTTAAAAGCTTGATAACTAGGATCTAGAGAGGACTCGAATTAATCAACATAAAAAGAGCCAACAATCCTTTATGTCACTGGGCAGGAGAAGTGAATGGAACATTTCTTAAAGAAGATAGATAAGGATTCATACTTCTCCATTCGTGTGATGCTTCACTAAGAATAATGTGTTCCTTGAATCCAATGTGATTCAGTTCCACACATTGACTCTTATGTATTCAATTTTGATATGAAGACAATGACAATTAATGACACAGTGGGGCATGGTGGAAGGGGAGATCAGACAGAGAATGTGGGATTAGGTGAGGGAAAGGAAAAGAAGAAAAAAATAGACAAGAAAAGAAAATAGTGACTAATTCTCACATAAATTGTGTTTAATTTTCACGAAAGTATATTACTTAAACATTAATTTTAAATTCAACTTGTTAATGTGTTGTCTGGGATATTCCATCCTCATTTATAAGTGAAATATGTTTGTAATTTCCCCCTTTATAATGATATATTCTCTCCAATTTTAATACCAGGTGTATCCAGATCAAGTAGCATGATTTTGAAGTATTTCTTCTTTTTCTATTGTCTGTAAGATTTAGTATGATCTGGATGGTGCCTGTGGCTCAAGGAGTAGGGTGCTGGTCCCATATGCCAGAGGTGGCAGGTTCAAACCCAGCCCCGGCCAAAAAAAACCAAAAAAAAAAAAAAAAAAAAAGACTTAATGTGATCTGTTTTTTGAAATTATCTTTAACTTTTATTTATAAATATTAGTTGCCTATTTTTCGAGACTTTAAAAAAATAATAAGAATTTAACTGATGACTCCATACTGAATCTCAGAGTCAAAGCATTTTATAATAGACATATTCTTATTTGACAATGTGAATCTTACTTTCTTTGCATCATTATTATTATTATTGCTTAATATTTTGATGCAGAAATTCTCTGATTTCTTTTCTGAATGATTTATATTTGTTCATTCTTTACGACGTTTTTGTTTCTAGTCCTTATCTTGGACATTGTTATTTTTATTAAATTTTAAGCCTCTTTAATTTTGTGAAGGCAAAAAATGGAAACCTAATAAACACATGTATATATAAAAATAAAAAAAGAAGAAGATAGACAAATTGCTAACAAGCATATGAAAAAATGCTCATCATCCCTAATTATCAGAGAAATTGAAATCAAAACCACCCAACTCCAGTGAAAATGTCCCACATCATAAAATCTCAAAACTGCAAATGCTGGCATGGATGTGGAGAGAAGGGAGCACTTCTACACTGTTGGTGGGACTGCAAGCTAATACAACCTTTTTGGAAGGAAGTATGGAGAATGCTTGAAACTAGACCTCCCATTTGAGGAAGAGAGGAGGGGGGGCTCATGGATTGTGACACACCTCTTGGGGATGGGTCACTATTATGACCTGGTTCTTTGTACCTTCAATGAATCCCCAATAAAAAACAAATGGTGATCTAGTATCTTTTGTGACAGCCTGAATGGAACTAGAAACATTTTTCTAAGTGAAACATCACAAGAATGGAGAAACAAACACACGTACTCAATACCAAATTGGAAGTAATAGTTCAATATTTAAGTCTATATGTGGAAATAAATGTTAATGAAAATCAAGTTGGATGGAGGGGCTGAGCAAATGCATATCTATTGGGTACAGTGTATGCTGTCTGGATGAAGGGCACACTTATAACTTTGACTCAATCTGTATAATGTGTACAAAAAACCAAGTGTGTAAATAAAATATATGTATGTGGAGTGCAGATTGTGAGGTGTCAAGACCCCCACAACCCGGGAGGTGCATTTAAGTAATGACCCCAAACTGCCTTTTCTCCTTTCCTAAAACAACAGTAGTCCATTCTCCTTGCTCCCCCTGCCAGAAATCACGTAGCTTCTGTATACTTTTCTATCTTTTGCCTAAAAACACATGATCTTCTCTCTCTAAAGTTAATCTTTACCCATGTACTAAGACTCACATCATTTACTTATCCTCAACCTTGTAAGATTAAAATATTCCTACTCTCTTTCCTTGCTGATTTGTAACATTGTTAGTGTAAGCAACTTTGTTTAAGTACTATATAAATAAAGCTGCTCACATGGTTTGGTACTGGCTGTCATCATCAGCTGTGCTAGACCTTCCTATCCCATCTCTTTATCTTCTATGCAATCGATGTCTCTTGTGTGATTTATTTTCTTAATTCTCCACCAGTCCCCCTCTGGTTCATTTACTCTTTGCACTGGTTCATGAAAGGGGTACCCCTTAGTATTCTGAAATTAAATAAAAAAAAAGCCAAAAAAAAAAGATAGAACTGCCATATGATCTAATGATCCAGCAGTCTTCTGGAATCTTCTTGGCTTTTTTTTTTTTATTTGTAAGAGACAGGGTCTCACTCTGTTACTGAGGCTAGAGTGCAGTGGTGCAATCATAACTCATTGTAGCCTCAAACTCCTAGACTCAAGTGAGGTAATCCTTTTGCCTCAGATTTGTGACTTAGCCTCCCAAGCAGCTAGCATTATGGGTGTGTGCACTACACCCAGCTGTTTTAAAAAGTTTTCATAGAAAAAGTGTCTTGCTATGGTGCCCAGGCTAGTCTTGAAATCCTGGCTGCAAGTCATCCTCCTACCTTGGCCTCCCATAATGCTGGGATTACAGGTGTGAGCCACTATGCCTGGACACTTCTAGGTGTTTATTCAAAGAAGTTGAAGTCAGAATCTTAAAGCTATACTTGCACTCCATTTTTCATTGCAACATTATTCTCAATAGTCAAGATATAGTATCTATTGATGTATGAAGGATAAAGAAAATGTGAAGTTTATGTGCAATATTATTCAGCCTTAGAAAGGAAGAAAATCTTGCAATTTGCAACAACATGGATGGACCCACTAGACAATTGTGCCAAGTCAAATACAGAGAGACAAATACGTATGATCTCACTTTATGTGGAATCTGCATCATTCAAACTCATAGAAGCCAGTGGCTGGAAGAAGGAAAAATTAGGTGATGGTCAAAGGGTAGAAAATTTAAGTTTTGCAAGATAAATAGTTCTTAATATCTATAGTGCTTATGGCTAATGCTACTGTATTGTATCCTTAACATTTTCTAAGAGTGAATCTTATGTTTAGTGCTCTCACACACCCCCCAAATAATAGAAGTGGTGGGAGGAAATTTTCTGATGTAATGGATATGAATATGGTCTTGGTTATGGTAGTTTCACATGTGTATACTTACCCTCCAACTCACTGAGTTACATATAATAAATAGAGACAACTTTTTACATGCCAATAATACCTCAAAAAAGTGTTTTTTAAAAAATTCATAACAAGGAAAAGAAAATCATTGTGTCGTTAGTATTATTTATTATATCAGTGCATCATTTTGCACTAAAAACTGTAAATGTGGTTTGTATGAACTCATACCACAGGCCCAACTTCAAGTTAGATCCTTTTTTTCTCAGTTAAATCTTGTGTAGTTGATGGCAAACATCATTACACCTATAAAAAGAGATCAAATTGTTCCCATGGTTGGAACGTTCATACAGATGCAGTTGTAATATTATGTGTTCTTCTTGAGTGCAAAGTGACCTGGCTGAAGTCAAAGGTTAGATTGCTGCTAGAGTTCAGGGTACAGTCTATGCCTATAGAAAGCCAAATTGCCTATTCTGGGACTTAATCCCTCAATACCTCAGCCTAATGAACAATAAACACAAATCGATTGACTTGATCCTGGCCAAAAAAAAAAAAAAAAGCTTGAGCATTACAAGTTTTGTTGAAAAATAATAACGAAACAAAACTATTTAAATTCTGATAAAAGATTTTAGACATGAAAGAGAAATTTCCATTTTTATCGTTCTAATTTGATTCTGTGGTCTCTAACATTGTATTCTATGAGAAATTTCACTTGACTGTTCATTAGAACTTAAGATTTTCTTGAGCAAAGAAAAGTAGGGTTGTCAAAGAGTTGCCAAACCTCGTGACGCTTAATTCAAGGAGTTCTGAATCTTTATGGTACAGAAAAGCTATCCTTTCTTTAGGTTGCTAGAAATGGAATCTTTTGTCTTTATAGAAAGCCACATAGGGCCTTTGTTGATTTCACAAAAGCAGAATTGTGGGTTTAAGAAACATCAGCTCTGCCACCTCCTTGAAAACGCTGAGAAATGTGTACCCTTTAAACATGAAAGAAGTAGAGTGTGAATTATTTTCGCTAGAAGTTTAAAGGGTGACCTTAGAGATGTAACTCTTTGGCAAGTAAGATTTACTCCTCTTTATAATTGAGGATACAGGAGGTGAAACTGCACAAAGAATTAAGCCCATGTAAGAATTAAATATTTATTTGCCTTCTAAAGGAGATTGAAGCAATAAATCATAAAGTAAAAAGTCTTTGAAGATAACTTTCCATCTCTTTCAAGGGGAGAAAAATCTACCACCTGTTTAGCACCATATGGCATTAGTAGTTGATTGCAGTTTTTCAAACAGGCAGAATTCAATTTGAATTAGTTGGGGGATTTTTGTGTGTATTTTTTCTAAAAGTGAATGCTATTCTCTCAGGTATGGAATAACCAGCATTTTCATGCTGTGAACTTTTTGTTATTTCACATCTTTGGATCCTGAGGTAGCAGGTTTGTCTACTCATAGGTGATGTCTCAGCTTGGCTTCATAACCAACCACTCCAAAACTTAGTGGCTTGAAGCCATAATCATTTTACTTGCTCACAATTCTGTGGGTCAGAATTCTGTGATCTCTCATTTCTCTGAACTCAGACTGATTTTCCACGAAGACCATATTTTGAATCAATCTACAAAGGCAGTTTCTAGATGGTAGAGCCTTCTATAAACTTGGTGTTCTTATGGGCACACTCATCAGTGAAATAATGCCACTGAGTTGCAGTAAATGAACTGGAAAAATGAGAATAAAATAAAAAATGGAAAAATAAAACCCTATATGAGAAATCAAGAAATATTCCAATTCACCTTTGTCAAGACAGTTGTCAAATGTCAGATATAAATGAACTATAACAATGCAGTCTGAATTATATACATAACCCATTCCTCTACTCTTTAACTTTGTCAGATTCATACACAAACTGGTTGGTCAGCTACCCTTTGCTTTGCTCTACCACATGATGTTTTCTTTCATGTGCTTGAAAAGTCATCAGGCAGATGATGTTTAAAATGATTGGTGGTTCCTATTGCCTTTATGATAAGATCCAAACCAAAGTCTTTTTTTTTTTATTTTTCTCTTGGCTACCTCTCCATCCATTCACAATTCTCCTGCTGCTCCCCACCTTGTATGCTACACATTAGTTATACTGAATTTCACTATCCACACCCACCATTCATCATCCATAGTTCACCACCAATAATCAGCGACCACCAACTACACTTATCATCCACTTACTAGGTCTGTCCATTAACTCCACTCCATCACCAGTCCTATTCCCAAATCCTGGTTCATCACCACAATCTCTGCTCACTAGACATATCTAACAGCAGCAGTCCTATTTACCCCTACTCCTACTTTCCCAATCTCTTGGCTTAGTTCTGTTGATTCTTCTTAATATCTCATTAAATGTCTAATGTATATGTTCCCTTTTCTCTAAATCTCCTACGTTGCTTTTGATGAGACCACCACCATATCTCCCCTAGAAGTGCGCCAGCCTTCTTACTAGGTTTCCTACCTCCAAGTTAGCTTCCCCCCAATCCATCCAACACATGGTGCTAAGTGATCTTTCTGAAGTGTATATATGACCATATCAACCCCCTTCTTAAAGACTCTGGCAGTCATTAGTGCAGGCTATTAAATATATCTGGCTCTGCACTCTTTTAGGCATATAGTAGGATTGCACTTCTTCACTCCCTTGAAGTTAGGTGTGGTCATGTGATTTGGTATAGCCAATTAAATATGGGCAGAAGAGATGTGTGATATGCTGAGACAGAAGTTTTCAGAATCAGTGTACATTTTGCCCTATTCTCTAGCTCCAGATGGTGACTGCTCTGTTGTCCTTGGTCTGTGAGCGAGGGACCCCCAGATTACTGACAATGGACATGCAGCTTGAGTAAGAAATAAATCTTAGTGTTTTAAGTTACTGATTTTGAGGATTTTACTGCAGCATAATCTAAAACAATTTGAGTAATACAAAGACCAAGGTGAAGCTCAAAATCCTTAGCAAAATATTGATAATTCTTTATAAACTAATCTCCACTTTCTAACTTCATTTTAAACTATTCCTCTTCTCACAGTCTGCACTCCAGACAAGCTGCTGCTCCTGTTGTATGCGCTCATGCTTTTCTATCTTGGTTATTTGCTCCTCCCCTTCTGTTTTAAACTTGGAATGCTCAATAACTCTCCCTCCCTAAATTCTCTTGGCATTTTTTTTATTTTTAATTTTTTAGGCTAGTAAAATGAAATAGTAGGAGTGAAGAAAGAGTGAAGAAATTTGTAAGCGGTAGTGATCAATTCGTTGTAAACATCAGTGTACTTGGACTAGCCTCTCATAGCATTTTATCTGAAATGATGTTTCTACTTGTACAAGGGTTTCTTATGCATGTATCTGCATGGTTTAAATATTTTCCCCTCCAAAAGTCATATTGAAATTCCCTCTTCAATGTGGCAGTATTGAAAAGTGGGGCCTTTAAGAGGTGATTGGGCTATGTGGGCTCTGCCCTCATAAGTGGATTAAGCCATTCATGGATTTATGGATTAATGGGTTAATAAATTAATGAGTTGTCATGAGAGTGGGATTCATGGATTTATAAGAAGAGGAAGAGAGATCTGAGATAGCACATTCAGCCCCCTCACCATGTGACACCCTGTATTACCTTGGAACTCTGCAGAGTGTCCCTACCATCAAGAAAGCCCTCACTAGTTGTGGCCCTTTGACCTTGGAGTTCTCAGCCTCCATAACTGTAAGAAATAAATTCATTTTCTTTATAAATTATCCAATTTCAGATATTCTTCTATAAGCAACAGAAAATGGACTAAGACACTATCTAATCTACTCTATTTGCCTGGAATCTCCATAAAGATAATGTTTGTGTCTAAGTCATCTTCGCATGCACCTACAGTATTTAGAACAATGCCCTTCATGTTAGTGCTTAAATATTAATATTTTTCAAATTAATTTGCTCTGTTCCTGAAAAACAGAATACTTAATAATATTCATCTTGATTTTTGTGGTAGGGTTTTTTTTTTTTGTGACGGGGTGGGTTAGAACAATGGTAGGGAATAGCTCTGAGAAAGTATAGGGTAATTGGCTAGGGGGATGTGCTGGAGGAGGAAATAAGGGAGCAAACAATGAAATTGTTACGTGGCATCTGCTTGAAACCTAACACTGTGCTGGGCTCTGTGAGGAATTTATGGGAAGAAGAATATACTTTTCTTACCCCAGTGAACTTACTGCCTGGTTTGGGCACAAAGCATTACCATGCTCCAAACTGTATAAAACAAAGATTGTAGAATAGACTTGAACTACTAAACCCTGTTTCACACGGTGAATTTTCAACTATTTCTATAATATGCCCTTCTGTTTCTAAAGATATTGCAAAAATTTTAGGCAAATTTACCAATAGCTTACTTCAACTGAGAAATTGCCATGCATTTAAACTTTGTGGGATCAGTTCACAAAGTGGCAATTGTTGCAAAACCAAATCACAATCAGTGGCAGGCTTTTGTAGATTTTAAAGGACTAGCTCAGTTGAAATTTGGCCCTACTATGGTTTCTATGGTTGATTTTGTTTCGTATGACTGGAAAGCACTTTTAATCCCAAAGCTCTCTAAAGCAATTTGATTTGATTTGAATGCTGTGTGTGTTTGTGTATGTGGTGTACTGGCCATTGGTGTGCTGGTAACCACTTAGCAATAATCTCTAGGGAATGCAGGGTCCTAATTTATAGAATTTGCCAATTTCTATAGTATAAATACTTCCATCATGGCCAATTTTTTTTTTTTTGCCTTATGACTATTTTATTTTTTTCCTTTTTTAAATTAAATCATAGCTGTGTACATTGATATGATCATGGGGCATCATTCACTAGCTTCACAGACCGTTTACCAAGTTTCACATATACCCTTGAAAAATGCACCGCTGGTGTAATCCCACCAATCCCCTTCTCTCTACCCACCTCTCCCCTCCCTCCCCTCCCTTTCCTCCTTCCCCCTATTCTTAGGTTGTAACTGGGTTATAGCTTTCAAGTGAAAACCCTAAATTAGTCTCATAGTAGGGCTAAGTACATTGGGTACTTTCTCTTCCATTCTTGAGGTACTTTACTAAGAAGAATATGTTCCAGCTCCATCCATGTAAACATGAAAGAGGTAAAGTCTCCATCTTTCTTTAAGGCTGCATAATATTCCATGGTGTACATATACCACAATTTATTAATACATTCGTGGATCGATGGGCACTTGGGCTTTTTCCATGACTTAGCAATTATGAATTGGGCTGCAATAAACATTCTGGTACAAATATCTTTGTTATGATGTGATTTTTGGTCTTCTGGTTATATGCCCAGTAGAGGGATTACAGGATTGAATGGCAGATCTATTTTTAGATCTCTAAGTATTCTCCATATCTCTTTCCAAAAGGAATGTATTAATTTGCATTCCCACCAGCAGTGCAAAAGTGTTCCCTTTTCTCCACATCCACGCCAACATCTCTGGTCTTGGGATTTTGTGACATAGGCTAGTCTCACTGGAGTTAGATGATATCTCAAAGTAGTTTTGATTTGCATTTCTCTGATGATTAAAGATGACGAGCATTTTTTCATATGTCTGAAGGCCGCATGCCTGTCTTCTTCAGAGAAGTTTCTCTTCAAATCCCTTGCCCAGCCTGCGATGGAATCCCTTGTTCTATTCTTGCTAATGCGTTTGAGTTCTCTGTGGATTCTGGTTATTAAACCTTTGTCGGAGACATAACCTGCAAATATCTTCTCCCATTCTGAGGGCTGTTTGCTTGCTTTACTTATTGTGTTCTTGGATGTGTAGAAGCTTTTAGTTTGATCAAGTCCCAGTAGTGTATTTCTGAAGCTGCTTCAATTGCCCGGGGGGTCCTCCTCATAAAATACTCGCCCATCCCGATTTCTTCAAGGGTTTTCCCTGCACTCTCCTCTAGTATCTTTATAGTTTCATGTCTTAAGTTTAAATCTTTGATCCAGTGAGAGTCTATCTTAGTTAATGGTGAAAGGTGTGGGTCCACTTTCAGTCTTTTACAGGTTGCCAGCCAGTTCACCCAGCACCATTTGTTAAATAGGGAATCTTTTCCCCACTGAATGTTTTTAATTGGCTTGTCAAAGATTAAATAACGGTAAGTAGCTGGATTCATCTCTTGATTCTCTATTCTGTTCCAGACATCTACTTCTCTGTTTTTGTGCCAATACCATGCTGTTTTGATCACTATTGATTTGTAGTATAGTCTGAGGTCTGGTAGCATAATTCCTCCTGCTTTGTTTTTATTTCTGAGTAATGTCTTGGCTATTTGAGTTTTTTTCTGATTCCATATAAAACGAAGTCTTGTTTTTTCCAGATCTTTAAAGTATGACAGTGGAGCTTTAATAGGGATTGCATTGAAATTATATATTGCTTTGGGTAGTATAGACATTTTAACTATGTTGATTCTTCCCAGCCATGAGCATGGTATGTTTTTCCATTTGTTAATATTTTCAGCTATTTCTTTTCTTAGAGTTTCATAGTTCTCTTTATAGAGATCTTTCACGTCCTTTGTTAGATAAATTCCCAAATATTTCATCTTCTTTGGCACTACTGTGAATGGGATAGAGTCCTTAACTGTTTTTTCAACTTGACTGTTGTTGGTATATATAAAGGCTACCGATTTATGAATGTTGATTTTGTAACCTGAGATGCTGCTGTATTCCTTGATCACTTCTAAAAGTTTTGTAGTAGAGTCCCTAGTGTTTTCCAGATATACTATCATATCATCTGTGAAGAGTGAAAGTTTGATCTCTTCTGACCCTATATGGATACCCTTGATCACCTTTTCTTCCCTAATTGCGGTGGCTAAAACTTCCATTACAATGTTGAAAAGCAATGGAGACAATGGGCAGCCTTCTCTGGTTCGTGATCTGAGTGGAAATGATTCCAATTTAACTCCATTCAATATGATATTGGCTGTGGGTTTGCTGTAAATGGTCTCTATCAGTTTAAGAAATGTCCCTTCTATACCGATTTTCTTAAGTGTTCTGATCATGAAGGGATGCTGGATATTATCAAAAGCTTTTCCTGCATCGATTGAGAGAATCATATGGTCTTCGTTTTTTAATTTGTTTACGTGCTGGATAACATTTATAGATTTACAAATATTGAACCAGTCTTGAGATCCTGGGATAAAACCGACTTGGTGATGACGTATAATTTGTTTGATGTGTTGCTGGATTCTGTTTGTTAGGATCTTGTTGAATATTTTTGCATCTATATTCATTAGTGATATCAGTCTATAATTTTCTTTTCTTGTTGGGTCTTTCCCTGGTTTGGGGATCAGGGTGATGTTTGCTTCATGGAACGTGTTGGGTAGTCTTCCTTCTTTTTCTACCTTTTGGAACAGGTTAAGTAATATAGGTACTAATTCCTCTTTAAAGGTTTGGTAGAATTCAGACGTGAAACCATCTGGTCCCGGGCTTTTCTTTTTAGGGAGATTTTGTATGGTTGATGCTATTTCTGAACTTGATATGAGCCTGTTCAACATTTCCACTTGATTCTGGCTAAGTCTTGGAAGGTGACGTGCTTCCAAGTATTGGTCAATTTCCTTCAGATTTTCATATTTCTGAGAATAAAGTTTCTTGTAATATTCATTAAGGATTTTTTGGATTTCTGAGGAATCTGTTGTTACTTCGTCTTTGTTGTTTCTGATTGATGAGATTAGAGATTAGAGATTTTACTCTATTTTTTCCTGATTAGGTTAGCCAAAGGTTTATCTATTTTATTGACCTTTTCGAAAAACCAGCTTTTTGATTTATTGATCTGTTGTGTTATTCTTTTGTTTTCAATTTCATTTAAGTCTGCTCTAATTTTGGTTATTTCTTTTCTTCTACTGGGTTTGGGGTTGGAATATTCTTCCTTTTCCAGTTGCTTGAGATGTCCCATTAAGTTGTTAACTTCCTCTCTTTCTGTTCTCTTGAGGAAGGCTTGCAAAGCTATAAATTTCCCTATTAGAACTGCCTTTGCCGTGTCCCAGAGGTTGTGATAGTTCGTGTCTTCATTGTTGTTTTGTTCCAAAGGCTTTATCTTCGATGTCAGAAATCCTTTCTTCTGCTTGCTCCATTCTGTTACTGAGGGATTCTACTGTATTTTTCATATCTTTGAGGGCTGCTAATTCTTTCTTCAGTGTGTCTAAGTCTTTGGTGGTTTTGTCTTTAAATTCGTTAAATTTTTGAGACAACTTTTGAATTTCTCCTTGAATTTTAATTTCACTTTGTTAATCTTGTCTGCAATCCAAATTCTGAATTCGATTTCTGACATCTCAGCCAGTTGTTTATGAATGGGATCTTCAATTGCATCTGCCATATCTTTCCTTGGGGGGGGGTTGATCTATTCTGGTTATTCATGT
This sequence comes from Nycticebus coucang, assembly GCF_027406575.1. Lineage (NCBI taxonomy): Eukaryota > Metazoa > Chordata > Mammalia > Primates > Lorisidae > Nycticebus > Nycticebus coucang. Next base: position 148,730,233 of record NC_069804.1, on the reverse strand, counting down.
TACCAGAGTTTTTCCACTGATTCCGCCCCATGGTTGTTTTACTCCCTCTGATTTTTTCCCCTGGGGCTTTGTCTAGGGCCCATACAGTGTTGTGGCCTGAGAAACTGGGGCCCTGTCTGGTGTGGTGGGGATAAATGGTTCTGCCTTGTTTTCAGCTGGTTTCTGTTCCACCCTAGTGAAAGAGATACTCTGGATTGAAGTCTCAGCTGTGGAGAAATATCAGCAATGAAGTCACCCCACCCCCCACCAGCAAACAATTGGAAAAGAAAAATCAAACCTTCCTACCACCGTGCACCTAGGGCACCACCTGATTTGTCCTCAGGTGATTGGTTCAGTTCAAAACTGTCCAAATCAATTGTCTCAGTCTGCACCTGTCTCGGGTGAGAGAGTTTAAGAGGTCTCTGGGAACTGGATCACAGAGGTCTGGTGACTACTCTGGTGTGGCTTGCTCCAGTGCTGCGTGGAGTCAGGAGAAGCCACCCAGCGTATAAATCAGTCTGGGAAGGTTGCTGCCTCCTTCCCCACCTTGCACCACTTCACACCCAGTCACTGATAGCTCTGCAGTTGGCTGACCCAGTCGCCTGTAGTGAATCGGTACTCCAGGAGTTTGTACCTGCCTGAATCACAAGGAAGTCTGCCAGGCCGCTGCGCTCTGCCTCTCTCTAGCAGGAGGAGGTGAGGCCTGACAACCTCGGGTGCTAGATGAAGGTTGAGGGGTTTTCACTCAGGTCCAGTCTGGCCCCTGATTAATGTTACTGACAGAACAGAACAGAACAACTCTGCGTTTCCCCTGCAGAAGAGAATCTGAATTGAGTTCCAAATCAGCTTGTCTTTGCTCTTGTATTGTCTATTGGCTGACGATCCCCTGAGGGCCAGGTGCGTCTTAGGTTTAGGAAAGCGGACCTCTGGGTCTGCCCCGCCCTGGGAGTTTCCCTGGTTTGCAAGTTGGAATTGCCTCAGGCAAACTCAGCGTCTCTGGTTGCCCAGGGAGACAGGGGGTGTGGCTTCAGAATATTCTGTAGTGAGCTGTATTGCTAGCAAAAGAGGGCTGCTGCCTCATGGCTCAGGCAACCGTTGCTCTGGTGCAGCTCCCCTCCAGCCAACCGCCCTCTCTCCGCCCCCATATCCCAGAGTCTGCACTGACCAGCCGCAGCCCAGCACTGTCTACACCCCTCGAGCAATTGCCCAAGAGTCTGGACCCCCGGGGGACAGGCCTCCAGACCTTGGAGCGAGAGCAGAGGGGAGCGCGGGGAGCACTGGAAGCCTGGGGTTGCGGGCAGAGAACACACACAGCCCTACACAGTTCCATGCCTGGCCACATTATCACCAAAAGACGGCTGTCGCACTGGTTGCCTCAGGGAACCGCCACTCCGGTGCCGTCCCCTCTCCACCGACCAACTGGGACTGGCCTCCAGACCCCAGTGTGAGCGAAGGAGAGTGCTGGGAGCTCAGAACTCCAGGTAGAGACTATATATAGTTTATACAGTTTTATGCCTGGCAGGAGGACCCCGTGGCACCCTAGTAGGGGAGGTAGGTCCATTTTTTAGAGGGTCTCTCCTGTGGAGTGTAGTGGGAGGAACTTTGAACTCTGCCCGGTTGTTTGTGGGGCACTCTGAGCCGTTCTCATGGGGGAGGGGACTCCCATCCACTTGGTGATGGATTTTGTACCTTTTGTTTGTATCCTTGTGGTCGCAGCTCGCCTCAGCGGGGTTGACGTGCGTTCTACAACCTTCTCATTAGTGCAGCTTAAATCCACCAGGTTACTTGCTGAATTTTTGTCCTTTAACTCTCCTTCTGAACGGGAGCCTCTGTGGAAAGCTGGCTTCAGTCAGCCATCTTGTCTCCTCCCCCCATTATGGCCAATTTTAAGCTACCAGTTAAATGTCCCCAAATATGGAGTTAGAAGAGGTGTGTTCAAGGAGCTGTCAAAGCTCCTATATGCAGGCTTCAGGACTCCATTTGGTATGGGAAGTAGTGAGTAAGGAGGTAGAATGAGGAATGAGGGAGGGCAGGGATTAAAAAAAAGGAACTGAGAAGTTTCTATTCAAATCTCTTGCCCACAATGAGATGGGATCACTTGTTCTTTTCTTGCTAATATTTTTAAGTTCTTGGTGGATTATGGTTATCAAACCTTTGTCAGAGACATAACCTGCAAATATCTTCTCCCATTCTGAGGGCTGTCTGCTTGCTTTACTTACTGTGTTCTTGGCTGTGCAGAAGCTTTTTAGTTTGATCAGGTCCCAGTGATGTATTTTTGGTGTTGCTTCAATTGCCTGCAGAAAGGCTATGTTAACCAGTGTGTTGTAAGTATTTCAAATTGTATATAAAACCAGCACATTGTACCCCATAAATGCATTAATGTACACAGCTATGATTTAATAAAAAAAAAAAAACCCAAAATTTAAGACAGGCATACAATCAGGCATTCCTCTGTTTTTTATTCTTAGAAAAAAAAAGAAACTGATTTAAAAACTTTTAAAGGAAGAAGGAAATTTGGATAATTTTTATCTAGTCAGCCTCCTAAAACTGTAAGTTTTTGTTTTTAAGCCTCATTGCTAGAAGGGCTGGACTTTTCCTTGAACTTCTTTTGCAATGGTGACAAATAAATCTTTGGGAGATTTTTAAGCACTGAATTTACATTTTTAAAAAGCCACTCTCTTTGAAATTAACATAAGGTGATACACATCAGAGAGTGATTACCTCGTGATTATAGACAGGGAAGGAGCACAAGGGAGTTTTGCGGGGTGCTGAAAACTTTCTACATCTTGATCTGGTGGTGATAACTTGTAAGTTCATTTATATCTCAAAACAAGTAACAATCATGAAAAAGGTTGCTCACTTTGTACATCCTTGTGCCTGCCTCTGAATGTTTCTTTTAGGTATATATATGATAAAAATAGTGGGAAGAGGGTGGAAGCCACAGAAGAAATACAAATTATCTTATTAGATGATGTACACTCCAATAATTGTTGTATATATAATGTGTTTTTGGACAGTGTACACTTCACATAGTGCATTATTCATCACACATATGGTGCCATTAGCTAGGAAATTGGGATCAGGTAAATAACACCAGGAAGTAATGATTGTTGACATTATGTGCAGTAATCTACTTTCCTGGAACAAACTGCAAATGTATTCTCTTTGGAATTAATATAGTTTGTTAAATTTTTATCCATAAAAATGACTTATGAGATTGAATCCATTAGTTTAATGGGATATCACAATCATTATTCCAAACTTATTTATATTGCAATCAGTAGAATGGGATGTCTCTTCCAAATAAGAAAATGAATGTGAATGCCAAAGATTTTCTCTTATTTAATTTTAATAATGGTGAATCATCATATGTGGTATGTATTTTTCATATTTATGCTTGTAATTAAATCCCACCAGAGAAAATAGAAGAGAGGAAAGACACATTAGGCCTTGCGAATTACTTCTCTCAGATGATTTTAGGGCTTTTTGTTTCCACAATGAAAAGATCAGCATTAGGGCATGGTACCTAACGAGAGTTGGGTATGGGCCAGGAGTTATGAGCAAGGGAAGACCCATGTTGGGATACTCACTACTTAAGCCATTTCAAAGGAGCCTTGCATTTCTTGAGGATATGTGTCAAGGCTAGAACTTCTCTAATCAAGGCCTTGGATGATCCTAAAGTGAAAATTTCAGTAGTTAAGAATGTTCAAAAAAGGCTTAGAGCCTGTTGCTCAGCAGTTAGGGCGCTGGCCACATACACCGGGCATGCTAAACAATGACAAATACAACAAAAATATAGATGGGCATTGTGGCAGGTGTCTGTAGTTCCAGCTACCTGGGAGGCTTAGGCAAGAGAATCGCTTAAGCCTAAGAGTTTGAGGTTGATGTGAGCTGTGACGCCACAGCACTCTACCAAGGGTGACATAGTGAGACTATCTCAAACAAACAAACAAACAAGAATGTTCAAAAAAGGTTGGGTGGAATGTTGTTGGCTCTGTTGCCTCTGAAGATTAGCCAATAAGTAGGCTTGACATTTTACTATTAGACATTCATCCCTATATGTATTGCTTCTGCGGGATGACCCAATTAAAATATACTGACACTTTCAAGTTGTGCATAGCAGGTTTCTTAACCTCTCTGTACCTCACTTTCCTTATTTGTAGGAGTACCTACATCATAGGCTTCCTGTGATGATTAACAGTGCAAATTGCCTCTCATATCAAGGCATGATTGATTTTTCATATTGTCGATTCTCTTGCCTATAAGACATTAAGAGAAGCAGGGCTCTGGGACTTGGAAAGTTGAGATGAAAGTAAGTTCTATAATGGAAATAGTCTTTTTTCCCTAAGATATATTAATGTGCATTCCTCCTTTACTTTTTCAGAGGCATGACCTTTCTAGTTGACTCAAGGCACCCGTCTGCTCAGGGGCAATGAGAGAAGGGTAGAATTAGGACTTGTAAGGATTCAAAGAAAAAAAAATACTATTCCATTTGTGGTTTCCACAATAGGATTTTCAAGTTCAAAGCATTCAAATAGTTCTGAAAGACAGACTTTATTAAGAGGGAGATAACTTCTTCTTATTTTTTTTTTGTCCGACATCTTAGCTAGGTTGTGGTAGTGGCAGGTCCTTTCTGAGCTTTGCAATGCCACCCAAGGATGACAAGAAGAAGAAAGATGCTGGAAAGTCAGCCAAGAAAGACAAAGACCCAGTGAACAAATCTGGGGGCAAGGCCAAAAAGAAGAAGTGGTCCAAAGGCAAAGTTTGAGACAAGCTCAACAACCTGGTCTTGTTTTACAAAGCAACATATGACAAACTCTGTAAGGAAGTTCCCAACTATAAGCTTATCACCCCAGCTGTGGTCTCTGAGAGACTGAAGATTTGAGGTTCCCTGGTCAGGGCAGTGCTTTAGGAGCTCCTTAGTAAAGGACTTATCAAACTTGTTTCAAAGCACAGAGCTCAAGTAATTTACATCAGAAATATTAAAGGTGGAGATGCCCTAGCTGCTGGTAAAGGTGCATGAACAGTGTCCAACAAACTGTATATTTGGAAAAATAAAACTTTATTGAAAAAATGAAAAAAAGAGGGAGATGAATTTTCTAAATTCCTGTATCTTTTTCTTTATCTTATAAAGAAGACCTGGGTTATAGCTTTCATTTGCAAACCCTAAAGTAGTTTCATAGTATGTCTGAGTACATTGGGTACTTTTTCTTCCATTCTTGAGATACTTTACTAAGAAGAATATGTTCCAGCTCCATCCATGTAAACATGAAAGAGGTAAAGTCTCCATTTTTCTTTAAGGCTGCATAATATTCCATGGTATACATGTACTACAATTTATTAATCCATTCATCGATCGATGGGCACTTGGGCTTCTTCCATGACTTAGCAATTATGAATTGAGCTGCAATAAACATTCTGGTACAAATATCTTTGTTATGATGTGCTTTTTGGTCTTCTGGGTATATGCCCAGTAGAGGGATTACAGGATTGAATGGCACCAGCGGTGCATCTTACAAGGGTATATGTGAAACTTGGTAAACGGTCTGTAAAGCTAGTGAATGATGCCCCATGATCATATCAATGTACACAGCTATGATTTAGTAAAAAAAAAAAAATAAATAAAAAATAAAAAAGAAGAAGACCTGGGCTGAACTGATCAGACTTTAACCTAAAGTCTTTTTGGCCAGACAAGAAGAGGTGTAGAGATTATAAAGCCTGCTTCTCTGATTCCTCTGGACAGCAGGAAGAAGAGTAGATAGAGGCAAAGATAGTGGAGAAATGTGATCAGGGATGTATAAATCTCCCCCCTTTTGGGGCAAAGTTCCTGAATAAAGCACCACCTGCCCTTTTCTTTCCAGCTTAGAACTGGGAGGAGATGACTACAAAAGCTGCAAAGTAAACTTAGTGTCATGATCAGAGAAGAGTTACAGACTTCCAAGGAGGGAGCCCATAGCACCAGTAAAAGTCTAGTGAGACTATGTCAGCAGGGAAGTTGGCCAGGTTGGACTAAGTGGAGAGTCACAATGGTCCATAGGCAACCCCAGTGGTAGGCTCCTTCCTTAGAAACCAGCAAAATGCCCAGGAGAGAAAGCACTGGGCCTTCAGAACTACCAGCTCAGGGAGCAGCCCAGATCAGAGATCAGTATTCCCTCAGCAGAGACCAAATGAGGAGTCAAAGGCACACTGTGGTCTTGGCAGTCTTATCTACCCTCTGCTACCATGAGGTCACTCAAGTTGCATACTCCCCCCAGTACCAGGAGCAGGGGCAAGGGGAAGAATTCTTAAAAATAGAGCACTTCATTTTAAAAGGGAACATTCCAGGAAGGATGGGTTGCCTAAGAAGCAGATACTGAGATTTATTGGAGAGTGGCACCTTCAATGGGAAAGGCAGTAGGATTGGGCAGGGGCAATCATCAAATTCAATGCAGACCTAAGGTTTCTGCTAATCTGATGGAGGAATTCTGGAGCAAATTCTCATTGGAGGAGTCCTATATTGGACAGAAATGGCTTGACCTTTGGGCCATTGCCTTTTTTCAGTCATTGGCAGGGGCTGCTCCAAGAAAATGGAGGCCAACCTTGAAAGTACTGGTGGTTGTCAAATAATTACTCTCCTTGCAGCTGGGCAGTGAATCCTTTCTGGAAGTGGGATCTGAGTGCCACACCTCTTAAGTCTGCCATAATCCACCCCTTGTATCATGCTACTCTACTTCTTCATACATATTCAGGGAGAAGTTCATCCAGAGCTTTTGTAGGCCTCTCTTAGAATAAGGTTAGTGGGATAAACTACAGCCCCAACATCATGTAGGCTGGTCTTGAGCTACAACTGGCACTCATTGCTTTCTTCTTTCACTGTCCATTCTAAATTCCCTTCACACTTAGCTATTACCTTGGCAGGTTTTGGTGGCTTATCTGTTTGTTTGACCCAAACCCTCATTCTTGAAAAGTCAGCATCCCAGTAACCATACCCTTCTCAGACTGTGGCTTCTGCATATGTTCATTCAGAGTTACAATGGGTTAGGGAAGTACCAGGGTACATACAGGTGGGTCATTTGAGTTCCACATTTAGTTCTTTCTATTTTCATTGTGAAATATTGTGTCTATATCCTCCTGCTGATTAGAGCTAATTATTCTTGCTAGGATGGTGAGTCCTCTTCTTGGCTGCTGGTAATTGGACACAAGAAGCCCCAGGTGTCCAGTTTTTAGTCACAGCTTATAGCTCAATGGGATCTTTTGTGTGTCTCCTGATGAGGGTGCACCCCCTTTGGAGACCAAGATTCCTAACTGTATAAAGCTTAAAGTTTCAGGGAAAGGAAACACAAAGTCCTGCAGTTGGTCATTGTGAGCAATAGTTAGCGGGGCCATTTCTGCTTCTAATCCTTGTTTTCTGATCTATTCTTCCTGTAGGGGACACAGCACCTTATGGAGTTCTCTGATTCAATTCATTCCTTCTGAGTGTTGTATCTAAGGTGGTGCCCTTACGAGGCCATTTTAGTTTTCTGTGAGGCTAGCTGATGCTGGATGCTGTGGTGTGTAATATGACCAATGTATCCCATGGTCATTGGTTCATTCCCACACTTTGCTGTGATGTGGTTCCCCTTGTTAAATGCCATGTCGTCCCACACTTGGAATTCAAGCATTCCATAAAGTCTCCAGGTAGTGGTTCTGGCTGGAGTTCTGCAAGCAGAAAAGGTAAACTCATACTTAGACTCATCCCTGTGAGGATAAGCAGCTGGCCCTTCCAGGATAGATAAGGCCCTTTTTAGTAGATTTGGTACCAAGGGGATGATTGTTCTCCTTGGGGAATAGTGCAATACCAGGGCCTCAGCATTGGTCACTGTTACTGGCAATTTATACATTTAGAAGTAGGTAGATCATTCTAAATGAGTGGGACTTTCTCCTACCTTAGGGCCATGCATAACCTTAGTCCCTGCTACCACGCTACTCTTATTATGAATCGATTTTGCCAATGTTGGGGTGGATGATGAAGAAGACTTGGGTAGCATCAATTGGTTAGTACTTGGTGTTTAGTAACTTTTTCATGGTAGGTCTTCTCTGATCAACGTTAACATTTGATACAAAGATCTTCACAATTGTGTCCGCTACCTTATGTCAATGCATATGCCTATATTCTGGAATCTGTTTTCTCTGATCTTCCATTTTTTTCTCTTTCCATGCCCCTGGTCTAGCCATTCACTGATGGCTATAAGTCTATGTTTATTATAACCTTAGCCCACGTCTCCACCAATATGAAGTAGATGACCAGGTGTACTTCCTATAAGATCTGCCCCATTTGGTACATTTTTCCTTCTTAATTGTCTTTCAAGGCTGCTCTGGAGTGAGGCTATAATATAACTACTTTCCATTTTGGGCTCAAACCCATATACCAAGCAGATCCATTCTTAAACCAAACTCAGGAATTTTCTTTCTCCTCTAGCTGGTCACGTATTACCTCTCCAGTATGCTCATCAATGTGAGATGAAGGAGAGGAACGAGTACAGCTATAGTGGGTGACATGGGAGTCTCATGCAACTTCCCAGTGTCTGCTTGTTCAGTGTGCACTAGGTTCTGGATGTACCATTTCTATATTTATCACTATTGCTGTTGGCTTCCTCAATGTTAAGACTTGGTGGGTCTGACACGGCCAGCTTGACCCGGCCCGCAGGTCAGTCGACAGGGATACCTGGAGGAGGGGGTGAGAATGGGAAGGGGCAAGGGGAGCGAAGAATGGAGACAAGACAGGAGTCTGATCAAGTCTCGTTTATTGCAAAGTTCTTCCAGGGTATATAAGGGTAGGTGAAGGAGAAGGTTTATGTCACCAGGTATCCAAGCAACCTGGCCTTGGTGGAGATAAGTTCCAAACGGCAAGCTTCCAAGTTTTGCTCACGTGATTTACGAGAAGAGGCCTGGCGTTTGCAGGGAAATAGAAACTTAGGCCTAGCATTTGCAGGGAAATAGAAACTTAAGTCTGTTAGTACCGGAAATAGCACTTGGCCTACAAAATAGATGCTGTGGTGTCAGCCTTCCACAGGTCCCCCTTTTTTAATAATATTTTTAAATGTACATTTTACTTTTAAAGTTTTGCCAACTCTCGACTGAGATGGCGGGGTGACTGTGTCTGTCTTAGGTTGGGACTGCCTTACCATCTCAGCTGATCCTCCTTACCTGTCATGGGATACACGGTAGCTATCTGACTGGGCTCCTGTCTTAGGTTGGTAGGATAAGCAAAATCTGAGATGAAGGTCCTCGTTACCCATCCTTGACTAGCCTGTCCCCTAAGTAGTTATGGTTATGCGTTCATCTTCCATAGCAAGTCTGTGATAATGAACCTGGAGGGGCTGCATTTTAATAGCATCAATTTGTTGTTTTATAAAGGCCATGACTTTGTTAAAAAGAAAAGGTCCTAGTGACAGTAATATTAGTAAGCCAAGGAGGGGCCCTAAAAATGGAAGGAGATAAGGCAGAAAGCCATCTAGCCCACTCCAAAATGGGTTGCCCATAATTTTTTTTTCTTTCCTCTAGATTATCTTGTAATTTCTTTATTTTGTCTTGAACAATTCCTGATTTATTTGCATAAAAGCAGCATTTTTCCTGTAATGCTAAGCAGATGCCTCCTTGGTTTGCCGTTAGAAGATCTAAACCTCTTCTATTCTGTAGTACTACTTCAGCTAAGGAATCTAATTGATCTTGAAGATCTTTAACTGTGCCTGATAGGGCTTGTAGATCTTCTGCCATAAGTTGAGCTAGTTCAGTATATTTATGTACAGCAATGCCCATACCGGCGGTACCAGTGGCCATGCCAGCAGTGATGCCCAGAGTGGCCAAGAGAGGGAGAAATTGGACAGCCCTTCTAGAATGGCCAGATATCTAATCAAAAGATGGTATAGGTAAAGATTCATTTCCATTGACTATATCTATATCGGATAGTAAAAGGGCGATAGTACATAATCCTGTCCAATTAGTGGGTAGAATGGTATATGCCAAGTTATTGCCACAAACAAATACCGTATCATTGGGAGCACATGGGGAATAAGTAATATTGATGATGTCAGTGCAATTGGTCAAAGAGAGTATGCCAATATCAATAGCATAACTGTTGTCTCTATAAGGGGAGACAATACAGGGTGCTTCAGAAAAGATAGGTTGTACTGGTAAAGGCATGATGGGCATGCAGTTATTAGATGATAATTCAATGGAATTAGCATTGATAGCAATAGGCATAGATAGTCCTAAATGAAGGCATAACCAGCAATTTTGAGCCAAAGAAGGGTTGGATTGATTAAGTAACCTATGTGTGATGTCTAGCATTTTCAGGGTTTGGGGGTCTAGATTCGCATCCCTATTTTTGGGTAAAGCTATTGGATGGTAGTTAAATTTAGGACACATGTAGTTTATAATGCTTTCCAGTTGCTTTTGGACTATATTCTGTCTTACCTGATCTTGGGGTCCACCTCTATCAGAGACGTGCACAGGTGGAGTCTTATTCCAGGAAACTTTTTCCTACTGTATCAGGACAGCCAGATTGGGCATATTTATTTGAGGTCCCCTGGACCTGAGGGACTGTGTCCCACTCCCCTCCAAATGTCCCCGAAAAATGTCTGGTCAAGATTGCTGTAAAATAGGTATTATTATCTGTACCAGTACATAGTGGAACCTGCTCATACCAGGTATTATGTACAGATGGATGGAATTCTATACAAGGGCATGGTCCAGGCTTGTTATTAGAGGTGGGGATAATTTTAGCCTTTTTGCTACAGACCCATGCCTGTGCTCCATGAATATTTTGTCTCATTACTACGTATGCTGTTTTATCACCACAATCTACATTTAGGAGAGGGGTTGTCTCACCATTCCAGGTGCCACCACGGCACTCTCAAGGAGTACCAGTTAATTTTTGTAAGAGTGCCCGAGCCTCATGGGGATTACCAAAACCACCTTCATTTTTTCGTATCAGGAGAGATATTCCCAGCAGTAGCCATATCCAGGTGCTCATAGTTACCTGCAAAGGAAAGAAAGCCTTCTCAGGGGGTCTCTTGCTCCCTGGAATTAGAGGTGATGATGTTATCTACTTGTTTGACCAGTCGTTCAGGTAACCATCGTGCTGCTTCCATCTTCTGTGAATATATGCATACTGCACCTCTACCCCAAATTAAAACTGGATCGGGGCCGTGCCATTTATTATCTAATGGATCTTTCCATAGAGCAGTGGCAAAATCCCGTTTAGTATCTGGGTGCCAGAAGCGGTCTGCTGCAGACCGGCCATCTTGGTCCAGTGTAAAAAAATTTAAAATGAGTAATGAATGGGATAAGAGATTTCTTGGGAACCCCTTAACAGGGTACCATTCCCCCTTCTTTATTTTTTCTAGAGTGTTTTTAAGAGATAAGTGGGCACATTCTACTATGCCCTGCCCTTATGTGTTAAATGGTATACCAGTGACATGTTTGATACCGAGGTGTTTACAGAAGGTGTTAAATGCGTGCCCTGTGTATCCTGGACCATTATCAGTTTTAATTTGTTTAGGGGTGCCTAGTACAGCCATGGTGGCTACTACATGGGCAATGACATGTTTGCCGGTCTCCCCTGACTGGCCAGTGGCATAAATAAATCCACTGAAGGTATCTATGGTTACATGAACATACTTGAGTTTTCCAAATTCAGGTAGGTGAGTAACATCCATTTGCCAGATGGCACTGGGTATGAGACCTCGAGGATTTACTCCTAGATGGGGAGTAGGGAGTAGAATTACACAAGAAGGGCATTGCTTTATGATGTGGCGGGCTTGTTCCCGGGTAATTTGAAACATGAGTCTAAGGGTGTGAGCGTTTAGATGATGTAATTGGTGAGCAGCGGAGGCTAATGTGATCCGATCAGGCTTTGTGGTGGTTTGGGCAGTATAGACTAAGTGAGTGGCTCTGTCCACTCTGTGGTTACCATCAGTTAGGGGGCCAGGTAAATTGGAATGAGCTCTAAGGTGTCCAATGGAAAAGGGGAGGGTCCTTTGGTGTATAAGATTTTGGAGTTGCAAGAAAAAGGTAGCAGTTTCTGATACATGTTTGATTTGCGCTGCTGTCTCTAATAAGGGAACTGAATGAGCTAAATAAGCACTGTCAGTATAAATATTTAAAGCTCGATTGGGAAATGCGGAGAAAACTGCGATAACTGCTTGAAGTTCTACAATTTGCGCAGAATTTGATTTTACCTGAAATTGCACAATCTCTGTATTTTTTTTTTTTTTTAATGTTGGGGATTCATTGAGGGTACAATAAGCCAGGACACACTGATTGCAATTGTTAGGTAAAGTCCCTCTTGCAATCATGTCTTGCCCCCATAAAGTGTGACACACAACAAGGCCCCACCCATCTCCCTCCTTCCCTCTTTCTGTTCCCCCCCCATAACCATAATTGTCATTAATTGTCCTCATATCAAAATTGAGTACATAGGATTCATGCTTCTCCATTCTTGTGATGCTTTACTAAGAATAATGTCTTCCACGTCCATCCAGGTTAATACGAAGGATGTAAAGTCTCCATTTTTTTTAATGGCTGAATAGTATTTCATGGTATACATATACCACAGCTTGTTAATCCATTCCTGGGTTGGTGGGCATTTAGGCTGTTTCCACATTTTGGCGATTGTAAATTGAGCTGCAATAAACAGTCTAGTACAAGTGTCCTTATGATAAAAGGATTTTTTTCCTTCTGGGTAGATGCCCAGTAATGGGATTGCAGGATCAAATGGGAGGTCTAGGTTGAGTGCTTTGAGGTTTCTCCATACTTCCTTCCAGAAAGGTTGTACTAGTTTGCAGTCCCAACAGCAGTGTAAAAGTGTTCCCTTCTCTCCACATCCACGCCAGCATCTGCAGTTTTGAGATTTTGTGATGTGGGCCATTCTCACTGGGGTTAGATGATATCTCAGGGTTGTTTTGATTTGCATTTCTCTAATATATAGAGATGATGAACATTTTTTCATGTGTTTGTTAGCCATTCATCTGTTGTATTTAGAGAAAGTTTTATTCATGTCTCTTGCCCATTGATATAAGGGATTGTTGGCTTTTTTCATGTGGATTAATTTGAGTTCTCTATAGATCCTAGTTATCAAGCTTTTGTCTGATTGAAAATATGCCAATATCCTTTCCCATTGTGTAGGTTGTCTCTTTGCTTTGGTTATTGTGTCCTTAGCTGTACAGAAGCTTTTCAGTTTAATGAAGTCCCATTTGTTTATTTTTGTTGTTGTTGCAATTGCCATGGCAGTCTTCTTCATGAAGTCTTTCCACATGCCAATATCTTCCAGTGTTTTTCCTATGCTTTCTTTGAGGATTTTTATAGTTTCATGCCTTAAATTTAAGTCCTTTATCCATCTTGAATCAATTTTTGTGAGTGGGGAAAGGTGTGGGTCCAGTTTCAGTCTTTTACATGTAGACATCCAGTTCTCCCAACACCATTTAATGAATAGGGAGTCTTTCCCCCAAGGTATGTTCTTGTTTGGTTTATCAAAGATTAGGTGGTTGGAAAATGTTAGTTTCATTTCTTGGTTTTGAATTCGATTCCAAGTGTCTGTGTCTCTGTTTTTGTGCCAGTACCATGCTGTCTTGACCACTATGGCTTTGTAGTACAGACTAAAATCTGGTATGCTGATGCCCCCAGGTTTATTTTTGTTACAGAGAACTGCCTTAGCTATATGGGGTTTTTTCCGGTTCCATACAAAATGCAGAATCATTTTTTCCAAATCTTGAAAGTACGATGTTGGTATTTTGATAGGAATGGCATTGAATAGGTAGATTGCTTTGGGAAGTATAGACATTTTAACAATGTTGATTCTTCCCATCCATGAGCATGATATGTTCTTCCATTTGTTAATATCCTCTGCTATTTCCTTTCTGAGGATTTCATAGTTTTCTTTATAGAGGTCCTTCACCTCCTTCGTTAGTATATTCCTAGGTATTTCATTTTCTTTGAAACTATGGTGAAGGGAGTTGTGTCCTTAATTAGCTTCTCATCTTGACTGTTATTGGTGTACACAAAGGCTACTGACTTGTAGACATTGATTTTATATCCTGAAACATTACTGTATTTTTTGATGACTTCTAGGAGTCTTGTGGTTGAGTCTTTGGGGTTCTCTAAGTATAAGATCATGTCGTCAGCAAAGAGGGAGAGTTTGACCTCCTCTGCTCCCATTTGGATTCCCTTTATTTCCTTGTCTTGCCTAATTGTATTGGCTAGAACTTCCAGCACTACGTTGAATAGTAAAGGTGACAGAGGACAACCTTGTCTAGTTCCAGTTCTAAGAGGAAAAGCTTTCAGTTTTACTCCATTCAGTAAAATATTGGCTGTGGGTTTGTCATAGATAGCTTCAATCAGTTTTAGAAATGTGCCACCTATGCCTATACTCTTCAGTGTTCTAATTAGAAAAGGATGCTGGATTTTATCAAATGCTTTTTCTGCATCTATTGAGAGGATCATGTGATCTTTATTTTTGCCTCTGTTAATATGGTGGATAACGTTTATAGACTTGCGTATGTTAAACCAGCCTGCATCCCTGTGATGAAGCCTACTTGATCATGATGAATGACTTTTTTGATGATAAGCTGTAATCTATTGGCTAGGATTTTGTTGAGAATTTTTGCGTCTATGTTCATGAGTGAGATTGGTCTGAAATTCTACTTTTTGTTTGGGTCTTTTCCTGGTTTTGGTATCAGGGTGATGTTTGCTTCATAGAATGTGTTGTGGAAGATTCCATCTTCCTCAGTTTTTTTGGAATAATTTCTGCAGTACAGGAATAAGCTCTTCCTTGAATGTTTGATAGAATTCTGGAGTGAAGCCATCTGGACCAGGGCATTTTTTGGTTGGAAGCTTTTTTATTGTTTCTTTGATCTCAGTGCTTGAAATTGGTCTGTTCAGGAGCTCTATTTCTTCCTGGGTGAGTCTAGGGAGATGGTGTGACTCCAAATATTGATCCATTTCTTTCACATTGTCAAATTTCTGGGCATAGAGTTTCTGGTAGTATTCAGAGATGATCTCTTGTTTCTCTGTGGGATCAGTTGTTATTTCCCCTTTATCATTTCTGATTGAGGTTACTAGAGATTTTACTTTTCTATTCCTCGTTAGTCTGGCCAATGGTTTATCTATTTTATTTATTTTTTCAAAAACCCAACTCCTTGTTTCATTAATTTTCTGAATGATTCTTTTGTTTTCAATTTCATTGATGTCTGATTTGATTTTGGATATTTCTTTTCTTCTACTGAGTTTAGGCTTAGATTGTTCTTCTTTGTCCAATACCATAAGATCTCTTGTGAGATTGTTGATGTGCTCTCTTTCTGTTTTTCGAATGTAGGCATCTAAAGCGATGAATTTTCCTCTCAAAACTGCTTTTGCAGTATCCCACAGGTTTTGGTAGCTTGTGTCTTCATTG
This sequence comes from Nycticebus coucang, assembly GCF_027406575.1. Taxonomy (NCBI): domain Eukaryota; kingdom Metazoa; phylum Chordata; class Mammalia; order Primates; family Lorisidae; genus Nycticebus; species Nycticebus coucang. The sequence goes on along the minus strand of NC_069804.1, from coordinate 148,714,845 downwards.
TTGTTATGCTCAAGGAAGTTAATGATTTCCTGTTTTATTTCTTCCTTCACCCATCTGTTATTCAACAGAAGATTGTTTAGTTTCCATGCCTTTGGGTGGGGTCGAGCATTTTTGTTAGAGTTGAGTTCCACCTTTAGTGCCTTATGGTCTGAGAAGATACAAGGTAAAATTTCAATTCTTTTGATTCTGTTGATATTTGTTTTGTGTCCCAGGATATGATCAATTTTGGAGAATGTTCCATGCGGTGATGAGAAGAATGTATATTCTTTATCTTTGGGATGGAGTGTTCTATATGCATCTATCAAGCACAGTTGTTCTAGGGTCTCATTTAAGTCTCTTATATCCTTGTTTAATTTCTGTTTAGAGGATCTGTCCAGCTCTGTAAGAGGAGTGTTAAGGTCCCCTGTTATTATGGTATTATCAGATATCATATTGCTCAGACTGAGTAAGGTCTGTTTCAAGGATCTGGGAGCATTTAAATTGGGTGCATAGATACTTAGAATTGAAATGTCTTCTTGTTGTATTTTTCCCTTGACCAATATAAAGTGAGCATCTTTGTCTTTTTTGACTTTATTTGCTTTAATTCCACATGTATCTGAAAATAAGATTGCAACTCCTCTTTTCTTCTGAATTCCATTTGCCTGAAAAATTGTCTTCCAACCCTGGACTCGGAGCATTAATTTGTCTTATGAAGCCAGGTGTGTTTCTTGCAGACAGCAAATGGATGGCTTGTGTTTTTTAATCCAGTCAACCAATCTATGTCTCTTCAGGGGGGAATTCAAGCCATTAACATTTATTGAGATAATTGATAAGTGTGGTAGTATTCTACTCGTCTTATTTTGTGAGAGTCCATTGCTTAGTTTTATCTTTTGCATCATTGTAGAGGTTAGGTTCTGTCCATTAATTTCTGAGTTCTTACTTTGCTGCTGATCCATTGTGGTGGTCAGTGTGCAGAACAGGTTGAAGTATTTCCTGTAAAGCTGGTCTTGTTGTGGCGAATTTCCTCAATGTTTGTATATCCGTAAATGATTTGATTTCTCCGTCAATTTTGAAGCTTAGCTTAGCAGGGTACAGAATTCTGGGCTGGAAATTGTTCTGTTTAAGTAGATTAAAGGTAGATGACCATTGTCTTCTTGCTTGAAAAGTTTCATTAGAGAAGTCTGCGGTCAATCTAATGGATTTGCCCCTGTAGGTCAACTGGCGCTTACTCCTGGCAGCTTGCAGAATCTTTTCTTTTGTCTTGACTTTGGACAGGTTCATCACAATGTGTCTTGGAGAAGCTCGGTTAGAGTTGAGGTGAGCTGGGGTCCGATAGCCCTATGAAAGCAGTGTGTCAGAATCTTTGGTGATATTTGGGAAATTTTCTTTTATAATATTCTCTAGTATGGCTTCCATTCCTCTGGGGCATTCTTCTTCCCCTTCTGGAATTCCTATAACTCGTATGTTGGAACGCTTTATAAAGTCCCATAATTCTGACAGTGAACGTTCTGCTTTATCTCTCTTCTTTTCTGACTCTTTTACTATCTGAGTTATCTCAAGAACTTTGTCTTCTACCTCTGAAATTCTTGTTCTGCATGGTCTAACCTTTTGCTGATACTTTCCATTGCATCTTTAAGTTCCCTGATTGACTGTTTCATTTCCTTCAGCTCTGCTATATCCTTTTTATATTCTTCATATCGTTCATCTCTGATTTGATTCTGTTTTTGAATTTCCTTTTGGTTATTTTCCACTTTATTAGCAGTTTCCTTCATTGTTTCCATCATTTCTTTCATTGTTTTCAACATGTGTATTCTAAATTCCCTTTCTGTCATTCCTAACATTTCTGTATATGTGGAATCCTCTGCAGTAGCTACCTCATGGTCCCTTGGCGGGGTTGTTCTGGACTGGTTCTTCATGTTGCCTGGAGTTTTCTGCTGATTCTTCCTCATGGGTGATTTCTTTTATCTGTTTCCTTGCCCTAATTTTCCTTTCTTCCTCTTGCTCTTTAAGTTCTCGTGCCTGTGGAAGTTGCGGGCGGGTTTAGACGGAGTGAACACATGCGACCACTTGCCGGTTTTCCACTGTTTTAGTCCTCCTCTTGGGGTCCAGAAGTCTCTCGCTGACTCCCTGTATCCTCTCAGGGGTGATGATATTCAGATCCCACCAGCCAGAGATGCCTGGATTCCTTTATTCCCAGACTCACGGTGCCCAGATGCAAGGAAGCTGTTACTCGGCTGCCGTCTTGCTCCGCCTCCCCCACAATCTCTGTATTAAAGGTGTAAGCTGCATGACCAGAAGAGGAGCCATCTGTGAAAACTAATAAGGCATTGGACAATGGGGAATTGGAGGTTCTTGTGGGAAATACAAAGTCATGTGTACTAATAAATTGTAATAATTTATTGGGTGGATAATGATTGTCAAGTTTACCTGAATAAGAAGCACAAGTAATAGGCCAATGTTCTGTAGTTTGAAATAACCAATTAATTTGTGCCTGAGAATAAGGCTGTATAATGATATCTGGTTCTTTACCAAAGTATTTTTAACTATTTTCCCTTCCCATAATGATGATATCTGCAACAGCCTGATAATAGGGATAAATAACTTTCATGGGAGAAGCAGGTAAGTGGATCCACATTATGGGGGCAGTTTGCCAAAATGCTGCTGTGGGTGTAAGAGAAGTTTTACAAATGATGTAATTCAGGGGCTGAGTGTAATCTATGGTTGTAACAAATTGTGAATGAATAGCTTGTTGTACTAATGCTAAAGCCTGATGGCCTTCTTCTGTTAATGTTCTAGGAGAATTGGGGTTGCTATCGCCTTGTGAAATAGCAAATAAAGGTTTTAAATCCCCTGTGGTTAGTTTTAAGTAAGGTCTAAGTTGGGCGGCGCCTGTGGCTCAAGGAGTAGGGCACCGGTCCCATATGCTGGAGATGGTGGGTTCAAACCCAGCCCCGGCCCCCCCCCAAAAAAAGGTCTAAGCCAGTTTATATCCCCTAAGAGCTTTTGAAAATCATTTAGTGTTTTTAATTTGTCCAATCTGAGGGCAGCTTGAGTATTAGTAATTCTGGGTCCAGTTAGGTGGAAACCAAGATAAAGGTAGGGATCTTTTAACTGATCTTTTTCCGGGGCTATTTGAAGTCCCTGGTTTGTGAGGGAGGACGATAAATCACTGTAACATAGTAAAACCTGCTGAGCATTCTGTCCAGCAATAAGAATATCATCCATATAATGAATGATGTACATGGAGTTCCAGCGAAGCCTATTTTCCTGAATAGCTGCGGCAACAAATTTTTGGCATAAGGTGGGGCTGTTGGCCATGCCTTGTTGTAAAACTTTCCATTGGAATCTTTTCATAGGTTCCTTGAAGTTGAATGCAAATCTTTTTTGATTTAATGGATGGAGTGGTATAGTGAAAAAACAGTCTTTAAGATCAATGATAATTTTATAGTAACCAAGAGGGATGGCCACAGGAGTGGGTAATCCTGGTTGCAACGCCCCCATGAGGACCATACTGGAGTTTACAGCTCTTAAATCTTGTAATAGTCTCCATTGCCCTGATTTCTTTTTTATGACAAAGATTGGAGTGTTCCATGGGGAATTGCTTTCCTCTATATGCCCAGCTTTTAGTTGTTCCTGCACTAACTGCTGAGTGGCTTCTAATTTTTCTTTTGAGAGGGGCCATTGATCGACCCATACAGGCTCGTCACTTTTCCAAGTGATCGTATCTGCATGGCGTGCAGGAATGTCAATAGCCCTTAAGATAAATTTCCTAGCCCTTTTTTGTCTGTTTTTCCAGTAATTTATAGAGGGCTGGGAATGCCTGATTCCTCTTTGTTTGATTCCTCATCACTCTCTAGTGAGATAAGATCTTCTTGCTCATTAAGCTGACAGTTAGGAGGAGTGCCTCCAGCAGCCCCAAAATCCTGGGACGGATCTTGGTATTTAATATCCTTTTCTTTGTGGTGATGTAACAGTTCTTCTCCCTTTTTTATGACATCCGCAACCGTGGGACAAACACTACGATAGCTAATAATACCCACTCCTGTGGCCATCCCTCTTGGTTACTATAATGAGATTCCAGTATGAGAAAGCAGTGACTGGTATTTTTTCAGGTCCAAATATCTGATAAAAATCATTTAAAGCATCACCTACTCTTTTCCATCTTTTCTCATCTATGGTTCCTTCTTGAGGAAACCAAGGACAGACTTCTTAAGAAGTCAAAAAATTGAAATAGTTATTTAATTTTGACCTTTACTCCTCGCATCTTGAGTGCATCTCTTAACTGTTCCACAAATGTCTCATGCTGACTGACTTCTTGCCCCATGATCACTACTACTCACCGAGATCCTCGTTCCAGCGCAGCAGGCTACTGCATGGCCAGGTCCCAATGTTTCTCTGAGCTGGCTGGCTGCCTCCAGTAGCTTCTTCACCATTTTCCCTCGTATCCAGGTCCCTGGTCGGGCGCCACGTGACCCGGCCCACGGGTCAGTTGACAGGGATATCTGGAGGAGGGGGTGAGAATGGGAAGGGGCAAGGGGCATGAAGAATGGAGACAAGACAGGAGTCTGATCAAGTCTCGTTTATTGCAAAGTTCTTCCAGGGTATATAAGGGTAGGTGAAGGAGGAGGTTTATGTCACCAGGTATCCAAGCAACCTGGCCTTGGTGGAGATAAGTTCCAAATGGCAAGCTTCCAAGTTTTGCTCACGTGATTTACGAGAAGAGGCTTGGTGTTTGCAGGGAAATAGAAACTTAGGCCTAGCATTTGCAGGGAAATAGAAACTTAAGTCTGTTAGTACCGGAAATAGCACTTGGCCTACAAAATAGATGCTGTGGTATCAGCCTTCCACACCAGCTAATGAAATTTCTAGATGCATGGTCACTGTTTTGTGGGTAAGTGTTCTATCTCCATCAGGGCATTAGGGCTGAAGATTTTGTTAGGAACTATTTTTCAAAAGGCATGCATATTATCCGGGATGGCCTTGCTATAGAATTCCAGGGGCCTGCACAGGGGTTCTTCCACATTTCTCCCATAACTTTCAAATTGCATCTTATTTTCAACACCTAAACCTCCAACAACATAGGGCCATCCAGGTGTATGGCCCATGTAGCATGGCTACTTGCACCATGGCTTGGATCTGTTGCAAAGTGCTTTTCTGGCTTGGGCTCCACTCAAAACTGAGATAACGCCGGAAAGGCTATGTTAACCACTGTGATAAAAATGTGTCAAATGGTTTATGAAGTGAGTGTATGATGCCCCGTAATCATATCATTGTATACAGTTATGATTTAATAAAAAAAAAAAACTGGTAGCCCCTTGTTTTGCCCACTATATGGGCCACAGCAGTATTCTTAGGTGTGTAAGAAGGTCTTCCTTCCAGAACCCAAAGCATTGAGTCATCAGGCATTGTGTTTACTTATTCATAGTAGGGTGTACAAAATTCAGCAATGATAGCATGTTCTCACTTATAAGTGGGAACTAAATAATGCATACATATGGATATAAAGTGATAGAAAATGGAAACTTGGAAAGGTGAGAGTGGATGATGAGAAATTATTTAATGGGTACAATATACATTATTTGAGTATTGGATACCCTAAAAGCCCTGACTTCACCATTACATAATCTATGCATGTAACAAAATTGCACTTGTACCCCATAAATTAAATATAAAGCTGTATATGTAAAAAATGTGGTATATTCATATAGTGGGCTGGTATTCACCAATAAAAAGAAAAAGACTACTGATATATCCAACATAGATAGGTCTCAAAAACAACATGCTGAGAAGAAAAATCCAGACACGGAAGAGTATATACTGTGTTACCATATTTTGCTATGTAGAGTGCCCACTTTTTTGCCCAAGTTTTTGAGGGAAAAATAAGGATGTGCATTATACATGGGTGGTAAGGCTTGGGAGTGGGGGAGCCCAGCAGGCCTCTGTGGCCACATTGCCCTCCCACCTGGGTCCACTAAGTGTATGGAGTTTCAGTCTGGAAGGATCCAGGATCTGGTGGGAGTGGCCTCCACCAAGCGCTGTGATCAGGGGATGTGGTGGTGGTGTGGTGGGCCACAGCTGTGTGGGGCAAGAACCAAAACCCAAGACGTGGTTATATGAAGGGGATTGGGAGACCTGTGCAGGCCCCAGAGACCTGCCTAGCTGCCCACAGGCTGAGCAGTCTCAGAAGCTTTCACTGATCTGGCCACACATGTGGCCATGTCAGCCATTGTCCCTGATGTGGTGCGGGAGGGAAGGGCTCCTGGGAGAGAGGGAAGGAGGCAGCCTCCCAGAGCAGGTGGCTACAGAAGGGTGGTGCAATATGTACATTTACCAGGGGAGCACTAGCTCTCCCTAGATATGTCTCTTCTGGTTGAGAGCCAGCCACTTTCTTCAGGGGTATTTTCCTGAAAGTTTGGGCCCAAAACATGATGTGCATTATGCAGGGGTATGCATTATATACATGGAAAAATACAGTATTTCGGAGAGGAGTCAAGATGGCCAACTAGAAGCAGCTTTCATCAGAAGCTCCTGTTCAGAGGGAGAGATAATTGGACTGAAGTGGACTCAGAGAAGCTGAAGGTGAGGAGCTGAGCACAGAAAGAAGAAGACAAGGTGCACATTATCTCTGTTGAGACAAGCTGCAAGTCTAGGAAAGAGAAAGAAAGACAATGAAGACCATGTACTGAGCCCATTGCCAAGAGGACAGGAGACTGCTCTCCCAAGCAGGAGGTCTGCGAAGGGATTTCTGCAAGTGATCAGGGAACAAAGGATCTCTCAGATCACCCCACGGGAGAGAGCCACTAAATCCCAGTCCTTCTCCTCCAGGAAGGTCCCACCTCTGAGCCTCAGTGTCATCCTGCCTGACAAATATTTTCTCTGCAATCCTGAGCACATGGCTCACCCTTCACCCCTATTCTGGTTGCCTGAAGGACTGGCTCCTGCAGAGGCCTGGGTGTTTGGTGAATTAGCAGAGAGGCCCTGGCATTGTGTGGGTTGCCACACAGCAGCACAGAATTAGGTGGCTAGGCTGAAACAGTGGCTCTGCAGTTCTAACTTTGGTGGGGAAAGGGGAAAACTTTCCTGACTATAGAGAACTCAAATCAACCAGAAAAGAGAAAATAATCCCATCTATGGCTGGGCAAGAGATATGAATAGAACCTTCTCCTTGGAAGATGGATGGATGGCTAACAAACATGAAAACATGTTCATTGGTCATCAGACAAATGCAAAGCAAAACCTCCCTAAGATGTTACCTAATCCCAGCAAGAATAGCCCACATCCCAAAGTTCCAAAGTTGAAAATGCTGGCATGGATGTGGAGATAAGAGAACACTTCCACACTGTTGATGAGATTGCAAACTAATACAACCTTTGTGGAAAGAAGTATGGAGAATTCTCTAAGAACTAAGAGTCAGCCTTCCATTTGATCCTGCAGTCCCATTACTAGGTATCTACCCAGAAGAACAAAATTATTTTACCACAAAGACATTTGCAACAGAACGTTTAGTGCAGCTCAGTTCATAATTGCCAAGTAAAGTATCTCAAGAATAGAAAAAAAAAATCCAATGTACTCAATACTAATATGAAACCAATATATAAATACTTATATACTCATACAAATGATAAAATACAAATATAGTCTAGCAAGGGGGAAGGGTGAGGAGGCAGAAGGAAGGGAAGGGGAAGGGGGGAGAGCGTTTGGCAGAAGGGAGGGAGGGCATTTGGTGGGATCTCACCTAATGTGCACAATTCAAGGGTATTTGGCACCCCCCTCTGGGTGAGGGGCTCTCCTACAACTTGAACTTCACCTTGGAAGTGAGAACAATGTAACCTAAAAATTTGTTCCCTCATATTAATTTGAAATAAAAAATACAGTATTTCATTTCTGTGAATGGTATGTATGGGTATAAAAATCCAAATAGTGGCCGCTTTGGGCCAGAGAGGTGGAGACGATAGATTAGAAAGGGACATGAGGGAACATTCCAGTGTGATGGCAATGCTATATACATTGATTCATGTGTAGTTAGATGGGTATATACACTTGTGAAAAGATATCTTAGTCTAAATCCTGTGCATTTAAAAAAATATATATGAGCTCTTTGCCTACTCATCTACTTTCCCTGTAGCAGGGTCCTGTTTGCTGTCTGTGACAAACATATCTTGTTTTGCAAACTTTCTTACTATGTAAACTTCCCTTTCTCTTCCTCAATAAACCTAGTTTCATGCTTGCCTAATAAAAAGTAAAATCTGTATCTGAGTTTGCCTTGATAAAAAATGTTTTTAAAAAATAGTAAAACAAAATCATTTTTAGTCAAACAACAAAAAAATATTCAGCAATTTATCTTTCACACAGTGGACTAGCATTCAGCAATAAAAAGAAACAGTCTACTGATATATCCAATATAGATAAATCTCAAAAATAGAATGTTGACCAAAAAAGATATTTGTGAATCTTGTGAAATTTTACTGAAAGTAAAATTCAGCTTTTACTTGGGAGATGTCCCTGCTCCTGATAATAGATTCCTTAATAACTATATTAAAGTATCAGGTCTCTAAATCTTTAAAGGGTTTATCTCCCACCCTCTGGAACATATGTATTCACAAAGCCTTCAGTATGTGTGTTTTCTGTTACTCATCCTGCTGAGTCAGCAATAATGATGTCAATTGATGTTAAAGATCAACATGATGCCCTGAGGGATGTCCAGATAGTCCATATCTCTTGGATTCCATTATACAGAGGCAATTAACATAGCCCTGAGGCAAAACTGTGAATATATTTGTTATATCTTTCATATGAATGTTCACCATTTCAGATGCTCTTTCCTGATTAGGATAGGAAAAAAGGCATTTACCAAATCAACAGCTGCATATCAAGTGCCCATAGGGTTACTTCTTGGTTGAGTTTGCAGTAGTGTACAGTCATTTTCTAGCATCCATATAGTTTATTCAGGGGCCAGATTTTGTAATTAAACAGGACATTATATGGATCTCAACTTTTGTGTTGTTTAAATTTTTGTGTGTGTGTGTGTGTTGTTTAAATTTTTACAAGAGGCAGTAATTTCCACCATCCACTGTGGGATAGTGGAAATTATTTTTGATTTACTATCTTGGTTAGTCTCTAGCAAAGGAAGGAAGAGCAACTTCAGATTCTCCCATTTGAATTTCTCCACCACAGCCAAGGACCCAGTATGCCTCATCACAAAATGCTAACTACTTCATGTATCCATTCCAACTATGTGTTCAGGGATCAGAAAAATGACCATCAAGTGAGCCAGCAGACTCAGTAGATTCAGGAGTCAGGCTTTGGCCAGGACTCCATTTATAATCTGACTCCCATATGAAATTTGCTCTAATGGGGAGTCATGATGCTTTGTGCCTTCAAGTATCAATGTCAATTCAGACCCTGGGTCCAATAGAACTTGAGACATCTAGATATACATTTTTTCCTATTGCACAGTAAATGTAGTACATCTACCCAAGTAGATTGGTGAGGACTAGGTACTGGGGTGTCCTACCTGTGGCCCATGGATCACATGCAGATTATTTGAGGACTGTTTTGTTTAATCTGTGGTATCAGATATCATGAAAAGTGTGCAGGGATCCCCTCCCCCACTTTTTTTGCTCATCAGCTTTTTCTTTTATTATTAAATCATAGCTGTGTACATTAATGCAATCATGGGGTACAATGTGCTGGTTTTATATAACATTTGAAATATTTTTATCAAACTGGTAACATAGCCTACACCGCATTTTCTTAGTTGTGTTCAGACATTTAAACTCTACACTTAGTAAATTTAACATGTACCCTTGTAAAATGCACTATAGGTGTGGTCTCACCAATTACCCTCCCTCCACCCATCCTCCCTAATTCCCTCCCCTCCCTCTTCTCTTTCTCCTTCTTCTTGGGCTATAGTTAGGTTATAGCTTTCATAAGAAGAATATGTTCCAGCTCCATCCATGTAAACATGAAAGAGGCAAAGACTCCATCTTTTTAAAGCTGCATAATATTCCATGGTGTGCATATACCACAATTTACTGATCCATTCTTGGGTCAGTGGGCACTTGGGCTTCTTCCATGACTTAGCACTTATGAATTGGGCTGCAATTAACATTCTAATGTTATACAAATATATTTGTTATAAAGTGATTTTTGGCCTTCTGGATATATACCTAGTAGAGGAATTGAAGGATCGAATGGCAGGTCTATTTTTAGATCCCTAAGTGATCTCCAAACATCTTTCCAAAAGGAAGATATTAGTTTGCATTCCCATCAGCAGTGCAGAAGTGTTCCCTTTCTCCACATACATGCCAACACTTATGGTATTGAGATTTTGTGATGGGGGCTAATCTTACTGGAGTTAGATGATATCTCAAAGTGGTTTTGATTTGCATTTCTCTGATGATTAAGGATGATGAGCATGTTTTCATGTGTCTGTAGGCCGTGTGCCTGTCTTCTTCAGAGAAGTTTCTCTTCAAGTCCCTTGCCAACCCTGAGATGGGATCACTTATTTCCTTGCTTAGACGTTTGAGTTCTCTGTGGATTCTGGTTATGAAACCTTTGTCGGAGACATAACCTGCAAATATATTCTCTCATTCTGAGGGCTATCTGCTTGCTTTACTTACTGTGTTTTTGGCTGTGTAGAAGCTTTTTATTTTGATCAGATCCCAGAAATGTATTTTTGGTGTTGCTTCAATTGCCGGGGGTATGGGGGGTCCTCCTCATAAAATATTTGCCCAGGCCGATTTCTTCAAGTGTTTTCCCTGCACTTTCTTCTGGTATTTTTATCGTTTCATGCCTTAAGTTTGAATCTTTAATCCAGGGAGAGTCAATTTTTTTTTATTTTTTATTTCTTTACATTTTTGTTGTTGTTGTTGAGACAGGGTCCCACCCTATGCCCCTGAGCAGAGTGCAGTGGGCGTGGTAGCTTAACACAACCTCCGACTCAGGCTGCGGGCACCCCACTGCCTCAGCCTCCGGAAGCCGCTGGGATTACAGACGCTCGCCACGGCGCCCAGCTGGGTTTTTCCATTTTTTTCATGAGTCGGGGTCTCACTGTTGCTCAGGCAAGTCTCAAACTCCTGAGCTCAAGTGATTCTCCCTTCTCAGCCTCCCACAGTGCTGGGATTACAGGCGTGAGCCACCGCGCCCGGCGAGTCAATTTTTGTTAATGGTGAAATGTGTGGGTCCAGTTTCAGTCTTCTACAGGTTGTCAGCCAGTTCACCCAGCACCATTTGTTAAATAGGGAATGTTTTCCTCACTGAATGTTTTTAATTGGCTTATCAAAGATCAAATAACAGTGGAGCAATATGGCAGCTGAGTAACAGCTTCCCCGCAACTGGGCACAGTGAGTCTGGAGAGGTAAGACTCCAGGCATCTCTGGCTGGTGGGATCTGCCTATAATCATCCCTTTGAGGATACAGGGAGTCAGCAAGGGACTTCTGGACCCCAAGAGGAGGACAAAAACAGTAGAAAACTGGCAAGTGGTTGTGTGTGTTTGATCGACCTAATCCCACTGGCAACAGTAAGTGCAGTGAGCCTGCAAACCAGAAAAGCCTTACCTGTACCTTTAAACTGTTTCAGTGTTTTTGGACTTGGCACTAAGTTGAACTGCCTTGGGGAGAGCTTGAGCGGAGTGCAGAGAACTTTGTGCATTGTCTAGGGCCCCAGACTGAGCTGCTGAGCTGGACGGAGCAAATAGTATTTGGCTGTGGGCCGCAGGGAGCCATTGTAAGAGAACTGCCCCGGCAAGCTCCACCCTCAGGGTCGTAGAGCAAGGATCTGGTGGGAGCTAGTAACCTAGTGACTGAGCAGCCTAAAGGCAGGGACTGAGCTGCCTTACAGCCTTAACCCTTAGGGGCAGAGCGAGACTGGTTTTGGCACACTGGAGCCTTGGGCTGTTACCCTGGGGGGAGTCCTGTGGTGTCACAGCTCATAGAAACCTCAAACTCCTGGGCTTGGCGCTGCCTGGACTTTCATAAGAGCTGCACCTACGGACCAGGAACTGCGGGAGCCGCACAACACCGTGTCCTCCCTGCCTCCACACTGGCCCACTCATCTGGCCAGAGACACTGGTAGCCGTTTGCCCTCTGAAGCCCTCCCTGCCTCTTTGCAGAGGCTTTCTCCTGGCCAGAGACTGCTGGAGCTTTGGGCTCTCTGTGTCAAAGTCACTGGGTGCCAGGCACTGCGAGAACTGTATGCACCACCTCCTGCCCTGTTTCTGGATCCAGGTGTGTCACACACCAGAGTTGCTTCCTCAACCAGAACTCCCTAGCTGGATCAGCCCCAGAGGAACTACACAGGGTCATGCCCTACAAAGATCCAGCAACAATAGAGTGATGCCGCTGGGGTCCCATCTTGGAGAGACACTTCCCCAACTCTGAGGATGGCCAGAGGCAACAGTGAAAAACAATCATGAGGTGAAATCAACAGAAAAACTCTGGAAATATGAATAATCAGAGTAGGTCAACTCCCCCCAGGATCAATGGGGCAGACACAGCACAAGATCCCATGCACAAACAAATAGCTGAGATGTCAGAAATCGAATTCAGAATCTGGATAGCAAATAATATTGAATTAGAATTTCAAGCAGTAACCCAAAAGATATCTCAAGAATTCAATGAATTCAAAGAACAAATGACCAAAGATTTTGATACATTGAGACAAGGAGTTGCAGCCCTCAAAAATCTGAGAAACACAGTAGAATCCCACAGTAACAGAATGGAGCAAGCAGAAGAAAGGATTTCTGACATTGAAGACAAAGTTTTCGAATGCTCACAAACTCTCAAAGAGGAAGAGAAATGGAGGGCAAAAAGAGAACACTCTCTCAGAGAGCTCTGGGATAATTCAAAGAAAACTAATATTGGTCTTATAGGGATCCCCAAAAGTGATGAAGTGGCTTCACAAGGCACAGAGTCTCTTCTCCATGAGATTATGAAGGTGAACTTTCCAGACATGCCAAGAGATTCTGAAATTCAGGTAGCAGACAGTTTCAGAACTCCAGCACGAATCAACCTGAATAAGACATCCCCCAGACACATCATAATTAATTTCACTAAAGTTAATATGAAGGAGAAAATTCTGAAAGCATCCAGACAAAAGAAAACCATCACCTACAAGGGGAAGAATATTAGAATAACTGCAGATCTCTCTGCTGAAACCTTTGAAGCTAGAAGAGGATGGTCATCGACTTTTAATCTCCTAAAACAAAGTAACTATCAACCCAGGATCCTATAGCCAGCTAAACTGAGTTTCATTAATGATGGAGAAATTAAATACTTCAATGAAATTCACATGTTCAAGAACTTTGCCATAACTAAGCCAGCTCTCCAGTACATTCTCAGAGCTATCCTCCATAAAGACCAGTGTAATCCTCCACCACAAAAGTAAACCCACCCAGAAAATTTTGATCAAATTCCAACTTCCACAGTTGCAAAAAAATTAAAAATGTCCACCGGACTCTCGAAAGGCTTATCAATAGTCTCAATTAATGTGAATGGTTTAAACTGTCCTGTAAAGAGGCTCAGGTTGGCTGACTGGATAAAAAAACTCAAGCCAGATATCTGCTGCACACAGAATTGCATCTTACATTAAAAGACAAATATAGACTCAAGGTGAAGGGATGGTCATCTATATTCCAGGCAAATAGAAAGCAGAAAAAAGCAGGCATTGCAATCCTGTTCGCAGACGCAATACACTGTAAACCAACCAAAATAATTAAGCATAAGGATGGACACTTCATATTTGTTAAAGGTAATACTCAATATGATGAGATCTAAATTATTAATATTTATGCACCCAACCAGAACACACCTCAAGTTATAAGAGAAACTCTAACAGACATGAGCAACTCGATTTGCTCCACTTACATAGTAGTTGGAGATTTCAACACCCCTTTAGCAGTGCTGGATAGATCCTCCAAAAAAGAAGCTAAGCAAAGAAATTTTAGATTTAAACTCAGCCATTCAACATCTGGACTTAACTGACATCTACAGAACATTTCACCCCAACAAAACAGAATACACATTCTTCTCATCAGCCCATGGAACATATTCCAAAATTGACCACATCCTAGGCCACAAATCTAACCTCTGCAAATTTAAAAAAATAGAAATTATTCCTTGCATCTTCTCAGACCATCATGGAATAAAAGTTGAACTCAATAACATCAGGAACCTACATACCCAGACAAAAACATGGATGCTAAACAACCTTATGCTGAAGGATAGATGGGTTATAGATGAGATTAAGAAGGAAATCACCAAATTTTTGGAACAAAACAACAACCAAGACACGAATTACCAGAACCTCCGGGTACTGCAAAGGCAGTCCTAAGAGGGAAATTTATAGCACTGCAAGCCTTCCTCAATAAAACAGAAAGAAAGGAAGTTAATAACTTAATGGGACTTCTCAAGCAGCTGGAAAAGGAAGATCTCTCCAACCCCAAACCCAGCACAAGAAAAGAAATAACAAAAATCAGAGCAGAATTAAATGAAATTGAAAACAAAAGAATTATACAACAGATAAAGAAATCCACTAGCTGGTTTTTTGAAAAGATCAATAAAATAGATAAACCTTTGCCCAACCTAACCAGGAGAAAAAGAGTAAAATCTCCAATTTCATCAATCAGAAATGGTAATGATGAAATAACACCAGACCCCTCAGAAATTCAA